>NC_046658.1:104207673-104229116 GCF_010883055.1 Belonocnema kinseyi
CGACCCATTGTAGGGGCCTATTTCGAGACTTTCCGCGTTTTTAGTGAGAGAAGATCCGGTTCGAGATCCCTCGAGTAGACTATTCCTAAGTTTGAAAAAGCTTTGAGCCGTTTAGTTTCCAAACAATATTTGATCCCTATATTGACGCTTCCAATTAATAAACAAACTTTTTCTTAAATTGTTAATATAGTTTATGACAAAACCCAATAAAACTATATTAATAAATTAGAAGCCGTGCATAAATTATGTTAGAACTTAATGAACATAAGTATTCAGTTTACTAATTTTTTAAAAAGTTTTGCCAATCAAAAAGTGTACAGTGGAAAATTAACTTTATTTTATAAGAAAAATTTTCATTTTTTCAAACTTAATATTTTTAAAGTATTAAAAACGAACATCCAGTTTGAATTAAATTATTATTATTTATTCTATAAATGAGAAAAAATCTTATTTATTTGTTGTTGGCTTTGCAGTCTTTCTCCTATCCTCCTCTTTTTCCCCTTTATCGGGTTACACTTAAATGCGAACTGAATAAATTAATAGAACACAATAAAAAAATCCAATTATTTTTGGGTGAATGTTCATTATTTTTAGTTTAAAAGTCAACTATTAAATTTTTGCTTAAGAATTGATTTTTTTCTTCATGTAACTGTCTGAATAAAAATGATTATGATTCATGTAAAAATGAATTTTTTGTTGAAATTTAAACTGTTATATAGAAAAATCGCATTTTCGGCTCGCAAATTCAAATATTCGGTTGAAAGTTGTACTACTTTTGTCAAAATTCATTTTTTAGTTAAAGAATTATCATTTTAGTTAAAAATTCGTTTCTTTTTGGTTGAAAATTAATTTTTTTAATTGAAAATTTAAATATTCCATTTTTGGATAAAAATGTATCTTCAATGAACATTCAACTATGTTGTTGAAAATTGATGTATTTTGTTGCAAAATTCGTATTTTTTGGTAGAAAATGAATGCTCATGGTTAAAAATTAAAGTATTTTGTTGAAGATTCGTATTTTTAGCTAAAGTTAACTATTTTTGACTGAGGTTGAAAATTTAAATCTCTCGTTGAACTACTCTGTTTATATTTTTTTTAAATTCATCTTTTAACTCCAAAGTCAACTATTTGGTTGAAAATTATTATTTTTTTGTTAAAAATTAATATTTTCGGGTTGAAAATCACACTGTTTTGTACCAAATTTATTTTTTAGCTCAAAAAATCGTTTAAAACAATTTTTAATTAGTGTTTTTAATTGAAAATTTAACTATGACACTTTTGGTTAGAAAAAATGATTCTTTTTACTTTAGAAATGCAACTATATGGTTAAAATTGGTTTATTTACTTCAGCTTATACGTTTCTTTTAGTATTCAATTTTTTTGTAGAAAGCTCGTCTTCTAGCTTGAAAATTCCACATTTTTGATGTCATTTTGTGCTTTATTGACTGAAAAGTTTTTCTTTGTTGAAAATTAGGGTCCCTAAAAAGGGGAGAGTGGGTTGTGCGTGGATCAAAGTTTCAGAAAAAAACTTTACATAATTTGTGCATGAAACTGCATGAATAATGAATATCAATGACAATTTCTATTAAAATTTTCCTTTCATTCGCAGAAAATTACCCAAGGCAAGTGATTTGAAAAAATCTATAAACGCATTTCACGCATGCATGAGCTTTTGTCGAATATTCCACGATTTGAATTTATGTTTTATTCATGAATAAATTTAGATCCCCATAGCTCGTCGACATTTTCATCCTTACCATTCGTCGTTCACGCCGTATTTGATGAAATTAGCACCGGTTTACTGCCACTAAGCTTAAAGGAAAGGAATGCGTAGATACATTAGAGGAAAATAAATTTGTAACGCAACTTCGAAGACATTTCCAAAGTCATTTGAAATACTACTTTATACTAATATTGCACTAATTACTTGCCTATTATGTAACTGCAATTGTTTCTAGGAATACATTTTGCGAACAAACAGAAGATAATAAATATGTGGCAGTGCCTATTAGGCAAGTCTAACGTAAAATTCAGTTGTGACGGTGAGTTTGAGTGACAGTATGTACCTCTGACAGCTGTCAAAAACTTTCCAATTAATTTATGAGTGACGCGTGCTCCTCCTTATAAGCTTCACCCTATATATAGACCAAGGGAGCGTGCTTTGCGTACGTGTAGTAAACCTGCATTTTAGGGGCGCTCTTGGCATTTTTAATACTCTTCGGTCTCGAGCATAAAAAATTGGAGACTAAATATCACATCATGTTTTATCACCTGACAAGTGTTACTGTTCTGAAATATTGCTCCTAAGCAAATTCATGCTAATATAATATATTATAGAATATTTTTTCAGATCATTGAGTAACAATAGAAGTTTCAGAATTGAATGTATTACAAAATAAAATATTCAAAATTTGATTTGAGAAATTTGCAATTGAAATATTGAAAAGTTATCATCAAATTTAAAAGAGCGATCAATGAGAGATTAAATTTAAAAAATGAAAGTTTTAAATTCATGCCCTATAAAAAAGGCATTGAAAATCAGGGTGTTTAGCCAAAGAGTCATATAAAATTGCTCAATTAGTCAATTGCTATTTTTCGTGGTCAATTAAATGCTGTTCAAAATATTTCAAACGATTTTTAAATATTTTAAGAGGTTTCTACACATTTTAATAGATTTATCATTTTAATGAGAGAATTATGGAAAATAATTATAATTATGTATTGAAACATCGTAGTATTTTTGGTCGTAAGAATTAAAATTCTAATTTGGAACCGAGTATTTCGTATTTTATAATTCTGAATTTGAACAGGGATTGTTCTGAAATTCCTTTCTTTTGTGTCAGATTAAAAACTATTTTTCAAAATTCCTATTCCATATGTCAAAAATTCTCTGTTACAAATCAAAATATTAATTTTTCAAGAAAATTCCTTGCAGAAATTGCCTGTCCCAAAGACCAAATTATAATTCTTTATGAAATCCTCTGTTGGTGATTTAAAATTTTCAAAGGTTTTCCTACCAGTGTAAAAAAATATGAAAATAGACAACTTTGAAAGGGAATTGAAAAAGAAACACCTTTTATTTTCAAGATTTTCATCGAGTTGGAAGGGAAGAAATTTGTTTTTCTAGTTTTTGTAAACTGGATGAGGCACTACCTTTGCTTTAAATACTTTTATTTAATTGGAAGACAGGACATTTTGGTTATTAATTGTTTTATTGAATTGGAAGAGGCCACTTTTTGCTTTCGATATTGATATTTCCAAATTCACTGTTATCTTCGAAAGATATTTGAAATACCTGTTCACCGTCTACCTACATTAGAACTAGACGCCATAGTTTCACATCAGCGAACTCATACCGCGCGAAAAAGCACTAGAACTCTTGAGAAAGACTATTCCTGGCGCCTGGCGTCGGCCAGATGGCTTGTGACGTCACCTGTAATATATTTAAACGAACATTTTGCAAATCAATGAAAAATTTGAATTCGAAAAATTCACCTATTATTTAAAAACTTCATAGAAACAAAAAGTTGGAAACTGTATATATGGTAATACTTGAACAAATCACACTACAAATTCTTTCCAAATGTAGGTTCTTCAGAATTCGTTGCACATTAGGGCAAAAAACATTTATTCTCGAGTCAAGACCAGACCCACGAATAGTTTGTGCTGCGTAAACTTAAAAAAAAGTGAGAAGGGAGTAAAGAGTCCACCGGTGAAGTCACGTGTACTGCAGATGACGTTAAACCAGAAAAGGACAGGAAAGGAACTGAGCACAAGTACAATAAACTCGATCAATTTCTGCCAACAATTATATCAATGCTACTTTTGTCTAATGTACAACTTCAAGTACAGGATGTTTTAAGTAGACACAAAAGAACAGTCTTGCAAGAAATAAAATGGCACGAGGCTGAAAATCAGTTCTCCAAGAAGGGGAACAAAGTGTTTCTGTTTCTGTACAGTTGTACGATTTCTGCACAGATGTTTGTGAATGACTTTAAACAAGGTCTGGTTGAGGTTTTTTTTACATAAATTTAAACATTGTGACATTAAGAATCACCACAGTTTCATCAAAAAAGTGTAAGCCTTCGAACGCATTAAAAATTTAACAAACACGATTTTTTTTATTTGAAGCAATCATAATTAAATTGTAAATTAAAGCAACCAAAAGTGATCTATCTTCTGACTTTATCTCACAAAAAACAGACTTCAAGGCCCAAAATGCTTTTAAAACTTCCTGTTCAGTGAACATTGAACACTCTGACAACTTTTAGTAATAAATAAAATTTCAGGATGCTCTTCGAGGTCATATGTATTGAACTTTTCATTCGAGTTAAAAGAACTTCAAAATGTAAATTTGAAAGAAAAAAAATATAAATGATGCAGAAAATATGCTTAAATATATAAAGGTACTGAAGATTATGTAATAAGTTCTACAAAAAAGTAATGTGCTGTCCCCAATTTTACTGAAAATCTGCTAACTGTAAGTTTAGCAGACTGATTTTTTTCCGTGAATGAATCACAAAAAATGCAACTCTTTTTATATCGAATTCCTATCCCGAAATAATGTACGCTACAAAAAAAACGAAAAATTTAAAAATAGAATTCAAGCGATTGTTAGAAGCTCTGAAAAAATAAATAGAACTTCTATCAATGGGTGCAGAACCAAAAGGCTTTGGAGTAAAAAATCTTACGTCTGAGAATCTTGTGCGTGTTAATAATACAACTGGCTTAATTTAATTGATCCATTTTAGATCATCGCATTATTTAAGCTTTATGCCTACATTTCTGAAAATATTGAATTAAAGGAAGCTCTAATTACTTCCAGATTTATTTATAATTATATAAATCAGTGTATTTTACACCTATCACAGAATATCATGTCTTCGAGTTGATGAAATCTTTTAATCTCACGTTTGATGACTTTCTGTTGGATCAAAACTACTCCACGGTGACTCATTGCCACGAATCTTCATATAGACTTTCCATAAAATTATTATTTCCATTTTTTAGTGACTCTCAAATTAGGAGTTCCTTTTTGATCAGTAGTAATCTGTTAATCACTCGACCAAAAAGAGTGCAACAGATGTCAGCGGAGAGCAACTTCAGGATTAGATTTCAGATTTAAGACAAGGATCTTTTTGACTTAAAAATTAAACTGTTTTTGGTGTAATTTCAATCCTATTTGTTTAAGAAATCAACTATTTTGTTGACATTTCGTCTCTTGCTTAAGTTAAACTATTTAGTTGGTAATACAACTGCTTGGTTAAAAATTAATTTTTGTTCTTGGAAGTTCGTCTTCTTGGGTTGAAAATTCATCTCCTTTGATACAAAATCTTATTTTTCGGAAAATTCATTATATATTTCGACTCGAAATCGCTCAGGAAATTAAAGCGATTCACACTGAATTTAATACAATGTGTAAACGTTACTTTTTTTAAAAGAATTTATTACCCTATTTTCCCACTGCTTTTGTAAAAAAATCACCCTATTTCCTCTGTTTGGAGTCGTCAACGAAGGGCGACGGAGGGGTCAAAAATAGCCCAAAATTGGTAACGTAGTCATAGTTTAAGGACAGCTTCTTAGAACCTTTGGCCTAGGTGTTTTCTCCCTTGAAAATTATCTGAGAAGTTCTGTGTCTCAGTATGAATAGAGTCTTAAAACACTGGATCGGAATACTCGGGGGGATCCACGATGGCACCTAGCATATCTATATTTAGCGAAGTGCATTCTAGGGAGGATGACAGAAACGAAGACGGGAAATCGAGGGAGCGGATGGCAGATTTGGAAGAAAGGTGGGGAGAAAAGGGAAGGCAAAAAGGGACAGTGTCGCGATTCAGCTTTGGACGTTTTCCAAATGCCAAGTAGCAAATCCGTGAATTCTCGGCTCATGAATGAGCTGACCAACCAATGAGAAAGACCTTACTCCTCTACATCCGCGACGCTGAATTACCCCGGTCGACTGATTAGATTAATGAAGCTGTGATTAATACTATTAGTCTAATCTTGGAAACGATGCTATTCTCGTACTGTGAATAGAACGTCTCTCAATGTTGGCTTCAATTTTAAACGTTAGATAATGTCGTTAAAAGTTTATTTCGATAAATAAATTGTGGCCACTTTATATAGAACATTTTGTATAAATTGAGTTTGGAAATTGCTTCATGTAGAAGACTGGTACCACACACACACACACACACACACACTGGTACCACTGTTTCCTAGGGTTGTAAATTTCCATGAAACTTTGGTCAAATCAAAACTTTTATAAAACTTCGGAAATGTTTAAAAGTTTCTGAAATTACAAATATTAAGGCGGTAAAATTAAAAATATTTTTAAAATGCTATAAAGCATAAAATTGAAATATTTATTTCTGCATATAAATATAAATAAAAAAAGTGTACAGTGGAAATTGACTTTTTTTTTAATTCAACTGCTTTGTAGAAAATTTGTCTTTACTTATACGTTTCATTGACACACATCCTTACTGGTACCACTAGTATAGCAGCGTAAAAAGGTATTTTTTGGCTAAGAGCCCATCTATAAATCATGGTTTTATCGGATGTACACCTATTATGCGCGTTAAAAAGTGTTCGCATCGCGTGCCAAGTGATAAATTTCTACGAGATTCTTTTCCTTAAGCGTCGAGTATTTATAAAGATTATTTTTTTAGAATCTATCATTTGTTCTTTCACAGTTGTCTTATGCAATCTGTAACCCACGCGAAAGTACTCAACGAATTGATTTACGTTCGTGCTTGATGCAACACTTTCAATTAAAAGAGAAGCTTCAACAAAATCACCCAAGGTTTGACACATCCACTGAAACGTCTGGTCGAAAGATAAAGAAGATTATCATAGTATCCTATGATGTGAAAAATTAGCCTAAAAATAAGAGAGATGAAGATTCAGAAAGTGAAACTAAGTCAGGTCATTGAGCTCTTCTTGATTGTAGATCACAACAAAATTTCGAGGTGATTGTAAATTTATAACGCGCGATTAAATTAAAATACATTGTTTAGATCGAAAAGATTACTTACTTTGTTATTTGCAATTGCCAGTTGGAATTCGTGACAAGCAACGGAATGTCTCTTCGTGACAACATAAAATGTTAAACTGCATTTGAATGCCGCGAAAGATGCAAATTGAAAAGAACGGCGTAAAACGCTTTGAGAATAACAAAAGCCTTTCACTAGTTTGTTTTTAAGGACGCTCAGTACTGACTACTGTGTGGCGTCTCTTTTGAATTCGCATGAGATACTATGTCATTATGTCAAGCGATACCACTCACGACGATTTATCTGAGTCGCATACATTTTAAACGACACAAAATCTGCTTTAAACACCATATTTTTAAAAGTTTTCACGTAGAGCGCAGAACTAAAAATATGAAATTAATAATAGTGTTTTAAAAAATTATTTCGAAAGCCACTTTTCTATCTTCTGGTTTGTTTACAAAATAATACATAGCAGGTTAATCAGTTTCTAAGGGAAAATATATTTAGATATAGTTGACACAACTCACGATGCGTTTGTGGAAAGTTTGAATCAGAATTATACAATTACAATATGTGTATACTGGTAGTATAGTGAAATCATAGTATAATGTTTAGCGATTAGACTTTAGAGAGTTCTTTCAGGTTATTAATTCAATCCTGGAATAATATTTATTGTAGACACAATGCTCTAATTTATTATTTCTTTGTTACAGACATGCGAAATGAAGAAATTACAGTAACCGCGGGCGAGAAACTGAATATAAAATGCTCACCTTATCCCGAAGCGGAAGCTTCTTGGTATAAGGACAACGAAATCCTGAAGGCGAAATTACCTAGAATTCGGGTGATAAAGCAGTCGTTAAAATTCAAGTATGTAGAAGTGGAAGATTCTGGGATGTATGGTTGTCGATTGGAATTCGATAGAAGTTTAGAATGGCGAAATGTTTCAATTCGAGTGGAAACACTTCAGAATGATGGTTACCAGGAAGAAAATGAAAACTTGGGAGCTGTTATGGCAGCTCTTAGGCCTGAGGAGGAAACGAATGAACTCGATTTGGGATCCAGAAGTAAGATTAAAAACTATTATCGTAGTTAGAATTTTGCATTTAATACTTTTTTCTGAAAGAACAGGAAGTAAAGCGAAATTTGGTTTTCAGGTATGCCAGAAGCGCGGTCACTTTACTTAGAGACGGAATTCGAAAATACGAAGGACGAAAACGAGAGGGATGAAAATGAAGACTTTGGGGAACATAACCAGACAGTACCGGAAAGTGAACCAGTGTTCAATAAGGTTGAGGAAATTCACGGTTTGGTCATAAAATCTGCAGGAAGCACACTTAAACTGAAATGTCCAGCTGGTGGAAATCCACGACCAAACATCACATGGACCAAGAATAACGAAGAACTATCAAGAAACAGATGGAGCTTAAAGTTCGAACATCTCGCTTTGGAAGACACTGGGAATTATACCTGCCGTGTTTGTAACCACCTTAGGTGCATCAGTCATACCTTCAAAGTTGACGTTGTTGGTAAGTTAGAAAATTGTACAATCTTAATTATTATTCAGCGGTGGTCTCTAAAGAGTCTAAAGTTCCATATTTCCAATATTTACTCCCTATCGCCATTATTTTCACTTTTTCAGTCAATATCATACATTTTTTAAATGCTCAATAAAATTTAAGCATCCAAACTTTACCCCTTTTAATACATTCTGAAAATGTATGTAATTTTATCAATATACAAAATTTTAAAAATGTTTTTTTAATAAAAATTTGTATTAAATAATATACTCGTTTTAAAATAATGAGAATATTTATTACTCAATACAATATAATGCATATAATCAGTATTTGTATTGATATAGTAAATGAAAATATAACTATGAACGGGTTTTCTATTTTCCATTTTCCTAGATATTCATCTACTGTAGGCTACAAGTCGACTGAAATGCTGAAAATGTCTGAATTTTTTTTTGAATCTGCTGTGTCCAGTTATTAAAAAATATACAATTTGTATGCGCAAAAGTTTTTTTCACGTTTTGTTATTGATTTTTCTTTGAGAAAAGATATTCACATTTTATAATAGAGATAATTCTGTTTTCAAATGTTCCAGAAGGTTATTTAGAATCAGATTTGGATAATGAGAAGCCGGACAATGAAAGAGACGGCAACAATAGTCCAGGGGAGCACAATAAAACTTTGCCAGAGACCCCACCGATGTTCAATAAAACTGACGATATGCATGGAACGGAAGTGAAACCGGCCGGAAGTATGTTGCGCCTTAAGTGTCCAGCTGTAGGCAATCCTGGACCAAACATCACTTGGTACAAGAATAACGAGGAGCCTAAGAGGACTCTGGGAACTGTCATAAGGAATAAGTGGACTCTGAGGCTCGAAGATCTTGTTATTCAAGATGGAGGAAATTATACCTGCGTTGTCTGCAACTACCTTGGGTGCATCAATCACACCTTCAAAGTCGAAGTTATTGGTAAGTTTACCTTCTATGATTGCTTCTCAAACAATTTTTTTTATTCAATAAGAAATACTGGACATAAGACACCCAATTAGTTTATTTTGAATCAAGAGCGACTGAAAATTGATAATGGCAGTTATTAAATTTTGCATGATATGAAAATAGAACGGTTTCCGCATAAGCCATACATCAACGAGGACTTCCCGAAGAACGTGACAGCCGTTTTGTACAGCAATGTTACCTTCAAATGTCCAATAGTATCGGATACTGAACCTTTTATGCAGTGGGTACGAGTTGCGGATTATCCTGGAGATCTGGAAGACACACCAAAAGGAGAATTACTCCAGGTATATCCACTATTGCAGGCTTCGAACTTCCACACTTCTGTATTTTTTTATTCATATATTACACATTTCAAAGCAAATTATACTAAAGTTTCCTTTCACCTCTTCTTATCTTCTTTTACCTACAAGTGACACTTCCAACTGGCGTGCGCGAAACAAATGAGTTTTCAAAACTTTGCTTGACTTTATTAGACTATAGAATAGGCCACGAATTAAAAAGATATTCTTAAAGCGTTTATTACAAGCTTCAAGACAATTCTCGAAATAATGAAAAGCTTCCGCGAATTATTTCATGACTCTGGAAATATCTTTTCACTACTCCGAGATTCATGGAATGATTCGCGGAGCTTTTTTATTATTGGGAGGATTGTTTTGAAATCTTTAACAAAGGTTTATAAGATTTTTTTTTAATTTTACGGTCTTAAACAGTCTGAGACAGTGGAGCACAGTTTCGAAAATTTGTTTACTTTGTTCTTCTTATTGGCGTACACTTCTTTCTTCAAAAAGATACTTTTTCATTTACATGGAACAGTTCGAAGTCTGCTATTGGATTCGGTGGAGGTTCCTGAAATTATGCTTATCTTTTAATTTTAAATATTCGCTTCTATCAGGGCTAACGGACACTTTTCCTGGTGAACGGATTTCCTGTTTCCTAACATATTCTAGATTATAAATCTATTATACTTTATTCACAGGTGATGGTGGTGATGGATATAAATATTTATCTATTTCATTTACAACTTTTAACAATTTCAGAATTCTCGTCGCTAGGTGCTGCAGAATCTGGATACTTTTACAAATCTTTATTGTGTCTAAATAATACTTGTATCTCACATTATATGATAAGCATATTACTTTCATTCTCAAAAACTAAAAACCGCTTTTTCCACCAATTTTCAATTGTTAAATATCTTGGTGAAGGTTTTAATCTTCTAATTGTAGCAGAATCCAACTACCCATACTGTTTGTAAGCTTTCCGTTTCCAATTGTAACTTTCTACAGAGCCTAAAATATTTTACATTTCGGACTACACACCTTTTGAATATCGCCCCCCCCCCTATTCCTCGCTCCCACACCTCCATCATGAGGAAACCAAAATACCTTCCTTTCCAACTGTATCAATATTCTTATGTTCTATAGACTAAATGAATATTTTAAATGTACGTAATAAAGTTCATGTTTATTAATTTAAAGTATAAGCTTACAGTTCAATGACAATTAACAATTTAGTATTTGAACTAATAAAAGAACTTTGTTTTTAATACACTTTATATTCGGGCAACATTGAAAGGCCTCAACTATAATAGTTATCGAATACAAAATAATCATACTGGATACATTTTTTTTCATGTCTGGCACAGTGGCCGGCAAGATATATTCTTTTTCAAAGTAGATGAAATGACACGTTTTTTCCCGGTTTGGTAACAAATTTTTTTGAATACGTAATGAGTAATATTTAACTCCCAAAACGAATGACATGTTTTTGAGAAATGGTTATAACTATGATGAATCTTTTCAAATTTCTTTTCGAATATATCCGTTCAAAATTGTATTTGGTTTGGTTTTCCCACAATAAAACTTCATTGAAAAATCGAGAAGTACATTTTGTTTAATTTTCTTTGTAAAAGAACCTATTTTGTTACACTCTACGCTTGAATCCGTATGGGAGATTATTCAGTGGGATTATTTCGTATTTGATCTATTTGTCACGGATTTAAAAACGAGTCACTTTTTCTAATGATAATAGAAACTGTGATCACTATTTAGAGGATCGAAAATTTTGCTTTTTGATGTCGGACTACACAATTTATTTAAATCCGGGCTGCACAACATTTTAGGCCCTGTTTATGTTTATTCCTAATTGATTCTGATACAAGCTTCTATTTTTCTATAGAGCTCTCCAAATTATGTGACGTCAAATGCATGGGAATAAACTTGATTTTTTATATATTTCCGTGAACAAAAATTTCTTTAAACAATTCTTGAACAGTAGAAACTAATTTCTAAATACATTTATAGTCAGTAACTGTTTATTCGAAGATGGTCTTTACAAACTAAGGTTTAATCCTATTAATTTGACGTCTGTGTGTACTCCATTCTCTCAGTCATATTGGAGTCTGCTATTTTACTGAGAGAAGTCTATTGTGTCTAATTTAACTAAATTGTAAAACAAGTCTATAAATTGGTGGTTGGGTCTCTTTTCCTATAGAAACTGTGAAGCATCGACCAATCATGACAAGGGCTCCGGAAAATACAACGGTCCTAATTGGAGGCAATGCTACCATGGACTGTCAGGTTCTTTCGAACGCGCATCGTCACATTGAGTGGTATCGCGGATACCACACTAATATTAGCAACATCGAAACCAACCAAAGCTTAAGCGTTGAGGTTAAGGTGGGCTTCTTGCAGTTCTATCTGTATTTGCATCCACGTGTTGTATCTCTATTTCTGCATTTATCTCTAATTATTATATTATAGCACTCCTTCGCATGGTCGACAGCTTTTCCTCGAATTATCATTGTATCCAAAAGAAACTTTATTTTTAATATTTTAACTAAATGTTATTCTATCTATGGTATTGTTATATGTTGGTGGATACTTATGATAATATCTGCTTTTACCTATTACATGATAATACTTTTCTGCATAATTTTTAGCTATCTTGACTCTACACATCCTCGCATGTACTCTCCTTTTTTATATTTTGCCACAAAAGTCTCTCAAAACCAAGGTGCACTGTATGAGCAGTAAAAATAAGTCTGGATTTTTCTGAGAGACAGTTTTAGAATTTGTTAATTTGTGATGCTCATTAAATATTTTAGATTTATTGACTAACCGAAACCTTTTTCTCCAGTCTGTGGCGGAAAATCCTGAAGTACTAACGCTAATCAACGTGACTCAGAAAGACGAGGGTTGGTACACTTGCATTGCACAAAACACGCTTGGTGAGGCATTCAGTAGTGCCTATCTCCGAGTTGTTGAAAGTGAGTATAAACATATTTCGCTTGATTAATTTTTTAATCATATTCTATATCGAAACCAATAATAAAAATTTATTCATTTGAATCATCAGCCCTGGAACCTAAAGTTCCTCTAACTGCAAGATCTCAATCATTGCTGGTGAACATCCTAGCTGCTGTGCTCATAGTCTTCTTCGCATTTGGCGGAATAGTTGTTGGCTACATATACCACAGATTAAAGCGAGAAAAAATGAAAAAATTGCTGGCTATTGAAACAGCAAGAGCTGCTGTGGTGACCCAGTGGACCAAGAAGGTTATTGTGGAGAAGCAGAATCTTGTGAATGCCCAGAATGTTCAGGAACCACTTCTGATGCCTGTGGTAAAAATTGAGAAGCAAAAATCAACTGTGACTACCGAGGACAGCAATGGTGGTAGCATTTCCGAATATGAACTGCCTTTGGACAGTGCCTGGGAGTTGTCAAGAGAGCATTTGGCTCTGGGATGTACACTTGGAGAGGGTGCTTTCGGGAAAGTCGTCAGAGCTCAAACTAATACAGGAAAACCCGGAATACCTAGTATTGTGGCTGTTAAGATGCTGAAAGGTAACTAGATAACGATGTTTTAGTTTACAATACATTTTATTATGCTTCTCAAACTCTCTACCAATACTAAAATAAATTTCTATTTTTCAGAGGGTCACACGGACTCGGAAATGATGGACCTGGTTTCGGAGATGGAGATGATGAAGATGATCGGCAAACACGTAAACATAATAAATCTGTTAGGAGCTTGTACTCAAGGCGGACCACTCTATGTAGTTGTTGAATTCGCGCCTCATGGAAATCTTCGGGACTTCCTTCGAGAACATAGGCCTTGTTCCGGATACGAAACGGCAATCGGCCAAGATGAGAAGGAGAAGAAGACTCTTACTCAAAAGGATTTGGTGTCTTTTGCTTATCAAGTGGCAAGAGGAATGGAGTATCTGGCGAGTAGAAGGTGCATCCACAGGGATCTGGCAGCCCGAAACGTTCTCGTCAGCGAAGAGTACGTTTTGAAGATCGCTGACTTCGGTCTGGCTAGAGACATTCACTGTCACGACTACTACAGAAAGACAACTGATGGCAGGTTGCCAGTCAAGTGGATGGCACCAGAGGCTCTCTTTCATCGCATCTATACCACTCAGTCCGACGTGTGAGTATACAAATTACTTATTCAGAATTAGAACAAAGGTTGTACAACATATACACGTAATCCTTTTATAGTGTTGAGTTCTAAACAATTCTTTTGACAGTATTTAGTTAGACTAACAGGATAGCCACAGGTCAGGGAAGACCTGGGAATTAGGAAAGACAGGGGTTTAAAAAAAAACGATTTGCAAAAGTCGGGCAACTCCTGTAAGAAGCAGTTTAGCCAGATTAAATAAATTAATGTACATGTTTTGTTGTAGATGGTCGTACGGAATTCTGTTGTGGGAAATCATGACACTAGGTGGCACACCATACCCATCCGTACCGTCGGTTGAAAAATTGTTCCAGTTGTTAAGGACAGGACATCGAATGGAGAAACCACCCTGTTGCTCGATCGAAATGTAAGTTGCAATTAATTACGAAATAAAAGTCCTTAAAAGGTCTGAAAGGAAGTTAAGAGTTTTAATTTTATTTCAGATATATGCTCATGAGAGACTGTTGGAGCTACCAACCGAACGAAAGACCAATGTTTGGAGAACTGGTCGAAGATCTCGATAGGGTATTGACGATAACCACAAACGAGGTAATTATATTAATTTTTCGCTCTTTTAGAGTTGGATACACAGGGTTGCTACAGTTCAGGGAATTTTTAAAAGTCAGGAAATGCTAAACGACTCAGGGAATGTCAGGGAAAATCAACAGAGTAAGGGAATTTTCGATAAACTGAAGTTGAAGTCAATGTTATCATTTTGTAAAAAAAGCATCTTTTTTTGTTACAAATCAGCTGTTTCGTGGAAAATTAATCTGTTGCATTTGAGGATGCAACTATTTCGATGAAAATTGGTACTTTTTAGCTGAATTTAACTGTTTTTGTTATAAAAATGAAACTGCCGTAAATGCAAAAATCAATTGTCCGTCTTTAATTAAAAATGCATCTTCTTCATTTGAAAATTCGTCTGTTGGTGTAGAATATTAATCTTCTCGGTGACTAATTCATTTTTTTGGTTGAAAATTCATTTCTTTGGTTGAAAATTTAACTATCAGGTTCAAAATTCCTTAATTTCAAATATTTGGTTGAAAAATCATGTATTCTGTTAAAAACTAATCTGTTTTGGTAGAAACTTAATCTTTTGGTTTAAAATATATCTTTTTGGTTCAAAATTAATTTCTGTAATTGAGAATTATTTTTTTATATTGAAAATTCATTTTTTTAACAGAAAACTTAACTATTTCGTTAAAAATGTATATTATCTGATTAAAAATTATTTCTATTCTGAAAAAATGAATTGTTATTTTAAGTGCAAAATTAATATATTTTAGAAGAAAATTCAACTATTTTAGTGGAAATCCATCTTTTTTGGTAGAAAAGTAATATAATTAGTTCAAACTTCATCTGTTTGGTTACAGTGTATTTCTTTTATTGAAATTTAAACTATTATGTTTAATATTAGTTTTTGTTTTTGTGGCTAAAAATTTATTTTTCTAATTGAAAATGTAATTATTCCATTGTGCTTAGAAAATTATCTTTTTATAAATGTAAATTCATTTATTTTGTTCACAAACTTATTTTTTTTTTTTGCTTAAAAATGATTATTTTTGTAGAAAATTCATATTTTGGGTTGAAAATTCAACTTTTTTGTGTATGTATGCATATTTTCGAATTGAAAACAAAACTCTTTTGCAAAAAATTCGTATTTTTGCTACGAAATTCAACATTTGGAATGAGAATTTTCTTCTTTTTTAAGTAAAATTTTGTTGTTGAAAATTCAACCCTTGTTAAAAATTTATGTTTCTAGTTTAAAAATTATATTTTTTTGGTTGAGGATTTATCTAATTTGTTAAAAATGCTTAGTTTTTGGCTTAATTCAACTGTTTTTAATTGAAAATTAAAATATTTTTTGGTAGAAATATCAACAGTCTGTTCTGGTTAATGATTCAAATAATTTGTTTAACATTTGTATTTTTTAGTTTATTTGGACTATTTTGGTTTAAAATAAAGATATGTGTGTTGGTAGAGTCAAATTTTAAACTTTTCGTTAAGAATTCATTATATTGGATCGAAGGTTCATCACTTTGGTTGCAATTCCAACTATTTTAGTTAGAAACTCAACTATTTGGATTCGGTATGAGTGTTGCCACAGAAATGTTTAACATACATTGAGAAACAAACATTTTTTGCATGAGCATTATCCTAGGACTAGGTGTAATGTTGTTTTTATACCTAATTGAAAAACAGTAATGGAAAATGTAAAATTGGTCAGGATAAAGTCAGGGAATTTTGAAACTAGGATTTTGTAGCAATCCTAATACAAAAATGTCCTTTTTTAATTGCTGGTTTTAACTTACTTTTTTTATTTAAGGAATACTTGGATCTGGGTCTTCCACAACTCGACACACCCCCATCAAGCCAAGAATCCAGCGAAGCTGAAGACGAGGACGAAGATGGTCAAGAAACATTTCCCTACTTGTTATGAGACTCGAGGAAGTTGACTTGTGAAAATATTCTCACAAAAATTACGTCCAATCGAAAAAGCGATGAAATATAAGAACGAACATGGAAGATAGACGAATGGAGGAAAGTATGTTAGGTGGTGTTGATTAATAATCGACTGATGTGACGAACACGCCAAATAATACAAATCAGTATTGACCAGAATTGTATAGAATTGTATAGAACTTAAAGACTTACGCAAGTAAAAAAATACTTGAAGAAGGTGACTGGTAAATCTTTTTAGGGATTTAAAAAAAGTAATGACCTTTTGTAGGTTCTTTACTCAACATTGTGCCATGAAGAAGTGCCTTGATCTTTCATAAGAAGGCAATACTGGTAAGCAATGAAATTGCAGAGTTTTATCGGATGTTTTTGTACAAATATAAACCACCCGAAGTGTAAAACTGAAGGGAATATTTTTCTATTAGACTTGATTAAAAAGCAAATAAATTGGGATTGCGTCAATTAATCGCAGTCGCCATTTTCGAAGATGGCGAAATACTGCGTTTGTAACTAGTCAATTCATACTCAAGTTTTTGTACATTGATAGATTATAAATTTTAGAAGTATTTGTGACGGTTCTACGTAAGTAGAGATAGGTTGTTTATTGTTAATTTTGTGCATTATTTACGTTATTGGAAAAACGAAGCGGGTGCTGTAATTAGAGAGTCGTTAATTAGGAATAGACACTTGACTATATATTTGTAAATAGCCCGTCCAACGAATGGAAATATCTTGCTTCGAGACAGCAAACTTCGCCAAAAAGTTACGTAATTGTAAACGAACTGACAAACAGCGTCTGGGTAACAGTGTACCACCTAACTCTGTATCTATGCATCCAGGGCCACGTTCGCACAGAAATCTCTCTTAACTAATATTATTTATTTCCTAAAATTAAATAATTTGGAGTAAATTTGTTAGATTTGAAGTTGTATTTTTAACAGTTATTTTTGTACAAAGAGAATTAGTAAAAGAAGCGTTCACTGTTAAACAGACTGTCAAATCAGCACATCTTGATATAATGTTAAGAATTCTATATAAATTGTATAAATAGAAAGTTAAGTAAAATACTTAGTGTTAGATAATTTATTCTGTGTAAATTAACGATTGAAAATTTGTAATATGAATCTTTTTTTACATAACTTAAGATTACTGTTGCTAAGGCTGTAATTCGTTCCATTTAAAGTCGTAAATGAAAAGAAACCTGCGTTTGTATGAACAATAAGAAGCTTAAGTGCTTGACGAAATTAGCAGAAGTAAGGCTAGGCCCTAAGAAAATGTAAATAATGATAATATTTTGTGTATTATTTAAATTCAAACCAAGGGCAATCAAAACTCAGAAATTAGCCTGTAAAACAGCATTTATCTACAATACGTAAAAAAGAACTTCATGTCCGTGTAAAGTTATTGTATTGTGAGTTCAAACTCTAAATAAATCAAATTTGTACTCATTAAATTGAAATGTAATTTCCTCTCCTTCTATAAATTTATTAGAATAAATTTGGTAGAAATTGTTGGTGTAAGTTGTTGGCTTTAGGGTCAGGTGAATTGAAACTAATTAAGTTGTTTCAAACGTTTAAGCACACAATGGAAGCATTATTTTTGGATTAATATCGTATTTGTGAACTAATAAAAATTAAAAATGTATTAGTTTTAAATTTAAATTTTATTTAATTTTATTTAGAACTATTGATAAATCTTGCATTAATCTTAAAAAATTATTTTATTTTCACGAAGTACAATTGAGGAGAAAACAATACCAATGTAGTCGAAAAAAGGGTTTTAACCAATTTTTTATTTAATGAAAAAAAATTGTAATCATAAAAAGTTCCCTACAAATTTTTTTCAGTGACGGACAGATTTTTTTATAGTAGAATCATGTAAACAATCTCAATGTAGTGAAAACTAGATTTGCCAAAGAAAGAGTTTAGTTGCACAATAATTATTGGATTTTTATTGTGTGTCGTTTATATTTCTTTAATTAAAATCTACTGAATTTCTTTATTTTTTAAATTTATATAATTAAAGGTTTTGTCTGTAAATATAATTTTTTTTTTAATTTAATGGATATAAAATGAAATTCCATAGGAAATGATCAAAATTGTTGTACTTGGCAATAATTTTTATGTATTCTTCAAAGTGCAAGTTATTCTTCAAATATTGTATGGTGACATCATTTGAAAAAAACCCAACAAATATTGACATTAGGGACCTGAAAATTATTGCCAACTACAACAATTTTGATTATTTCCAATGGAATTTCATTTGATATAAATTAAATTTAAAAAAAATTATTTTCACAGACAAAACCTTTAATTATATAAATCAATAAATAAAGAAATTCAGTGCATTTAAATTAACGACATAAAAACAAAACACAAAAAAAATCCAATAATTATTACGCAACTACAATCTTCCTTTGGCAAATTTAGTTTTCACTACATTGAGATTTTTGAAATGATTCTACTTTTAAAATTGAACCAGTTTCGGAATCATAAAACTTTTTCAAAGCAACATTTATATACGAGAAATTGACAAAAAAATTATTTGAACTAATAATTTTTAAATGTAATATTTCTTGACATTACTCTTATTACTGCGAAAATGTATAAAATTGATTAAAATTATATTTCTCTACTATACAACAATCTATAGCTGTATAAGATTTCTTACAATTTATAATAATATTTTTTGTACAGATTCTTTGAAAAACAACAAAAAATGAATATAATAATAAAAAAATTTAATTTAGTTACATATACGTCACTGAAAAATAATTTGTAAAGAACTTTTTACGATAAAAAATTTTTTCATTACATAAAAAATTGGTGAACAAAATTGTTCCAACTATATTTTTATTGTTTTCTTATCAATTGTACTTCGTTAAAATGAAATAATGTTTTAAGATTAACGCAAGATTTATCAATAGTTCTAAATGAAATTAAACAAAATTTAAATTTAAAACTAATAAATTTTTAATTTTTATTAGTTCACAACTAACATATTGGTCAAAAAATAATGCTTCCAATTGTAAAACTGCGTACCTACAAGATATTGTGCAGTTTTCACAGATTTAATAAAACTCACTGATGAGGGCCACCATTGTGTGCCGAAACGTTTGAAACAACTTAATTACTTTCAATTCATCTGACCCTAAAGCCAACAACTTGCATCAACAATTTCTACAAAATTTATTTTTGAGAGTCAATATAATCGCCCCAGTGATTATAAGAATAACATTTGGGGCTCCTTCAGGATTATCTTCTTTAAAAGTTTACAATTTTGTGATCATTTTTAATACTTATTTTAAATGACATTTGAAGAATAAAATAAAAGTTAAAATAAAACAAAATAAAAATAATCCGCAGAGCCCTAAATATTATTTTTTAAATCTGGCACAATGGATCTTAAGAAAAAGAACATATGGGAGCAGCTGCAGAGTTTAAAAAAAAGAGTAAAAAATTTAAAGCATTTTGTATTCTATAATTTAGCCGTCAAAGGAACGTCATTAATAATTATGTAAGGATAATTTTTGAATTTTTAGACTCTCCCCTGTCCTCACTATTTTAAGGATTCGTAAGATTTTTGGGGACTCCCTCCTCCCATTATTAAATCAAAGTTTCTATTTTTTACTTAATATATCAAAAATTTATTAATTTTTTTTACTGCAAATCAGATGTCAAAGGATTTAAAATATTTCCAGTAATTTAAAAGGATTTCAACAGATTGGAAGGAGTTTTCAAGCATTTCAAAGTACTGCAAACTATTTCTGGGAATTAAAATATTTTTACTGAATATAACGAGATTTCCAAAGCTTCTTAGAGATTTTGAAAGATTTCAAGGATTGCAAAAGTTTTAGGGTATTTTATACAATTCAAAAAGAGAGTAAGAGGTTTGAAAGTAATTCGAAGATTCGCAGGGGTTTTGAAATTATTTCAAAGGATTTTAACAGATTTCAAAGTAGACACGGAAAATTGCCTGTTTAAATTATGAAAGCCAATTCGATGCGAAGGCATCATAAAACGAAAAAAATATCGTTGGAAATGATTTCAAGGAATTTCAAAAAATTTCCGTATATTGTAAAACATTTTAACAGATTTCAAAATTTTAACTAATTTTTACAGATTATATGGGATTGCTACGGATTTAAAAAAATTATAAAAGATTTTTATGAGATTCTGAAGATTATAAGCTATTTAATGGATTTCAAAACATTTTAAAGCATTCCAAGGGATTTCTAGGGAGCTCTATTCTTTTAAAAGGATTTCAAGAGATGGGATGTATATATATATATATGTGTGTGTGTGTGTGTGTGTGTGTGTGTGTGTGTGTGTGTGTGTGTGTGTGTGTGTATATGTGTATGTATGTATATGTGTGTATATGAATGTGTGCATACTTATTCTTTCCAGTCGCGACGCCTAAAATGAAATTTGTTGTTAATGGTTCTTTTTCTGTCAAAAATTATACTACCTGGCTCAAAACTGAATCATTTTCTTCAAGATTCGACAATTCTGTCAACATTCATCCTTCTCGTTTAAAAATACTTTTTATTCGGTGGAAAATTCAATTTTTTCTAATTGGGGGTGCAAATGTATGATTGAAAACTGATCTGTTTTAGTTGCTTGACATTTTCTTCTCAAGTGATAGTCTATCTATATTGTTGAAAATACAACTGTTTTATCGAAAATACCTGTTTTTTGCTGTGATTCGGATATGAATATTTCTTGAAAATGAGTCTTTTTGGTCTTTTTTTTTTATTCCTTTTTCTGGATCTACATTTTATATTTCTCCAATTCTGCACATTTAGAATTGGAATTTTCTTCACTTTCAATACACATGTGTGTGTATTTATGGGTTTTCTAAGAATTTTAAACAGGACGATTTTTAACGAATCTCGGATACGACGCAGTCGCAAGCCGACCCCCACATTATCTTGTCTTTTACTTACCAGTTCCATAACAAATTTGAAAGAGAGCGGTCTCTTATATACTCGG
>NC_046658.1:104229216-104235205 GCF_010883055.1 Belonocnema kinseyi
TCTGAAAAATCTCTATCCCATCCACACACTACTCCTTTCCCCTGCCGAGTGAGTCACGCCTACCCCGAAAGGGAAATGGCTTAATGGTGTAATAATAATGTATACGACATCCATATAGAATTGGAAGGATTTCAAGAAATTTGAACTTGACTTAAACATTTTTGAAGGATTTACAATATTTTCAAAAGAATCTATTTGAGATTTCACGAAAGGTGTACAATAGATTGGGTTTAATAGAAAAAATGTGGAATTCTGAATCGTTACTACGTAAAAAAGTATAGCGCATTGGCATCCTAAAAAAGTATTATATAATCAAACTGGAATCGATCTACATACAGATTGGTTGCCCGCGCTCGAAAAATATGGTAAGAAAATTTCTTGTTTTTGTTTTATTTTTTCTTCAAATGTTCTACCTTTTTTAAGGTCAAAATTCCTCAAGTTTTTGCGGATTTTAAGGGACCATTTTCTAAGATATAATTTTTATTTAAGCTGCCCCTATTTTCGGAAAAAATGTCTTAACATTCGTGTAAATAGGAGAAGAATTTTTTCGGGTACTTGAAAACTTTCCACAGCGAAAAAAAATAAAATACGAAAAAAATAGCCAAGATTTAGAAATCGTGCATCCTGAATCTTAGCGATTTTTTTCTAGTGCAATTTTGTTACTGAAAACGTTTTAAGTACCGGAACAAGTCTTCTCATATTTACACGAGGGCAAGGAATTTTTTCAAACATAGTGGTAACTTAAGTAGAAATTATCTCTCAGAAAATGGTCCTGATAATAAAAAAAAATGGGAAGACCTTTGAACTTTGGAGACCTTCTTTTTTATCTTGCGGAATGTAAGCCTTAAAAAATTGCAATTCGAAAAAATATAAATTAAACAATAAATTTGTCTACCTATATTTTTAGAGAGCAGGTAACCAAGCTGCATGCTTATCGATTCCAAGTTAATTATATTATACTTTTTTTAGGATCCAATACGCAACTTTCTCGCGTATCGATGATTTGCAATTACAGAAATTTTTTAGAGAAATTTCAAAAACTGCACAAAGTTTTTAATGATTTTCCAAAGATTTCAAAGAGATTTAAAAGATTCACACAGACTTCAATGATTCATCAATAATTTCAATAATTATACGAATATTAACAAATATTTTTAAATCATTTCCAAGATTTCAATGATTTCCCAAAGAATTCAATGTTTTTCTAAATATTTAAAAAATTTCACAAAGCTTTTGAATACATTTTATACATACACATATATATATATATATATATCATAAAGACTTAAATGGTTTTGCAAATATTTTACAAAGATTTAAACAATTTCTAAAATATGAACAAATATTACAAAAATATTTATAAAGATTTCCAAAAATTTCAGTTATTTCACAAAGATTTTACAATCATTTCAAAGATTACGCGAATATTTCGGATAAATTACAAATATTTCACAGACTTCAATGATTTCCCAAAAATTTCAATATTACTTAAAAATTTCAATTATTTCACAAACAATTGCAGAGATTTCGAATAAATTAACAATATTTCACAGACAATTCAATAAATTCATAAATATTATCAAATATTTTTTAAAAATTTGCACATATTTCGCAAAGATTTCCAAAGATTTTACAAAGAATTCAATGATTTCCCAAAAATTCCACAAATACTTTAAAGATTTCAGATAGATTAAAAAACTTAATGAATACGTCAATTATTTCACAAATATTTAAGATAGATTTAAAGATTGCACAAAGATTTCAATTATTTGGCAATGATTTCAGATATTTGTAAAGACTTCACAAAGATTTCAATGACTTTCCAAAGATTTCTGATAGATTTCAGAGAATGCAGGAATATTTAAAAGATTTCAAATAGATTTAAATGATTTCGAAAAAATTTTAATAATTTCACAAATATTACCAAATATTTCAAATATTTTGCACGTGCATAGTTGGGAGTATCCCATCTTTACACGTGCGTAGTTGGCAGAGTACCATCTGTGCACGTGGATTTTCAGATGAAAAATCTGATCGTATTGAGCATTTGGGATTGTTCCATATGTGTAATTTCGCCGTTGGTAGATTAAAATCTGTGCACGTTTAAATTTCGACGTCATATATCTTCCAAATAGTGGCAGCTGAAACTGTAAACTTGCACATTTTCATCCTAATGAGAAGGTAATGGTTTTCTGCAAAATTTCACTTTGTCGGTTTTCATGAAATCACACTTTTTTAAGGCCTAAAAAGAAAGAAGGTGTTCGTAAATCAGCTATTTTGGATGCATTTTTAAAAAGTGAGCGCATTTACAACATTTTTGAGGCAATTTTTTTCAAGTTTTAAAAATTCCATGTACGGTTATTTATAGCACATATAAAATCAAATAATTTATCCTGATAACTTTTTTTGCTAAAAAGAAAATTATCAGAGTTATGGCACTTTCAAAATCTAAAAGACCAAAGTAAAATTAACATTTTCAGCCAAAGAACGCAAGGTATAAAAAAAAGTCAAGATAATAAAAACGTTGATTTTTGAAATCCCTACAAGAATATCATAATAACTTTTTGAATTTTCTCGAAAAGTTGAAAATTCAAATTTTAGTCGTACAAAAAATTATGAAAGATCAAAAATTCCATTTTGCGGTCAAACTATGCAAGATTTGAAAAAATAGAATTAACTACAATTGCGCGCCATGAAAAGATCTACTTTGACATGAATCACTTTTTGATAGGATGCGTAGTTTTTGTTTCTGGTCATAAAAAACAACATTAAAAAAAATTAAGTTTTGGACAAAAGACACAAACTATAAAAAAATTAAATAGACAAAAGTTGCTCGTCTAAAAAATAGCGAAAACTCATTGAAATTTTTTATGAATAATTTTCGATAGGTCACGTAGTTTTTGTTTTAAGCGTAAAAAATTAGAATAAAAATTTAAAAAATTACATTTTTGGAAAAACGACACAAGAGACGAACTACATTAAAAGATAAAAGTTCTTTAGCTAAAAAATATCTACAGGTTTATTATAAACTTTAATTATAAAAATATATTAAAAGTAAAAAAATAAACTTCTTGGAAAAAGGACACAAGATACAATAGTATTTCAGTTAACAACTTTTTTCGCCTGAATTATATCTAGATTGAATATAAATAAATTAAATTGATAGAAGAACGACACCAGTTGCAATAAAATGTTTATTAATAATTTTTATTTGAATAGAATGGGCATGTTTTTAATGGTAAAAATGAAACAATGAAAATACTTTTGTTCTAATACTAATACATATTATGAATGGTAATAATATACATTTATTTAAATAATATGCATTTTTCAAGGTGGCTAAGAATTAAATTAGATGCAAAATAAGAAACAAATATTAAAGTAATCATTCAAATTAAAATTTGTACTATATTGTGCAATATCTGAATAAGCAGGCCCAGACCGAGGCACAGAAATAATTATAATATACATTTGATATAATAGAGTTGAACATAATGTAGATAAGTTCGCATTTTCGACGTAATTAAGTGAGAAACATAATATACATGATGAGAATGTGTTCGTTAAAGCCGAAGGAGCTTTAACAAAAGAGAATTCACAATTCCCAAATAACAATGCTTTGACCTTTCATTTAAAAGGCCTGCGCACAAATGTGGGGTAAGTACAAAGACCGAGCGCGTAGGCCGTAGTGTGAGGTGAATGTATTATCGAGTGCGAAGCGTGACACAAATACATTATCGAGCGCGAAGCGCGAGATCCAACAGTCGCGCGCCCTACTATCTGTTCAAAAAATATAGGCACCTCGATTTTTGTACAGATTTTCGAGAAAATATCAGCAGCAAAAAAATTCTAAAAATATGAGACAACATGCATGTTGCAGTTAGAGGTTTTACCAATACTGATACGAAGTTTTAAAATGTTAACATGATTAGCGATTATTTCCTGGCGAATGAAAGGTGAAAAGTACCATATATTCATATTATCATTTCCGAATACTCAACTTTGAATAGCTCTAAGTCACTGAAAATGAATTATGAAAATTCTGAAGAAAAAAAAAATGTTCGTTGATCCTTTCTGTACACGATGGCGAAATTTAGAGTCAAAAATAATAATTTGTTAATGAGTTGTTAAGAAAAACATAGGGAAGTGTCATCTTCGAAACTAAGGAACGCACAGAGATGATTCTTGAAGCAAATTACACATATTTGGCTTTTGACAGTGTTGTATGTATTTTCAACAAGCAAAAAGTTGCACTTGGATGTTTAAAACATTATTTTCTTTTTAGAAACATACAAAAGACTTTACGATAATTGAGGCAACCGCATTCTCAGCAGGACACTTTGCTGGCGCCACTGTTACCCGTGCAATACGACCTTCTCTTGTACTCAGGCTGTTTATACAGTCCCTAAGTCCTGATGCAAAGAAAGGATACAGTTTCCTCGATTATCGAAAAGTCTTTTGTATTTTTCTTAGAAGAAAATAACTTTTTAAACATTCAAGTGCAACTTTTTGCTCATTGAAAATACATGCAACACTTTCAGAAGCCAGAAATGTGTAATTTTCTTCAAGAATCATCTCTGTACGTTCCTTAGTTTCAAAGATGACACTTCTCTATGTTTTTGTTAACAACTTATTAACAAATTATTATTTTTGGCTCTAAATTTCGCCATTGTGTATAGAAAGGATCAACGAAATTTTTTTCTTTCTTCAGAATTTTTATCATTCGTTTTCAATGACTTAGAGCTATTCAAAGTTGAGTATTCGGAAATTATAATATGATTATGGTACTTTTTCACCTTTCATTCGCCAGGAAATAATTGCTAATTATTAGAGCATTTTGAAACTCTGTATCAGTATTGCCAAAACCTTCAACTGTCACACACATATTGTCTCATATTTTTCGAATTTTTTTTTCTGCTGAGATTTTCATGGAAATCTGTACAAGAATCGAGATGCCTATATTTTTTGGACAGATAGTAATTGCGCTCAAACTTGCGACCGAAGCTTATAGCCGTGAGCATTCAAAAAAATACGAAGTGAATAACACCTAGTTCAGTAG
Source organism: Belonocnema kinseyi (assembly GCF_010883055.1). Classification (NCBI taxonomy): domain Eukaryota; kingdom Metazoa; phylum Arthropoda; class Insecta; order Hymenoptera; family Cynipidae; genus Belonocnema; species Belonocnema kinseyi. The sequence goes on from NC_046658.1 coordinate 104,234,276, forward strand.
AAAATGAATGCTATTCAAATAGATATAATGTTTTTCGAAAAACTATTGTTTTCGTGTTTTGCCATTTTTTATTATCTCAGAAACTATACAAGATCGTACATCGAAATCTTGTATTTCTTTCTATTTCAAAAAATGTTTGCATCCTTACATCATATCTTTTTTAATTTTTTGAAAAAAGTTATCACTGACAAAATATTAAAAATCTGACTTAATGGGAAAAACAGAGGAAACATTTAAATTCAACATAGAAAATTACTCTGGAAATGATTTTTCGAACACTGTGAAATGTGAGATTTTCAGTTAAACTGCAACTGTACTATCAAGATGGTTAGAATGGGACAGCGATAAATTTGAGGTTTGGAAAACCAATTAGAGCTGAGCAAGAAGTAAAAGATTTCCAGTTCCGACGTCACGCGGGAAGGTACTAGTGCCGCGCCGACCGGCTGAAGCAAGACTTCTTTGTGACTAACTTTAACAAAGATAAGGGACTGCCCAGTAGATAAATATCCTACTCACCACTACGCAGGGAATTTCGTAAGTCGGATGTCACATAAAATCTCAGTGACCATCCCCTCGATCTCCCTCGATTATCCTTACAATTAGAAAGCTCAGGGCTAGTTTCAAGAATTTGAATGACCCTACTTTTATAAATGGGTAGTCCGGTGGGTAGTGGAACACACCAATGCAACATTAGTCATAGGTTATAGGTCTATACTCTATAGAATAAAGATGATCATAAACATTGACGGTTCAATGGAACTGTGGTTTCCTCATTTCCCATCCATTAGGCCGGGCATTTTGCTATCATTTCTGAGCCACATGTGTGCATGCAAACGAAATGAGAATTTCTATTTTGGAAAAATTCATCCCATGAATTTAATCATTCGATTTCACAGAGGGACAAATGAATACTTTGCCTCTCACTGGTAG
>NC_046658.1:104235250-104253564 GCF_010883055.1 Belonocnema kinseyi
TTTGACCTCTGTGTCACTTAGGGTTCCGCCGCCTCTGCAATATGCTACTTTTTTGCCTGTGTCCATTTCGAATTCCAGAATTTTTTATTTTCGGGCAACCATAGTGCACAATATTTCAAGAATGGCTAACTCCACGCGGCTTTATATTGGACGCATGTAATATGAAATATTAGATACGAAATATGCCCCATTTCGGGGGGCACTGTCTCATGTCTTGTCTCATGGCGCTTCGCGCTCATTTTCGTACGTGTAATGCATTTCGACTTCAATTTTTTCAAATATGAAATGATGAACTAAAGTCATAAATTGGAACTGAAATTATTTTTTAACTTAGCTCTTGAAGGCGGTTTTCGAAGCATCTGCAGCTTTGAAGATTACATTCTCATAGCGACCTCGCACTCGAAAATTAGGTTATACAGACAGTTATGTTTGAGAAATTAAACGATGAAGACTAAATGAAATGGAATATAAGAAGCAAAGTATAGGTATGTTTTTTTAGGTATAATTTTAACAATATTAGATTTTCCTATTAAATAAAATGTTAATCATTGAAATTATTTCAAAAGATTTTCCAGAAAATTAAATTTAAAATATAAAAGTCCAAGAATTTGGAAAAGATTCTGAAAATCATAGTTCTTATTTTTTTTAGGTTAAAAATTCAACTTCTTGGTTGAAACTTTAACTGTCTTATGAAAAATGTATTGTTTTGGTTCAAGATTTAAACTTTTAGTTGTTAATTCAACTCTTTTGTAGAATTTTTTTTTTTGTTTGAAAATAAAAAAATTTGTCTGGAAAATTCAACTCTTTGGAAAAAAATGTATATATTTTTCCTGTTTTTTAAATTTATATTTTCGGGTTGAACATTCGACTGATTTGTGAAAAATAACGTTCTTTTGGCTTGAAGATTTAACATTTTGTTGCAAAATTAAAATATTTGGCAAAAAATTCCTTTTGTTTGAAAATTTATATTTTCAGGTTGAGAATTCGACTGCCTTATAGAAAATATCGTCCTTTGGCCTTACAAATTCAACAAATTTAACCCTTTGGTAGAAAATTCAACTAATTGGTGAGACATTTCATTTTCGTATAAAAATTGATATTTTCTGGTTTAAAATTGCACTGTACTGTGAAAAATATAGTTCTATTAACTTGAAAATTCATCCAGTTGGTAGAAAATTAACTGTCTTTGGTTAAAAATGTTGTTCATTTCGTTGAAAATTTGCCTTTTTTATATCTTTAATAAATTAAGGAATTATATACATATTTTAAAGCTTAAGATAATGTTTAAATCGATTTTTACGGAACTTATGTAAGAATGGATCATGTTTCAGGATCCGTATAAATAGAAAAAAATGGTTTAAATCTTTAAAATATATACTTGTTTTCTTGATTCATTAAAAAGAGCATTAGAAAATAAAAATACATTTTTTTTAACTTTAGGTAGAAATTAACAATATTTAATTTTTCGCGATTTATTAATCAATCGTTTTTTCATCAAAATATAATATTTCCAAATATTATATTTCGATGAAAAATAGTATTCTTTCTTTGTTTCGCTCCAAGGTTATTTAATTTCATAAATTTACCGAAAAATAGGACTATTACCCATACACAAATAATTTAAAAAAATGTTAACTTGAAAGTTTTCAATCGACTTGCCCAATGGTGAAAAAAAAATCATTAGATGTGAGGGAGGGTTATTAATTAATTCATTATACTTATAATTTTTTAAGTGCACACATTTTCAACATTTTAAACTAAGAAATAAGGTTTTAATCCAAGATTTAATAGTTAAATTTCCACTTAAAAAAATTAATTTTAAATAATAAAAACGAACCATCTACAAAACAGTTAAATTTTCTACCACATACTTAAATTTTCGGCCTGTTTAATTTCGAGATTAAAAGAGAAATTTTCTGAACAAAAAGGGGAATTTTTAACCCGAAAATATGAAATTTCGAAACAAAAAAGTTATTTTTGATGAAATACTTCAATTTTCAGTTTAAAACATTAATTTTTACCCCAAATAACTTTAACAGTTGATCGTATCTTTTATTGTAAGCAAGAAAAATACGAAAATTCAATTTTAGAAAACAAAATTCTCTCGGACACAAGTTATTTAGCCTGCATAAAACTCACAAGATATTTTCTTATGATAATAAAAAATCAAGAAAAAATTGACGAAAAATATAAGTGTGGGGTTTTTGAGAAATTCGATGAACTCTACCGGAATGTGAAAAATTTCAAATATCGCCATCAAGTCTAAAGTTATATAACTTTAAAGAAAACATTGGGATTTTTTCGAAAAACTAAGAAAAAAATTCAATTATGCAAAACTTCGTGGAAATTTTCTTTTCACAAATCGCAAAAATAAGTATCGCCTAATTTCGTTCAAAAACAATATATTATGTCCCGAAGAGATTTTACGGCTTTAAGTGTAGAACCTCCCTGATTTGAAATAGATTCAGTATTGAATTTTTTCGTAATGCCACAAATAAGCTTTTCAGTTTTTCGACCCACCCTTCGCTTCCGCCCCGAGTTCACCAGCATGTCTTTGAGTTTCCACACTTGTCGCCTATGGCGCTGTAATCATTCCCTACTCCGTTTTGTTGTCATCGTTGTCATCGTTGTCATCAGCCACATTTACAATATAGGAGCTTGTTTTTACACCTTTTACTGAAGTTTTGTTAAAATCCTTTTCTTTTTTATAAACCACATGTGCCGCGAAAGGAAAAAGAAATGCTCTGTGCATACATAATTAGATTAGTGAGGAGCCAGCGAAGCAAGTGAATAATTTGACAAAGTGTAGCCATCCCTATTGAGGTTAGAATGCTACAATAACCCACTTTTTTATAAGCCTGCCAACCCTACCTACATAAAGTGAGATTAATTAAGTGAAAATGCACCTATTTAACTCATAATCAGTGATCGAGGTAAACCAATATCGCGAAAATATTCTTTTTGGTGAAAATATCCAATTCGAAATTTCGGAGCACAGCTCTGACAGCTACTCCAGTGTACCCAGAATACTGAGAATTATCCTTGAAAGTGATTCACTCCACGATTATGTTAATTTTATTTGACTATTGGACTCATAGAAGGCTTTTAAGTCATTTATTGATAGCTTTTTAATGTTTGATATTATTTTTGGAAGACTTTGGTTTCGAGAGTGCTTTCAATTTACAACTCAGAGTTCAAAATAAAACTAAATGGATCGCGAAACCCGATGTTAAAGGCTACTCTGAATATTAAATATATAAACCTTTCGAATTTCAATGCTCTTGAAATAAAATTCCTTTAAAATTTAAAGTTTTTAGTATGTAAAACCTAACCGTTCCCAATGACGTGATCGTGTACTGATACTGAATTCTGCTATATTTATAGTGTAGAATTATTAATAATATTGATTACAAATTTCGATCTATGTGGAATCTAACTAATTTTTTAAATGTCTGTCGATATCGGAGGTTAAAATATAAAATACGATAAAAACCTAAATCTAAACAAAAGTGAACAATAATTTCATCTAAGTGAAAAAAAGAATATTTAAGAGAATTAAAAAATAAAGCAAATCAGAAAACCCTCAGTAAAAAAATAGGTTCCATAGAGGTGAGTGTGATACGAAATTACAAAGTTATACTTTCATTTATGATGTTTCAAATATTTGAACAAACACTTGCGTGAAGAAATATTTTTAATTTTCTTTGATAATGTGTCAGCGATTTCAGATCTTCCGTCAACACGGGTAAGTGTGATAAGTGTAAAAAAAATCTAAAATTTAAAAGACATTATGAGCGATACGCGAGCACTAATTTTTCTTTAGTATAGCGAGAAAATTTCAGTAAATTCAATATGAATGACACCATTTTTCATTTACTTAAAAATTCTTTAAAATTGGCTTAATATGAAAATTTTATTTTGAAAGGTCAAGATTAAGAAAAATGTTACATTTATGTTAATGATGAAATTGAGCAGAAACGATCACTATTTCGTTAACACTTTTTTAACTGGAAATTTAACTTCATGTTTGGTAAAAAATTGTCTTCTTCAGTTGAAAATTCAACTATTAAGAAAAATCTGTATTTTGCTGAGACTTTGTCTTTTGTGGTAGGACATTATTAATCTTCTTGGTGACTATTAAGAATTAAAATATTTGGTTGAAAATTCATGTATTTATTTTATTCAATGTACTAATAATATTTTTTAACATTTAAAAATCATCAAAATATATTATAAAGTTATTTCCAGATGAACTATTCATCGAGATAGAATTAAATTCGAGTTTTTCAATTTGATTTAAATTTTCTATAAGATTTCAGTTACACGTTTCCGATCGTATTTGTCACATAAAATTAAATTATTTTATTGTTATATAACATTTTTTAAAGTTCAAATGTAAGAAAAATACAACATCTATGTGCATGATGATATTGAAAATTAACCTTTTTTCTATATTTTCATTGCATTATTTACATTTAAATAAATAGCGAATGAAAAACCTTTGGTTCAGAATTCAACCACTTAGTTGAAAGTGGAACTGTGTTGTTGAAAATTTCTTATTTTAGTTGATGGTTGATCATTTTAGTTGAAAACGCTTTTTATTTACAGAATTTAACTATATTGTTGAAATTTTCTTTTGGTTGCAAATTAATTGTTTTAATGGAAAATTAACTATTCCACGATTAGTTGAACATTTATCATCTTCAGTTGAAAATTCAACTATTTGGGCGAAACTTTCCCTTTTGTGGTAGAATATTAATCTTCTTGGTGACTAATTCACCTTTTTGACCAGGAATTCATTTCTTTGGTTAAAAATTTAGCTATTCGAATAAAAGCTCCTTTAAAAATTTGGGATTTTGATGAAAATTTATGTATTTTGTTGAAAATTAATCTTCTGGGTTTAAAAATTCATCTGCTTGGTTAAAATAGAACTAATTCGTTAAAAATTCATCGATTTTGTTGAAAATGTGTCTTTTTTTTGTAGAAAACTCATTTTTTGGGGTTGAAAATTCAACTATTTGGTTAAAAATTCATTTTTGTTGTTATTAAAGATTCATAATTTTAGTTAAAAATTTATTTCTTTGGTTCCAGATTTAACTATCATGTTAAAAATTCGTTTTTTTTTAAAATAATTTCTTTACTGGAAATTTAACTTTCATTTTTGCTTGGAACTTAATATTTGACGGTTGAAAATTTGCATATTTTGTTGAATTCAATTATTTTGGTAGAAAATTCATATTTTTGTGTTGTAAACTTGACTTTTTGTCAAAAATTCATATTTTTGGCTTTGAAAACTCGACATATTGGATGAAATTTTTTTTCTTTGTTGAATGAAAAATCTTTCTTAGTTAAAACTTAACTCTTTTTTCGAAAATTTATCTTTTTAAATTAAAAATTAGCCAGTTCTGGTTAAGGATCTTAATAATTTGTTTTAAATTTGCTTGGTATTTATACTCAAATTTTATTACTCGATACTGCTAAATTAGGATTTTGAAATATTTATTTGAACTTTATTTTCACACAAAAAAATGTCATTAATCGTGAACTTACTGATTAAATGGTGAATAAATAATTTAAAAGTGCAGCATTTTTAATTTTCCAAAAATTTAATTTACATAAGTCATTAATTCAACAGTTTAAGTAGTAGGTTTGTAAATAAAAAAGTGTTCTGTAAAGATAATTAAATTAACGAAGTACTTTAAAGTTCTAAGCGCTTTTGAATAAAGAACACAAACTTCATCTTAGTATTATCCAAATTCCAAACCTCAAACCAGTAATTTTTCGCGAGATATTCATCTTCAAAAATATGGAAAGCATTTGAAAAGTTGATTATAAGTCAAAAAATTCACATCACAGGTTCAAAAAGTAAAAAAGTCGGTCCAATGTTGAATTGAAGCCAAAATTAACATTATGGATTTAGGTTTGGCTTTCAAAAATAATTATTCCAATTTAAATAATGCAACGAAAATGTTGAACATTTGTAATTTTTCACCTATTGTAAACATAAAACTTTTGGTTTATATTTGAGAATAAAGTTACATTTGCTCATGTCAAAAAGAAATTTTTATTCTGCTGAATATGTCTAGCTTTGGTTAAATAATAACATTTTACAATATTAATCTTAAATTTTTTCAGTTTTATCATGCACAAAAATTCTTCTTTGAATTTGGCAACATTCTCTTTCCTTCAAATTTATCAAATTAACCCATCGGCATTAAGGAAAAGTTACAATAATGCATTTGAGATTTCCGTGACACATCTATTTTTTGGAGAAGATTATTTTTTCGTAACTTTTAATAAGTCCACTGTTGTTTATAGTGTATGTTTGCTTTAAATTTTTTTGTAATTTACATGAATATTAATGAAAATAAAAAAATGTATAATTTGAAGTTGGTGTGCAGATTCATTGATATTGAAAAACTGATTTTTTTTATTGTGTCATTTATAAATGGAATAAAATTTTTGTTATCTTGTAAAAGTATATATAGTAAAATGTTATTTACCATTTATTATTATGTACTTACTTCTCCAACTAACCTCGAGCTGTTGACAGATTTTTGTATTTCACAATGAAAAAGAAAAGACAAAAGACAGAAATCACACTTACCTTGAGTCCGATTTTTAATTGCGGAATAAGCGAACAAACTGTGATAAATTCATTTATTCGACCAAATTAAGAAAATGATAGTTGCTTTATATTTGGAACATCACCAATTCGCTTATCAAATTAGCGAAAAATAATTTTTTCTTTCCGGTTTTAACGTATATTTTAAAAATAAAATGAATTCAAAAAGTTTATTTCCTATTACAGATTCATTACGCAACTACTTCTGAAACATGTAAATACTTTTTGTAATCCATAAAGACTTTTCAGTACTTCTCTTATAATATATAATTTGACAAAACTTTAACATTTTATCATTAATATTGAAAATATAATTAACAAAAAATATTGATGGCCTTCACTAATAAAAGAGGTTAAAATAAAATGAAAAAATGTTTGTATTATCTAAACTTTCCTTTACAGTTCTAAAATCGAAAAAGGATTAAAGAAAATTAAAAGTGTTTATTAGCCTGATAATAAAGTATCCATATAATAATTAATTCATTATTTTTTCTCGAAATTTATAAATAAATATTGGCAGAACCTAACAATTTCGACATTTCGGCATTGAAAATAGAGGCAGTCATTTATTCTATTTTTCAGTATAAATTTAGACTCTTGGCTCAATTTTTCCGAAAAAAGTGATTTTGACTTAAAAAATTGTAATAATCTAAACTAAGGAAGTCAATTCGGTTTGATGTGCAGTTACATTTTTTTATTTCGAAAAATCCAATGTTGCAAACATGTTAAAATTCGTATATAAAATTCGAACAAACTACTTCACACCTCTGATTTAAAAAGTAATTCATCATTTATTCCATAAAAAAATGTACTTTTCAAAAACTGTTAGGAGGCGGTAGTAAGATAAAATTCAATTGCAAAGAAACATTTAAATAATGGTCTTTTGTAAGTTTAAACATTTTTTAATTTAAAATTGTGTTTGAAAGTTTATCAGTAATATTATTTGGATGCCCAAAATGATAGAAAAGCTTTTTTTGCATATATCTGAATTTCGACACAACAACTACCTTAATGGCAGCAGTCAAGTTCATGTTTCAACCGATTTTATATCTTTTCCAGGTGGTAACTTCAGCCGTTTAAATGGTGCTCACCGGTGCCATGGAGCGACGGATTAAGCTAAAAACGTTAAATAGTCATATAACCTGCAAAATATGTCGCGGGTATTTAATCGACGCAACCACTGTAACCGAGTGCCTACACACCTTTTGCAAGAGTTGTTTGGTCAAGCATCTGGAAGAAAAACACACTTGCCCAACATGCCAAATAGTTATTCACCAATCGCATCCTCTGCAATATATCAGTTTCGACAGAACGATGCAAGATATTGTTTACAAGCTGGTTCCTGATCTTCAAGAAAGTAAGTCGCATCAAAAAAAGCTCAACTAATGTAGATTAACGTATTCAGTGTGTGGGAAAAGCGGAAATTTTATTGGATTTTATTTCTGAAGCGGGGTTTTTTTTTCTTGTGTCAAACACGGATCAGAATGTAAACTTTCTTTCTTCTTTTAATTAATGTATGTCAGGAAAAACTAATCTAACCAGTCACCTTTAGACACTTTTTCCCCAAATCACTTTTTAGTCATTTTTAAGACAAAGTCACTGTAGTCACGTTTTTAAAGGAAAATATCACTTCAGTCGCGTTTCTTTCAATAGACGAACATCATGGCTTAACAACTATTGAATTCAGATCTGTATAACTATTTCTGAATTTTCTTGAAATTTTTTAAATTAAAGTATTTTAATGGTTTGAATCATTTTTAAATAAAAATAATTATAAGATTTCAAGGGATTTTAAATATTTGAGGGTGTTTAAAAAAATTCAAGGGTTTTCCAATGCCAAATGAACGACTAACGAAACAAGTGTATCAAGGTAAAGTAAATGGCAACGTGCCCAGAGGTAGACCGCGGAAAGAATGGTTAGAATGTGTGAATGAGACGCTACTTAGAAGAGACATAAGAAGTCACAGAAACACGAGAGCCTGCATGAAAAAATGCATGGACATAAAAGAAGCTAGAGAAGTATGCCAGGACAGGAAAGTATGGCGGAAAATAGTTAATAAAAAGAGTGTCAGTAGAGTGAACGACGCCTGAAACAAAGACCTTGGCTATTAATGGACCCAATTGGGGAACCTTACATAACAGCTTCGTGAGGTTCTTCGCTTGGGGTGATTGCTAGAGAGATTGATCAGCAACCTGGGTCGCAGCAGTATTGCGGAACGAACGTGTTATTTACATAAATAGCACGAGAATTCTGGATCAATCTGAAAAATCTCTATCCCATCCACACACTACTCCTTTCCCCTGCCGAGTGAGTCACGCCTACCCCGAAAGGGAAATGGCTTAATGGTGTAATAATAAGGTTTTAAAATATTTTATCAGATTTTTGATAATTTCAATGCTTTTAAGGGATTTTAAAGCGTTAAAGGTATTTTAAAAAAATGTCCAGGATTTCAAGAAATATCAGATTTTATAGAATTTCACGTGATTTTATCATATTTTAATGAATTTTAAAGATTTAAAGAAATTTTCAAGTATTTGTTGCAGTTTATTTAATTCCACTTGGAATTCACTCTGAATTCTCATTAATTTATCCTGAATTTTTTTTAATTAGTTTGAATTCTTTGGAATTCACTTGCATTTTTTAATTCACGTGAATTCTTCCAGATTCAGTAAATTATGTACCGTTCAATAGACTTAAAAATAAAATTAAGTTATTCAATTCATTTTGCAATATTTTTAACTCGCCTTGAATTCTGAGGCATTTCATAAAATTGTATTGAATTTCCTTGTATATTTCTACAATCATTTCAAATTTGCAGAATTCGATGAATTTTTTCATATTTCTTAATTATTTTTTTTCAATCCACTTAAAGCCTTTTTTATTTACCTTGAATTTGTTTGAATTTCATTGAATTCTACCTATTTACATTCAGTTCCTTAAAATTTTAGCTTTTAATATTTGTACAGTTCATTTGAATTATTTTGAAGTCTTACGAATAAAATTCTTTTCAATTTTTTTAAATAAAAAAAATGAGTGGCGTTATTAAAGCAGATTAGTAGCTTTTAGTCACTTTTTAAAAATGAATTATGGAGTGACAATCCTTAGAATAATAAATTCCAAATTTAGATATTTAAAATTGTTTTATTCCTTTTTTTGATAGATTCTATATTAAACAGGTTAAAAGATTAGAATGTTGATTTTTAAATATTAATCGTTAGGGAAATTGAAAAATTAGCTTCATAATAAAAAAAGGGAAGTTTTGGCAACAGAAATTGAAATCAAAAATAAAATGATTATTTTGATAATTTTTACAATTATTTTCATAGATGTTTATTTTTTTATGGTTACGGGGGGTTGGAAGTCTTTCCAAAAAATTATTTTCATACCCTGCGCTATAAAAGACGATCTTAATCTTATATAAGACTTGTAGTTGGAAAGGAAGCATTTTTTCCTTATAGTAATTTTTATGTGTCTACATAATTTTTTCTAGCCATGAACTCTACAAATTTTTTAAAAATATTTTGGAACTTCCTACTGATGAACGAAAAAATTAGAAAAAAAGAAATCACTATAAACGAAATTGACAAGCCCATGGCCTGAAAATCGCAAAAGAAATCAGTGTTCCATATATAATTTCCAGTTTTTTAATCATTTTTTTCTAACTAGTAAAAAAAAATCTTTTATGTACCTTGGACTTTCAAGTTATGAGAATACTGGAAAAAAATTATGAAGTTGAAGGAATAAAGTGGAATTTTTAAAGTTTTTTGTTAAAAACCGATGATACCTTGATTAATATAAATTTGAACTCGAATGAAAATCTACTTTTTCAGATGAGATCAAAAGAGAAAGAGAATTCTACAGAGCTCGAGGCTTGCCTTGTCCCAAAGATATTTTGCCAAATGCTGGTGAGATGGAAGAAGAAAAATCGGCGGCAGATACACATGCAGAAGCTGATTATCATAGAGCGGATGAACAAGTAAGTACTTGCAAGTTTTTTTTAAAATGATAAGCACTTTACGAAACTAAATTGAATTCATTTATTCCCAGGTCAATGTATGTTTGGAATGCATAAATGCAAGCTTGAAGACTCTGAGACGAAGATTTATCAGATGTTCAGCACAAGCTACTATTACTCATTTAAAGAAATTTATAGCGAAAAAAGTTCTAAATGGAATGGAAAAGTATCGTGATGTAAGTACTGTTTGAAATTGCAATTAACGTAAAAAATACATTTTTTTCTGTCTTTTTATGCAATTAATTGGTTTAAAATGTATTAATTTTACGTTTAAAGCATTTAAAAAATAATTCAAAACTTTAAAGTGTTTAAGGTTGTAACTGCATAGTTGAATGTTTACATTTTTGAGCCACAAATGATAAGCAATGGGCAATTTAAGGGATTTAAAATCTGCATCAAAATTTGAAAATAAAAATTTTATTTTCGTCTTTCAACATGAAGGGAAGAGTAACTTTTTTCATGAGCAAATCTCAACCAGAAACTGCACTATGCATTATTTAAGGAAGTTAAAGGCTTTTTAAATTTGAAGGTTTTAGTTTAAAATTTGAGTCTGAAAGAAAATTTAAATTTTATAAGATTGACTTCTACAAATTTGGTAACTTTTAGAAATATTGAATTTTTTATCATTACCACAACAAGGGGTTGACTACTTGATTTTTGAGTGTGCACAAATTTCAAGATTTTAAATAATTTCACGAAGATTTAAAAGGTTTTAAAATTAATCAAAAAAATTTACAAAAGAGTTCAAAGATAAAATGTTTCCAAGTATTTTAGAAATATTTTTAAAATTTCGCAGATTTCACAAACATTTTAAAAGGTTTCAGAAGATTATTTTTTTTTTTAATATTTCAAAGATTTAAAAAAGGACTCGAAAAGATTTCAAAGATTTAAAAAAAAATTCAAAGATGGCACAAAGATTAAAAATTTTTAGCAAAGATTTCAGAGGTTTAAAAATATTGCAGATTTTAACGGTTTTAAAAATTTCAAAGATTTCCCAAAGTTCCTAAAGATTTGAAGGATTCTAAAATATTTAAAAGATTTTACATTGACCCCAAAATAGTTCAAATATTTTGTAAATACTTAATAGATTTCATAAAGCTTTCACGAATATTTCAAAGTTTTTGGAAATGTTTAGAAAATTGCGAAAAGTTTCTACAGATTTCAGAAATTCACAAAGATTTTACAATAAGTTCAAAAGAGTTTAGAAATATTTCAAAGATTTCGTGAAGGTTTCAGAAATAGTTCAGAAGATTTCTAAGATTTCATGAAGATTTTAATGATTACAAAATTTCACAAAGATTTAAAAATATTTTATAAGATATCAGAAATATTTCAGAAATTTCGCAAATGTTTCAAAGATTTTAATTTTCGATTACAAAAATTTTAAAATATTTCAAAGATTTCAGACAATTTCACAAAGATTTCAGAAATATTTCAAAACAATCACAGATTTCATGAAGATTTCAGATACTTTTCAAAGATTTCGGAAAGCTATTAAAGATTTAAAAAAAGATTCGAAAAGATTAACAAAAATTCAAAGATGACACAAAGATTAAAAATTTTTGGCAAAGATTTCAGAGGTTTAAAGATATTGCAGATTTTAAAGGTTTTAAAGATTTTGTAAATATTTTTAAAACATTTCAAAGATTTCCCAAAGTTCCTAAAGATTTGAAGGACTCAAAAAGATTAAAAAAATTTTACAATGACCCCAAAATAGTTCAAATAGTTCAAATATTTGATAAATACTTAATAGATTTCACAAAGCTTTCACAAATATTTCAAAGTTTTTGGAAATGTTTAAAACATTGCGCAAAGTGCCTAAAGATTTATAAAATTCACGAATATTTTAAAGATTTTACAATAACTTCAAAATAGTTTCGAAATATTTCAAAGATTTCGCGAAAGTTTCAGAAATAATTCAGAAGATTTCTAAGATTTCATGTAGATTTTAATTAGTACAGAAGATTACAAAATTTCACAAAGATTTAAAAATATTTTAGAATATTTCGGAAATATACAAAACAATTTCGCAAATGTTTCAAAGATTTCACAAAGATTTTAATTTTTGATTGTAAAGATTTAAAAATATTTCCCAACGATTTCCAAATTTTTAAACGATTTCACAATGACTTCAAAAGACTGAAAAGATTCCAAAAAATTTACAATCACTTTAAAAGATTGAACCCTTATTGACCCAATTCATCAGCTTTTGTCCGTCAAATTTAAGCACGGATAACTTTGTTATTTATGCTTGTAATGGTCTGCAAATTTATGCGTGGGTGTTTTCAAGTATGCTCTTTCAAAATTTGAACCGAAAACTTAGAAAAAACCACCACATTTCATCCAATTTTTCAATTGAAACAACGTGATTTTTTTGAGTAATTTTTTTTAAATCACATTTTCAATGTGAAAGAGATCTTGGCGATAGCTGAAACCAAAAAAACTACGGTTGTACGACCACCCCTAAAATAACATATGTACGAAAAATCGCTGTTATACAGATTTTTCTGAAAAAAAAAATGTTTCAGCTTTTGAAAACAGGTAAAAATGGGGGAAAACATATCACAGATAATAGAAAACATATATTTTTTTGTTATCTGAAGTTAAATTTCGTCGCCACCCCAAAAAATAGCCCAAAGGGGTGAAAATCGGCAGTTTTTCAAAAATACTATTTTCAATACCAAAAAATTGCAAATAAATTTAGTTCGAAAAATAAATAAAAGTAGAGTTAGGTTGAAAATTTTAAAATCTGTAGAATTTTATTTCAATGATTTTTTTATAAACAGGTTCGAAATTTGTGTATGTGCTTGTGTATGGAACGCCTTTAGCCATTTCTTCAATGAGAATGTTTCCAGTTCTTACCGCGTGAATTTTATTTTATATTCTTTTTTTGTGTTTTCAGAAAAATCCGTAAAATAGCGGTTCTTCGTAAATATGTTATTTTATGGGTGGACGTTCAACCCCTTAACGATGAAAAATAAATTTTCTGTGTGTATTATTTTATTATTTGGACATTTTGAGCCGGAGTTTTTGTGGTTTCAACTATTGTAAAGACCTCTTTCGCATCGTAAATGCAATTTAAAAGAAATTAGCTTAAAAAATCACGTTTCTTTTTTTAAATCGAAAAATAGGACGGGAAAGAGTTGCTTTTTCGAATTTTTTGGGTCAGATTCTCAAAGAGCATACTTGAAAATACCCGCTCATAAATGTTCAGATCTTTTCAAGCATAAATCACAAAACAAAAACTGACAAATTGGGTCAATAAAGGTTAAAATATTTCAGAAATATTTCGCAAAGATTTTAAAGGATTTTGCAGATATTTAAAAGATTTGTCAAAGTTCATGAAGATTTTACAATGACTTCAAAATACTTCAAGAGATTTAAAAGATTTCGCAAAGGTTTTACAAATATTCCAAAATGTCCGCGAAGGTTTTCAAAATTTCAGAGATTTTAAAAGATTACAAAGATGTTGCAAATATTTCAAACATTTTACAAAGTTTCAAAATATTTCATAGATTCTAAAATATATTAAAAAGATTTCAACAATGCCTTCAAAAGATTTCACAAAGAGGTCGCAGATTTCATAAAAATTTGAAAGATTGCAATGATTTCAAAATATTTCAAGATTTTACAAAGATTTCACAAAGATTTTAATGATTTGATGAGGAAAACTTTCACGTTTTTCTTTTAAGGCAGTATTCTACTTTGAAATTCTCGAAAGAAAAACTATTTTTGTAAATTTTTTCTGAGGTTATTATTGATGATATTGATGTAGAGCTTATATTAGGCTTAATAAATCAAATCTTAAAATATGTTAAAAATTGTTTAAAATTTATTTTATGCGCTTTTTACAAATAAAAACGACAGTCAAAGTCAACTCCTCAAATTTTAGGTAGGTCCGCGCTGTTGTAAAATCTCGAGAATGGGCATTCCGAAAAAAAAAATAAACAGTTTTAGATTCAGTATGACTCCAGCAACCGGCTGAACTAGAATTTCGGATATACATGCAAAAATAACAAAATGGCGAAAAAACAAAACTAAAACTAAAAAAGTGGGTTTATTTCCACAGTTTTTTGCAACAATAAAATAGGTAAAATTAATTTTTTTAAATAATTCTAGTTCAGCCGGTTGCTGGAGTCATACTTAATCTAAAACTGTTTAATTTTTTGTTTCGGACCGCCCATTCTCGAGATTTTTACAACAACGCGGACTTACCTACTTTTTGTGAAGTTGACTTTGAATGACGTTTTCATGTATAAGAAGTAAATAAAAGAAATAAAATTTTTTACAAAGTATTTCAAGAGTGTGTTTATTTAGCATAACAAACCGTATGTCGATATCACTATAAATAATCTCAGAAAAAAATCCGAAAAATAGCTCTTTTTTCTTGCGTTTCAAAGTAGAATACTCCCTTAACTAAAAACTTGGAGAATCTCGTCAAGAAAAATTTGGAGAAAACTAACAATAATATATTTTTTTTTTAATTTCTAGATTGATATTTTGTGCAATGACGAGCTCCTAGGGAAAGACCACACGTTGAAGTTCGTGTACGTGACAAGATGGAGGTTCCGGGACCCACCTTTAAGGTTACAATATCGACCTCGAATAGATATATAGAGGAACTCTTTAATTACAGGACAAGTGACGAGAAGAAAAATCTTCTGTCGCGTTTTACCTTATCTTTAATTCCATTCTTCTCTCATTTCGTAGTACTTATATATGTGTTCTTTTCATATATCACACCCCAATCGACTGTAAGATAGAGAATCCTGATTCTGCAGATTGAAGGAAGAAACGACTTTAGACATCGACTTTGGATTGGAGTACCAAAGGCGAACCGAGGTCATCAGAATATTTTAGCACACGTACATATACAGTAGAAATGTTTTCGAACCAGCCATGGCGTTACTGGTTCGAAAAACGTCATATTGTATAAGCAATAGCTTGGATAGCTCATAGCTTAATATATTTATTCTCGAGTGATTTGCTACTCTCGTCTCAATCTGATTTTTCAAGACTGAGATTGCCAGGATCAATCTTGGCAGTTTATCCTCACGAGCGACTTAGTCGTTTTGCTATCGCGAGTTCTAGTGAGGAAAAGTAATATACTTTATATTTTATCTGCACTCTTTACAATTAAAAGGTGGCACTTTTTTTAAACGATTTTGATGAAAAAGAGTGTAATTAATTTTTATTTTCGAGATATTTCGACGCGTTAGTTCTTTTTTTTGTTTGTTTGTTATTAATCAATTGTCTTCGATTTTTCGTGCTTTCATGTGATTCTCAATGAATTTAATCATCGAAGATTTGACCTGCAGCTCTCGATAAGCTCTAAAAATGCGGCGTCAAAAGTCATCTTATTATTGTATTATTCCTATATCTTACATTATCATATCTTAAATTATTGTATTATATTCCAATGTCTCGTCTATTACTCTAGTAAAGAAATTAATAAGTTTGCATAATTGTAGCGATTAATTATGTAAATGTGGCTGGTGCAGGGAAACATAGAGACATAATTTCTCTATGTCAGCAACCATTTTTTAATAAGAGTATATTAAAAAGTGGTGGACATAGAATAATGCTATTCATTTTATTTTAGAGAAAAACGTGACTTAGCACTGGCATTAGGTATTTTATTAAGTGTGGGTTCTGTCTGATTTGCTTGATTAACTCTTGTGTTCAAAAGTAAAGAGAAATCGTCCCTTTTTTTCCTCGAATTACCGAACGTTTACTCGTAAATTTAATACGACAAAGACTAAATGACCTTCATGCTTGTAAAATATTTGTGTAAATTTGATTTTATCAACTACTGTACTGTAAATAGAATATTTTTGTCAGAATTTTGAATCTAGATACCTGTTTCGACACATTTGAAAAGATTGTTGCTAGGCCTGAGAGTTATGAGCTGAATATTTTTACCTTTATATTACACACCCTCACATCGATGGACTTTGGCGATATAAAATTGTCTTTTTATTTAAATTTAAAGTTCGATAAGATTAAACAAAATCTGATGTAATTATAATTTGATTGATTCTAGATTTAAAAGTTAAGATTACATTTTGGAAAAGAAAAAGGAATAATATTATAGAAAATATGCTTCAGGGAAAACATTTTATGAACGAAAGGAATTTATTTACTATTATATTGAAGGTCCATCGATCGGATATTTCAGCTTGATATTTTGCTCAGACGATTTTGCTGCGCAAGGAAAATATTTTAGAAAGTAAATTCGAAAAAAGGATGAATTATATTATAGTTGCAAATGGAACTTTGAGCAAAATTCAAGACAGAATTTATCGCTTGTAGTGAATATTTAATGAGATGTTAAGAATAAAGTGTGATTGTATATAATATTAGAGAAATCGAAATCAGTTTGCAAGTAGCAGCATACAGAAAAAGCTTGTACTATGTACACTATGTGTGTATCGCTCTAAATTATTCAATAAATATGTTTTGTACAGTAAAGTAAGTAATGTCTTGATGATAAATTTCTTTTTTTAATAACTTTGGTAAAATTTTAAATTACTTCAAATTGAAAAAGATTTAATAGTTAATTTTGCGAAAAAAGTAACTATCCTTTCTTTTTTAGTTACTTTTGTATTTTGGAATTAAATACAAAGGAAAATAATTACATAATTCTTATTTTGATTTATATTCTTGGCTTATTTTTAACATCAGTAATTGTTCTAAAGCATCGCCGTTCAATCGTCCTCTTCTAGAATGGGAAGACATGCACTTTTTCTTTTATAATTAATAAAGGTAACAAAATTTTAAATGTTGGCATTTCATGTAAAAAATAATATTTTTAATTTAAAGACTGAGATTGAGTTTCTTTATGAATGAGTAATAATACTGCATGCGAAGATTTTATAATTGGAAACTATGATCAATTATTAATAAAAATATTAAATTATTTATCAATTCATTTTTAATCATTTTTGCGTCTAACTTGTCTCAACTTTCAAAATTCTGAATTTGCTTATCTCAATTTATTCTAAATTTTCAAATTTTTATATTTCACGAAAAATATTATATTAATATTTTTAGGAATATTTGTAGCAGTTCCGCCGATTATAGGAAACTATGACCTGAAAAATCTTCAAATTCAAGAATCTTATCAGAAGAATTGTTTATAACAATGTTTATTTAAAAATTTTAAAACACTCGTGTGACAAGCAGTAATTAGAACAATAATTTAGAACAGTTTCAGTAAAAAAAAAACTTTCTACGCGAAAGGGCCAACATTTCGAACGAATTGTTTAAAAAATTATTATTTGTTTGAACAATACTTTCCACCCTGTAAGCCATGAAAAATTATTATTTTTTGGGATAAATCGTGAAAAGTTATTATTTTCTGGAATTATTGACACTGTTAATAGATCTTAAGAGTAATATTTTTGGTAAAGGACAGTTCAAACCATTTTTATATTCAACAATTTTTTCCATGTAAATCTTGAAAAGCTGCTATTTCTGGCTATTTTTCATCTTTCATATGAAAAGGACTACGTGATATTAATTGTTTACTAATTGCAAACTGTCTTTTGCAAAAAGCATCCCTCTTAAAATGATTATTATTATTATTATTATTATTATTATTATTATTACACCATTAAGCCATTTCCCTTTCGGGGTAGGCGTGACTCACTCGGCAGGGGAAAGGAGTAGTG
>NC_046658.1:104253664-104279321 GCF_010883055.1 Belonocnema kinseyi
GTCGTTCACTCTACTGACACTCTTTTTATTAACTATTTTCCGCCATACTTTCCTGTCCTGGCATACTTCTCTAGCTTCTTTTATGTCCATGCATTTTTTCAACAATAACTTTGTAAGATTAATAGGGAAAAAAGTAGTAGAAAAAATTTAAATTGTTAAAATAATTGCCGAATATCCTGAACAAAACAATAATACTTTTAATGTTTGTCAAATGTGACATTGATTTCAAGAAATTACTAAGTTTTCACGATTTAGTAGAAAATAACTTATAATTACTTATAATAATTGTTTAAACAATTGTAAATATATTATAAATACTTGAAAACTTAATATTTATGGAATAAATATCATTCAAATTGTCAAATTTCAAACAAAAAAAGTATTTAACATGGATTTTAAAAAAAAATGCTATTTTGCATTTTTTGGGGACATTTACCGATCACAGTACAAGGGAGTTAAGCGATAGAAATTTAAATTTTTAGAGTGGATATTTTTTTTTAAACATTGCTTAAGAAGTGACTAAACTTTAATTAGAAGAGGTCGATCACCAAAAGTAAAAAGGGAAAACCAATTTTCCAATTTACCAATTTTCAACCAAAAGAATTATTTTTCTACCCAAAAAGACAAGTCTTCAAAAGAAAAAAAAGAACTTTTTAACCAATCGGTTGCATTAAAAACCAAATACTTAGTTGAACTTTAAAGCAAAACAAATTAATTTTTAACAAATTATTTGAATTTAAATAAAATCAAATTTTTTTTACCGTAATTTGTTGAATTTATCAAGCGAAAAAGACGAATTTTCTACAAAACAGTTGATTGTAGGCTTATTGCCCCTAACATGTTCCAATCCACACAAAAATAAATGTGTGAAAAAAGTATTTTAAAGTTCCGCCAACCGCATGAAGTTCAACACGTATTTCCCCTAGGAAACAATATTTCAAATATCTGTTTTATTTCAGATATTCTTTGAGGAAAGATAGTCACAAACAATAATAATTTGTTTCAACAATTCTGTTTTTTAAATTGCATTAATTTTTAACTTGCGCCAAGTGAAAAGTGGACAAAAAGTTGAATATTCCAGAAAAAACGGTGACATTCTAAATCTATTCGAAGAGAAAATTGCTAAAAACAATAATAAATTGTTTGAAAAATTTATGCAAACATATAATTATCAGTAGAAAATAGTATTTTATGTATTCGAAACATTTGTATTTGAAAAATCGCAAAAAATGATGATTAACGCCAAAAATACGCGAAACACAATTTTTTACTTTTTGGGTCTTTTAGGCCCTATTAGGTATTTTGACTTCATCAATAAGTTAATTTCAGTTCGTTGAAAGCTGAGGGAAAAATAATGGACAAAATGCATGGGATTCGGACCATTTTTGCTCTATTTTGCTAATATCTTCGTAAAAACTATATTTTCTATATAAGTGTATCAAAAAATAGTTCACCCTTCAAGTATCATCACATGATTAGAAATTTGAAAAACTTCCCGCTCAATTTCGATTAATCGATATATCGAGACGGAGTTCTCGAACATGCGCAAGAGATTTCTTCTTCCACCCCTCTTAAACTATGTGCATCATTGTGCTTGCCAGTGTTTACGTTTCATTTGCAGTGTATCAGTGAGTTTAAGGCTATGTTTTATGTATATATGCAGAGTACTACATATTGCATACTACACACACCAGTCTACAAGCGTTTTATAAAACAGTTTTGGAGTTAAGGTGGACAATGAGGAATGCAAAAATAACATAACCGAGTTCTGACTACTACATCAGATGGAATTTGTACATTTGTATTTTTATTGTGCATATTTGATAAGAAAACGTAGCAATAGATGAGTTTGCAAGATAGTTTGTTCTCCGAGGATGTGGAGAATGATATAACACTCTTTTCTAAAGACGAGAGACGAAAAAGGTAAGCGAAACTAAAAGTACGATCACGTTTCTTGCTATCATGTTTGTTCACGTAACCTTACAATTAAGATTCACCATGTCATTTTACCCTTGCTTTTACAAAAATAGCCTATTTTTTCATTCAAGGCCGACCGTTCACTCGATTCATATGCATTTGTACACGTTTTTCATGTTTGTTTATTCTGGGTGCGATTAAAAGATAAAATTGCTGAAGCGTCCGCCCGAAACTCGTTAAGTAATCTCGCATCCCTTAGAAAATACACACGCACAGTATAAAAATCGCTGCAACAAATTACGTGTGGTTTAAATGAACCGTGATGAGACCTTGATCCAATTTTTGAACTTATGACGTGACAGCTTTTCAAAGATGATTGTAAATTTACGTCAAATTGAGAACGTTTCTATTTCGCGCGCATATTCATTCATTCATTAATTACAACGAATTTCTCTTGTTCTTGAATGATTTAATTGTTTTACATAACAATGAAAACTTTCAAATATAAATTATTAGACTTGAAATATGATTTTTTTTATATCACCAGGATCATCAATCGCGCGTGAATAAATCAATGATCAATCAATCGCGTGAAAATGTCCGATTTGAGGGGAAAAACAGTTTTTTATACAAAATTAAAATTTTGAATAACTATTTGATTAGTTTCTTTGTTTTTAAAGTTATATAAATATTTTTCTGCGATTCCTTCAAAAATTCAGAAAGATTTTTGGAAATGACAGATTTTTCAAATAAAATTTCAACAAAAAAGTTAATTTTCAACGAAAAACGATTTTAATTTTCACTAAACCGCAGTTGAACCCATTAAAAAAGGTGAATTTTCAACAAAATAGTTGAATCCTCAACCACAAAAAATTATTATTTTTAACCATTTGCATTTTTAACACCAATAGGTGAAATTTGTATCATAAAAGTCAAATCTTAAAAAAAAAAGTTTACTTTCAACCCCATAATTGAAATTTCAACGATTAAAACGAATTCCCTACGAATTAGTCAAATCATCAACTAGACATTCATATTTAACTTAAATGGTGAATCTTTAACCAAAAAATTAATTTTTAACAAAGAGGTTCAGATGTTAACAAAGAAAATTAATTTTCTTCAAAAAAAAAAAAAAAAAAATTCAACAAAATATTTACATTTTCAACCAAGGAGATTAATATGAAACTAAGTAGTTGTATTCCTATAACAGAACTAAAATTTCTAGCCAAAGGGATGAATTTTTAAACATTCTTCAAACTGAATGTCAAATTATACCTAAAATTATTTTAAAAATTAAAAAATGACTTAATATCTCTCAAATTAGTTTTTAAATTTCTAGACATCTTTGAATTTGTTTGTAATATTTTCAAATTTTATTTAAAAATTAATTTTCTAAAATAAATGAAAAATCATGGAAAAGTCTTCCCAGTAATATTAAGAAAAAAATTATTTTCTTGAAAACTTTCAAAATTCTTAAAAAGCTTCTTTTTCGGAAACTTCAAAAATCTACATTTCGTTTTCAATTTTTTAAATCTTCTCAAGAAATCAATTAGTTTCGAATCTTTTCAAAACTTTCTAAATATCTTGAAATAATTCAGTTTTCACGATTCGTTTTAAAAATTTTGAAAATTTTTAAACTTAAAATGAATCTTTTAAAATAAAACCTAAATAATTTAAAGTTTTTCCAGAAATCATAATTTTAGTTTTATTACTTCTTTAAAAGTGTGAAAAGTTTAGAAATTACAGTTTTGTATCCAAAAGTTATGAACATAATTAACAAATCATTTACAATAAAAATGTTCTTTTTTTTAAATTAAATTTTAATTTTATCATGAAATTATATTTCTTTCTTGGAAATGTTGATTTACAAAGTTGATGGTTTTGGACATTTTTAATCTTTATTAATAGATCAAAAAATCGAAAACAGAAACTAAATGCAACTAAAGAAAGTTTTTACTATTTGTAAAATACAGTTTTCTTTACATGAGTTTTAGTAATTTAACTTCTTTTTATAAATGTTTATTAATTTTCTTGTCCATTGGACCTTTCTGATAATTAAAAAAAGAGATAAAATTATTGATAGTAAAGTGAGAGAATGTGAAGAAATCCCAAACAATTATAAATAAATTCAATAAAATTGTGCTTAATAAATTAATTTTAATTGATTCGTGGGTTAAATAACCAACTTATTTAGCACATCTACAACGTTTTTACTTTTGCTTTATTATTATTTTTGATGTCGCATATCTGGTTTAGTGTTTGGCACTCCATTTTTATTTAACATTATATATTTTCAAAGAATGGAAAAATAATTTTTAATATTAATGTTCAGTGTTTACAATCTCACTGATGATTTTTAACTAATTTTCATGGAAATAAGTATTTTCTTAGTACCAACGACTAGTCCCGTTATGCTTCTATCCTTTTACACTTTACTGATTTTCGATAGTTCAACGACCTACAAAGATATTATAGAATCATTTTGCGACCAACTAGTATCGGCTGTTAGCATGTACTATTATGCAAGCAATTAATTTTGTAGTCAAACTAGTTCTAATTTCTTTAACACTGTTTATCTAATTGCATAATTACAAGTTGCATTTGGATAATTAGAAAATAACTGAATAGTAAGTTTACAAATCTGCAAGATTCAACCTTCGAATCAAATAAAACACTAAAAAGTGATCACCTATCTGCACGCTCGATTCCACTTTAGTATCCTGTAATTAGTAGTTGAAATTACGAAGATAATTAGATAGATCACATAATACAATTATAGATCTAGTATGAACATCTATGACGTCTGAGATGTACGAATACATTCCGCATTTCAAAATTATTCATAACTTTATTAAAATATAAATGCAATAAATAAACTTAATAACTAAAATTCATACGTAATTAATTATAATGTCTCATATCTGGATAAAGGAATCGGGTTCTCAGTGCTTTATCACTGCTCATTATTTATGCCTCTTAAGTAATTTAAACTCATACAAGTAACTGGATAATTTAAGAAATGAAAAGTCCCAGGGCTAAGTGCCAAATGTCGAAACTTCGTTTTATTGGCTTGAACTAATTGTTTTGGCCTAACTCGTGTCTCTGTAGAAGATGATGGCTCATTTCAATTTAGAGGTGGTCACAATCCATGTTTGGTAATTTTTTGTTTGTTTAAATGATGACATACTTTTGCCTTTTTTCACGGTTTGAAAGAGTTAAGCAATAACTAAAAATTACGTTCTTGTTTTTTTTTAGTAAAAAATAAAAAATGTATACCGCTCTTTTATCAGGTTCGATGTTTTTTAGGAGGCTTCGTTCTTTGATAAGGGTTTTCTTTCAGATCGTTGCTTTTTAAGTGCTCCTTCCGCGATTAAATATAGTTAATACCTCGAAAGAATTTTTTTATTTTTCATCATATGCTTTAAAGTTAGACAGTTTGCTGTGTCTCCTGAAAAATCTCCGTTTTGGTACTTACGTCCTTATGACTCAAGACTTTGAAATTATTTGCAAAGAAGATTGTTATTCGTACTTTGGTGTCAATTTAAAAGGATTGCCGCTTGTCGGGGAAATGAGGATTCAGGGATTTTTAAAAAAATGGCAAAAGACGGGGAATTGCTGTAGGAAGCACTTTAAATATGTAAAAATGTCAAGAATAATCAATCACACATTCAATTTAAAACTATATCTATTTCTGAATTTTCTTAAATTATTATGAAATATTTTAGGATATTTTAAATGATCCCAAGATATTTTTTTCATATTTTAAGAATTTGGAAGGATATACAAAATTTGAAATAATTTCAATAAATTACAAAAATCTGCAAGGATTTTAGTGATTTCAAGATGAATTTAAACCCATTTTTATGTGGTTTTAAAGAATTTCGGAAGATGTCGAATAATTTTGTAGGATCTATAAGGTTTTATGATATTTTAAATGATTTCAACGGATTTAAAATGAATTTAAGAGATTTTAAGAGCTCTCAAGCTATAAATAAATTTTCCACGAGTTCAGGCAATATCAGATTTCATGTAATTTCGCGGGAGTTTATAATATTTTAGTGGACTTCAAATAATTTATTCACAAGAATTGATCATTTTCGTAGGATTTCAAGTATTTCAAGGTATTTCCAATTAGTTTAAAGAACATAACAGATTTTAGGATATGTTTAAAGATTGCAAGTAATTTGAATTTATTTCAATAATTTTAAGTATAAATTATTTATTTAAGTAATTTAACGATATTCCAAAGAATTTGCAATATTTGAGGATCTTTAAAAAGATTTTAAAGGATTAAAAATTGATTAAAGGAATTTTCAAACGATTCCAAGAAATTAGGTAGTGATTTCGATAATTTGAAGAGATTTCATAGTATATTAAATATTTTAGGGCATTTTAAAAGATTTGAAGGCATTTTCAAGATATTAAAAAAATTGCGGGGCCTGGAATGTTCTTAAAAGATTTAAATAAAAATTGAAAATCGATTGTAAATGATCTATACGATTTTAAGCTATTTAAAAAGATTCCAAGGGATTTTATAAGATTGTTGATGATTTCAATATTTTTAAGGGATTTTAAAAGCTCTCAAGTTATTTTAATTTTTCCAGGATTTCAAAAAATAGCAAATTTTCCAGAATTTATTGACGAGAAGTGAGAGATTTCGTTGGTTTACAAAGATTACAAGGGAATTTCAAATATTTTTAAAATTCATCCTACATTCTTATTTATTTCTCCTGAATTCTTCTAAATTCGTGTAATTTTATTCAATTCAATGGATTTTTTTAAGTTTTTTTACAAAAGTTTTTGTTTAACTCATTCTGAAATATTTCAAGCGCACCTTGACTTTTTAGACATTAATCAAATTCTTTTGAATTCCCTTGAATTTTTTCAAACTCATTTCAAGCTTACTGAATTCAATGAATTTGTTCATATCTTTTAATTGTTTTTAATTCCTTTGTCTTTTTTAACTTATCTGGAATTATTATAAATTACATCTCATAATTATTTTAAATTATGAAGAAAAATCACATTATTGCTGCACATTAGTCAGTTTTAGACTTTTTTCAAGTAAAGTATTCTGTGGCAGTCCTGAGATTAATCAATTAAAAAATTATAAATTTAACATTGTTTCATTCCATTTATGAAAGATTCTACATTAACAATGTTTCAAGATTAGAATTGAGGTCTTTAAAATTTGAATGGCCAGGGAAAATGAAAAATTAGTCAGAGAAAAGTCAGAGAATTTTGAAAATGAAGTTTTGCGGCCACTTCAAATTATGCAACTAGTTAATTAGCAGCTAATTAAGAAGTACCTTTGTTACGCACGACCGGTGAAATTTCGGGGGTAAAGGATTGCCGAAACAAAACAAGGACGAGGAAGACGATGAAAGTGAAAGTAAAGTTATGTAAAAGTTAACTGATGTTTAATAGCTGGTGGCATCTCATGACAGCCGCCAGCAAGCTTCTTTCAGTTACATTCACCTCTTCCAGTTTGGTTTTACTTTCAGTCGCGGTTAGACGGTGTCAGACAATCTTTTCACTTTCAGAGTGCTCGTGTTTCCACCGGTAAACAACTATAGAAGATTTCTTATACACCAACTCGTTCAAGATCGGTTCGCCGACCTGTTGTGCACGTTCTCCATCGGTCAGGGCGTCGCGAGGAGAACCGTCGTGTGCTTTAAGACTGATGTGATAAGGTGAATAATTATGTGCAAGTAGAATTAAACTGTTGCAAAATGATTCATCGTGTGTGAGATTAAAGCATTCATTTCTTCGCTTTTATTTATATTGTTTTACGCACTGTCTCTTAATTATTATCGAATCTTCAATGAAGATTGAAGGTGTTTCTAAAGGTGGATCTGCCTTATTTTTAATGCTTTGTGTTCTTTTGTGTCATTCTTTTGAAGGAAACCCTCGTAGTGCTCTGCACAATTAAATTAATTAGGAATGCGAACGGGAAAAGTTGTACGTCCTCTTGGTATTTTTAATTAACTGTGTAATTACTTTGGAGAAAACAAATACTTTAAATACTTTTTTCTTTTCTTTAATGTTCTCTTTAAAGTATAGTTTGGTAATCGATAATAAAGATACTAAATTGTATATTTCGTATAATAGTTTTCTTAATTGAGTTGTTGATAATTTAAAACAAAATCGATAGTCGATGAAAGTAATGTTTGGCGATGAATGTAATCCTTGAGACGTAGATTGCACAATATCCGTATTAAAAGTGAAAATACGAGCCATACCATACTTCGCAGAAACCAGTCTCAAGCATTGCAATGTTTCAAGCACTATTTCCTGATGGAAAAATTGTTGAGTTAAACGGAATGTAACAGAAAGGAAAACCCTCGAGTTATAGTAAAATCTATAATAAATGTATAAATCAAAAGATGTCAATTTTCTTTGTCGCATCTTGCCTAACTCAAAAATAAAGTTCGAAGTTTCACAATTTCATACGTGTTTCCATTTCCATTTTATATCTATTTAGATTTCATCAGTAATCATTATACCCGCATTGCAGAAGTCTCGCACCCGATGAAGCACTATGTGAGAAAATAAAATAAAAATTGCGTTGATCTATGATGTGTAAAACATATTTTGTTCGAAAGGGACCCAAAATTGAATGTTTCAACGTTCAGAACGAGTAGGGACACTAAAACGAGTACGATGGGTGTTCAAGGACAATGTTCACCTACATCTACGCCAGAGCATGGCGTACAAAAACAAAGACCAGGTGTGTGAAAATAATTCTACAACGTTTGGCTTTCCTTAGACAGAAAACGTGAGCGATAAGTGTTTTTTTTTGGTGTCGTGTTTTAGTAAAGACAGTTCCTACAGTCGAGATCTACCGACCACCGGCTGCCAGAAAACCAAGAAGCGTGGCGGTAACTTCAGATTCATTGACCGATCAGCCCATATCGGAATCTTGTGTCTCCACTAAGTAAGGGAAATTAATCAATCTTTTTTTTTCGTAAGAGAAAGGAAGTTGTCTATTTTCTCTTTGTTTCGCAATTTTCTTTAAAAAAATCTTTATATTCATGAATTTAAAAAATAAATCCAAAGTAATCACTTACGCCTTAAAGAGTACAATTGTTAAAAATTTTCTACTGTTTGAAGAGCATGCAGTGGACATTTTTTACTCAAACAATTATCAAACTTCCATTTTTTACATGTATTCTAATAGAAAAATTCGTCTATTATTGAAATGTTATCCTTTACAACAACTTATGGCGTCCATGTAAAAAGGGCCCTTATGATCGGTATGGTGTTACATATAGTGCCATATAGCCGGATAAATTCCCGACATTTTAGGCCCAAAATGAACCCTCTATGTAGAAAAGTAAATCAACGGGGCACTTTTGAAGTTGGAACTACATACGAAAAGAAAGAAAAAACGCATTTAAACCTGGCGAACGTCATAATAAGCAGAGATGTTACATTTTTTCTTTGAACCGGAAATATACCTACTTCCGGTTACTATCTGCATATGAATATAGTCTTAATCAATCCACTATAGGTCCCAGTATCATTCCCCACTCAAAAATTATTATTATTATTAATTATTATATTTAATGTCATTAAAAAAAATTGTGGTCCTTTATCGGTTGTCTCGGTTCAAAAGACATTATTTACCGTTCATTGTTTAGCGTTTACAAGAATAATTATTATTAAAAACAAGGAAAATAGGGTGATATTTCCAGAAAAGAGGGGAATGAATTCTTTTAATATGCATAAATAAATTAAAAATTACAATATTACAAATATATTTTCAAGAACAGATTGATTTTTTAATAAAAAAGTTGCATTTACTACCAAAAAATATGACTTTTCTACCACAAGAATAATTTTCAGTCCAAAATGATGCATTTTTCTATTCCAAAGGGCGAATGTTCAACGAAACAGTTGAATTTTCGACCAAAAAAGATGATTTTTTTAGGAAATAGTGTAATTTTTCACCATAAGAGATGAATTATGAACCCAAAATATAATAGTAGACTTTTCAAGTAAAAATAATTAATTTTCAACTAAACAGTAGAATTTTTAAGCAAAAGTGATGCATTTTTACCAAAAAAAAAAAATAATAATAAACTATAAAAGATCAATTTTCAACGGAAAAATACAACTTTTATGCCAAAAGATGAACTTTACATCGAAAAGGACGAATTATCAACAAAATAATTGAATTTATGATAAAAAAGGATGACTTTTCCATCAAACATATAGTTCAGTGGGTCTGATCTAAAAAATATGCGACATTTAGCCAAATCTAAGAAAAAGTTTTTATGAAGGATAAACATTTCACTAATAGTAGGATTTTTCTATTAAAATACATTTAAAAATGGGAAGTTTGGCTATTGTTTAAGTTAAGCTGTCCATTTTTCTGAAGTTTTTTTTTATTTGCAAATTTGTTTCAAATGGGCAGGTTCGAAATTACGAAAAAAATATAATTCGATATTTTGTTAAAAAGCCACTTCCTGTACATTTAGTGCGGGATTATTCAAAATGATTCATGTTTGTCGTCTTCTAATTTGAATTTTTGCTATATTAAAGGTTTGTACAAAAAAAGTTATATTTGAAATATTTCTTAATTATTGAATTATCCAAATTCAATTTCGAAATGTACGATTTTAAACGCTTTTCATTTCAAGATCTTATACTTTTGAAGATTTCGAATTTAAATATTTTGTCTTGAAATACTGTCGAATTCTTCAGTTTAGAAGGCTTTAATTTTTAAATTTAAATGGCCAAGAATTTTTTTCTAAACCTCGATTAAAATATTGAATAAGGATTCAAGGTGTGCATAATATGCATGTACAAAATCACCTGTTTATCGTCGAGTGCTTAATTTTTTTATGTTTTTACTACACGAGAATTACATTTTTTCTCTTAAATAGGCGTTTGAAAATTTTAAATATTTGTTCACGTTGAAATAAATATATGAGATAAGTAATCAGGAGGTTTTTGTCAAATTATAAGAAATATATATTTCTTTTATTTATATTAGTGTATTTATATTTTTAAACTTTTTTGTATCAACTTTGTAAAATGTTTATGATATTAAATTTTATTTGAATTTAAAGAAAACATTGCAATTTGCACTCTTTTTGCAATATCTACTAAAAAAATTGACGAAATGTCTTTACCCTGGCTTATTTTATAGAGAATTCTGATATTTTTCACCCTATTTAAGAGAAAAAATTTGAACTCAGATTTTCCTCTCTCTGATTCTCCACTAAACAATAAAGGGATGATAAATTAGAAAAAAGGAGATTTTGCGACCGAAAAAAAATCGGTCCTAAATAAAATTCTTAGGATTTTACCGAATTCCTGGTCCTGAAATTCTGTCTTGAAAATCTGAAATTGTACTAATTTCTTAATATCTTTTTACAGACTTGACTAACAGAAATGACTTACTAAATTGACGCAGACAAGTCACTTTGTACTCAGTTAACGTTAAAATCCTGATAGGTTTCGTGCTATTTTGGAGGCAAATGCTTATTCATTACAAGTTATCAAAGATAACAGAAATTGAACAAGTGATGACAAGTAAGTCGACTGGTACGAATTGACACTGGAATGTACACAACGATACGCAATTACTTAACAAACTTGGGATTTAAAAGTACTTTTGAAGTTGGTCGCTTATTTGGTGGAAATATTCGCAGCAAAATTAACTTTGTCTTTTCAACTTTTGAAAAAGCTTTCCCCTAATATTTTTTAAATCTCCGTCTTTCCAGGACTATTCCTACATTGCATGCCTGTAATTAATATTTAAATACTTTACAGTTAAACTTATTTCATTTGCTGAAAAAAATAGTGTCGTCTGTAGCAAAAATTTAAGGATTTCAAGACTTTATTTTATTTATTTTTATTGATTTAATTTATTTTTATTTGTTTATTTCTATTTATATTATTTCATATTTATTTTTATTTTTTAAATTTATTTTATATTTATTTTCAATGCAAACTTAAAATAGGTAGAATTGAAAGTTTTTTTACTGTACAATTTAAAAAATAATTTGATTCCTGAGTAGGCGGGATGAATAACTTGATCTGCTTAGTTTAAACATAAAGAATTAACTTTTAACAAGAACATAATGGTATAAGGAACTAACTTTCAATTAAATTGTCCTTTTGAAAAGAAGAACAGCCCAATTTCCTTTTCAAAGGACATTTTTTGAAATTTGACATCATAATTATCTACTATATATAATATAATTAACATAATAAAATATATATAATTTACTGTACATAATTGTAAATAAACATAATGCATAATTTTAGTATCATGAATCGCGCACTACGCGTGAGTGTAGTTTCTCGATTTGAGGGACAAAATATTTTTAATACTAAAAAAGATGAATTCTCGACAAAAGAAATTTATCAGTTCATGTTTCAATCCAGAAATATTTTTATTTTAAATAAAAAACAGTTACATTCATCCAAAAAAGATAAGTTTTTAACAAAAGAGTTGAATTCTCAACCAGAAAAAGATTATTTTTCAACCAGTTGTATTTCTAACCTGAAAATATGAATTTTCCACAAAAAAGTTAATTTTGAAACCAGTGATCGAATTTTTAACCAAATACATGATTATTATATCAAAAAGATTAATTTTATACAAAGAGAGACAAATTTTCATCTAAAATGATGAATCTTCAACAAACAATTAATTCTTAATAAAGTAATTCGGCTTTTAACCAAGTTGTTGTACTTTCAACCAAAAAATATTAATTCGCAACAAAAAATGTAATAGTGGATATTTTAATCCAAAATATTTTGAGTTTAAATAAAAAGCAGTTGAATTCATTAAAAAATGTCAACAAAGTAGTTGAATCCTCTATCAAAAATATACATTTTCAACCAAGAAGATTAATTTCCTGCCAAAAAAGAGAAATTTTCAACAAAATGCTTACATCTTCAACCAAACAAATTCTCAACGAAAAATCTAATAGTTTATCAGTCAACTGAAAAAGATTTTTAATCAAAAAGATTTGAATTCGTAAAAACCCAATCTTTCAACAAAGTAGTTCCTCAGCCAAAAATTATTTCAATTATAAACCAAACATTCGCAATTTTAATTTAAAAAAAAAAAAAAAACAAGGTGAAGTTTCTTCCGAATAAGATGAATTTCCAAATCAAAAATACGAATTTTCAATAACGGTTTTGAATTTCTAACCGACCAAAAATTTCAGTTCAGAGTACAAAAAATGTTAGGCAAATTAAAGTTTGAGGGAAAAATAACTTTTAATATGAAATAAACATTTCGAATGATTTTTTTTCTTATTTTAATTTCCTGAAGTTTGAATAAATATAATTATCCTGGGGTTTTCGGGAATATTCCAACAGATTTTGGATATGTCGAAAAAGTATTTAGAAAAAATCTATGAATTTTTTATTATTTTACAGGAATTAACAACATTTTTTAATAATTTGAAAAATATTAAAGATTTTAAATATTTCAAAGTTTTTAAATATTCTTAATCTCTTAAAAATTCCTAAATATCTTTTCAACTGACTCGATTTATTCCTAAAATTGTTTAAAAATCTTCCGGCATTATTTTTGGCAATTTCGGACCTCTTTTGTAATGTTTATAATCTTTTTTAATATTCCCTTAAATTAAATTTAAAAAATAAAGAAAGACTTCAAATATTCCCTGGAATCTTAAAAAAAAAGTTGTTAGTGTCTTGAAACCTTTCAAAATCTTTAAAAAGCTTCCAAGTTTTATTTGGAATCTTCAAAAATCTATATTTTGTTATTAAGCTCAAAATTGTTCAAATTATTTTAGACATTTTTCAAAAACTTCTAAATAAATGTTGTAAAATAAAAAATCATAAGAATTTTTTTGTGAAATCTTAGGTAATTTTTTTTTATTCTCTTGAAACCTTTCGAAATTCTTAAAAAGCTTCTAAATTTGGTGTTCAAAGTCTTCAAAAATCTATATTTTTTTGTAAATAATATTATCGTATCCTTTCAAAACTTTTAAATGTATTTTAAACTTATTCGAATTTATTATAAAATTTTGTAATGATCCCAAATTGAAAAATAATCTTTGAAATATTCTACATTCTTTTCCGAAATTTGAAGAAATCATTTAAAATCTTTAAAAAAATCTTTTTTTAAAAAATAAATTACTTTAAATTTCCTCTGTAATCTCAAGAAAAATGGTCAAAATCATTGAAAAACTTCCAATTTTGGTTTCAAAATTTTCAAAAATTTACATTTTATTTAAACTTTATCGGTACCGGAAAATGTTCGGTTACCGGTACCCACAATTTTTTGTATCGTTGCCTACAATCTATAAATTTCGTAAACTAGCGAATTATAGGTTTTTGTGCATAATTTCATTTTTCTCATCTCTGTGAACGTTTGAAAAAGTTCACAAATTATAGTCTGGTAGCAAATAGAATTACTTATTTGGACATTTTCATTTGCTAAATTTATGGGGCAGAACATTTATAATCTATATTAATCTCATTTAATCCGACCAATGTATTTTGAATAGAATCCTTTTGTCAGCTTTAAAACATTTCGTCAAAACTTTAAGAACTGAATATTTTTTAAAGTTTCTCTTTCAGAAATAAATTCTTCATTTGGAAATTGCGATTTACAAAATTCGAGCTAAATTCATTCAAAAGTATGCAACCAGTCCTGTAGTCAAAAATGAGTGCGAGATTTTCGATAATTTCGTTCCACCTTTATGTTTAGACATAGTACCGATTTTTCTATTTTGTATGGATAAAAACTGATTTCTGAATATGGACTTTATCTGTTTTTGATGTAAATGCTTTGTTTGTTGAAAAGGATCGAAGAAAGTGGTTTATTTGATTTGTTTCTCACTTTTTCCAGAACTAGTCGACAAAAGCGACCAGATCGCGCCGTTTACGTGCCAAGGCACCGCAGAAGCTTAGAGGCAGAAGGCAGTCCGGTTCGACAGGAAAAGAGTCGATCAGATCGACAACGAGATCGTGATTCAGTGAGCTCTCCAGTTCACACTGCAAAAACCTCTCGCAATCCTGTTATGTGCATACCGGAAGCCAACAGCGAGGAATTAAATTCAGAATCTCAGCCGGAAGAAGCAAACACTTGCAGTTTCTTAGAAAGTCAGCAACCTGATACAACTAACAGTTCAAAATATGACTCCTTATGGAGGAATCCTGACAATTCTCTAGATGGCGAGTCTTCCAACTCAAGCGATTTCATTCTGAAGCCTTCTAAGCTAGACGATAATTTCGATAATGCGATTGGCAGAGAAGCAGCCACGAGAGCTGAAAGTCAATCTTTAGAAACAGAAAATGATGCGAGTATATCAGCTTCTGATAGTTTAACGTTTAACATTAATATTACAGTAAATAATAGAGTTGAAGAGAATAATCGAGTCTGTGAAAGCAAAAGTGATTCATCACCAATAGATAGAAGAAAAAGGTGCGAGATTGAGGTTAAAGAGAATTCAGTTGTAGCGTCAAATGAAGAAAATTGTGATATCGAAATGTCGACAGCGCAGAATTGTCCAAAAATCGAGGATGATGCTTCGAGGCGGGATAAAGCAGCGAATCAGAAGAATAAGAGAATTAGCCATAATTCAGTGTCCAATGTACTCATCATTTCTAATGAGAGAAAGGGAGAAGATGCAGTCCATCAGGAAGTCTCTGTCACTCCCATGACACCACCTGAGAAGAAGGTGAAGAAAATCGAAAGACCAAAAAGCAAACCTGCAGCACCTCCTTCACCTCATGTCAAAGTTAGCAGGGAAGAATGCGATTGGGATAGTCTTTTCGATGACAACGGAGATTGCCTAGATCCAACTCTTATAGACGAAGTACGATTCTAAGTATATTAATAACATTATCAATGTTCACAGTATGTCCCATTTTTCACCGAATCCCCCCCTTTTTCCCTTAAATTTGAAAAATCCCCTAAAACATCTGAAATCGAGAGTTTTTACCCAATTTTCCTCTTTTCGTCCACTTTTTACAAGGTTTCGATTCATTTTTTGAAGAATCATAAACAGAAATTGAAGACATTAGAAAGGAAGAGGCTTTTAAAGAGATTCTTTTTGAGTTTTTGCTAATACCAATTTCAAATATTTCCTAATGTTCTAGATTTATGGGAGAACGTCGATCGGTAACAATTCAAGCGAGAAAGTAAATATGACAAATAAATTGATTCTGTAGTTGCAAAACAAAAATAGCTCTATAGAGGTAACGGGCTCCACAGGCCAAAAGTCTCTAAAACCGTACATTAATGGGGGTACTAATATTAAATTTAAATTCAATCGCTTTAAATTTCTAGTGCTTAAATTAAAAATATTGCATTCTTAACATTTAGATGAATTTTTGACCAAATAGTTGAATTTTCAACGAAAAAGATGAATATTCGACGAAGAAGATAAATTTAAACTGAAGTGATAAATCTTCAAGCAAAAAATAAAATAAATTTTTAACGAAGTAGTTTAAGATTGATTAAACAATTTTTTTTAAACCAAAAACTGTTCAATTCATCTAAAAAGACAATTTTTCAGAAAAAATAATGTATTTTTCAACGAAAGTATTGAATTTTCAATCAAAAATACAAAATTTCTAGAAAACAGTTTAATTTTTCAACCAAATAGTTCAATTTTTTACCAAAATAGGGAAATTTCCAACCCAAAAAGACGGGTTTTCAATTTAATAGATACAGCTTCAACCAAAGAGATGAAGTTTCATCTAAAATGATGAGTCTTCAATAAAAAAACAAGTTTAAACAAATTATTTTAGTTTTCACACAAAAAAGATTTTAATTTAAAATAAAGAACAGTTCAATTCATCTAAAAAAGACAAATTTTCAACCAAATAGTGAATTTTTTAACCAAAAAAGATTTTTCAGTTTTTTTTTCACAAAAAAGTTAATTTTCAACCATCGAGATGAATCTTTAAAAAAAGTGAACTGAATTGTTGAATTTGCAAGCAAAAAAGTCTAATTTTCTGCAAAACAGTTAAATTTTCAACCCAAAACATGAACTTTCAATCAAAAAGTTAATATTCAACCAGAAAGTATGAATTTTCAACCAATTAGTTGAATTTTCAAGCCAAAAATACGAAATCTCTGAAATACAGTTATATTTTTAACCGAACATATGAATTTTCAACCAAAGAGTTCATTTTTAACCTAAAAGTACGAATTTTAAACCAATTAGTTGTATTTTTCAAGCCAAAATTACGAATTCTTTGCAGAGCAGTTACATTTTCAGCACAAAAATTTAAACAAAAAACGAATTTCTACAAAATAGTTCTATTTTCAACCAGAGAGATGAATCTACAAACAAGAATAAAAAGTAAACTAAATTGTTGAATTTTCAAGCAAAAAGACGAATTTTCTACAAAACAGCTAAATTTTAAACCCAAAATATTAATTTTTTACTTAAAAAATTAATTTCTAACCAGAGAGATGAATCTTTAACCGTGAAAGATTTGTCAATCAAGAAAGAAAAAATGTAAACTAAATAGTTGAATTTTCAAGCCAAAAAGACGATTTTTGTACAAAACCGTTGAGTTTTCAACAAAAAAAGTAAAGTTTTCTACCCAAACAATAATAAAATTAATTAATAATAAAATTGTTATCAAAAAAGGATGACTTCTTAATTAAAAATATAATAATACACTTCGCAACTAAAAATAATGAACTTTTAACCGAGAACAGTTGGTTTTTCTAATTGAGTTCTAATAATTTAGATTGACATCAATAATGAAAAACGTTAAACGTGAATCAGAAAAAAGTATATTACTTATGATTGAAGAAACCAAATTTTTGAAATCGAAAATAATATGCAAAAAAGTAGCGTTTGTTAGGATTAGTGATCTTAATAATTTTGTTATTTTCGTAAAAAACAATATTTTTAATTCTTTTTTTTAACTGTAATATTTGTTTAGCCGACATTAAAAATGTTTTGAACATCTGAGAGTTTCCATCTGAAAAAAAGGACTGCAAGAAATTTGATCGCTTCAGGAAACAAAAGCAGAAAAAGTGGGGTTTTCAAAAAGTCATTTTTGTGTTTTCCAAATTATTTCTTTTTAGCTAATTTATAAAAAATAATTTGAAGAGTTCTCCACTGAAAAGAATACACTACAAAAAAAATGGATAAGAATTAGGAATCAAAATCTATCTTCTGATTTATTACATTAAAAGAAAACTAGCTAAAGAAACCATGAGATATAATATATGATATAAAAACTTTCGAATAATAAATTAAATCCCTTTTTTCACCTAAAATTGAATTACTAAACCGCTGTGATCTCCGCACTATTCATTTAAATGAGACTGAATATTGTAGCTGATTAACAATATGACGGCGAACCGATTCGAAAATTAATTCACGGGTGTGGTTTACAGCTCTGTACTAGTATTTTAAATCAAAACTTAAAATAAATTCGCTAGATTAAATATAGAAAATTTTATAGGCGCGTAGTAGGTTAATGTATTGACTTTATTTTAGCTTTCATCAGCAGTTGGCGAAGTAACAATCGAGCAACCCAAGAATTCCTACAAAACCTACACCAAGATTATTGAAGTTTCTAACGACGAATTCGCACATGTCGTCGAGATCTACAATTTTCCATCAGAATTCAAGACCTGCGACCTGATTGCAGTTTTCAGTCCCTTCAAGAGTGGCGGATTTGAATTGAAATGGGTTGACGATACGCATTGTTTAGGCGTTTTCAGCAGTCCTCGAGTCGGTGAGTTATTCCAGTTTATTTTTTTTTACCTCATATAGCAATATTTTTATAATTCTGCCCACAAAAAATGCTAATAGTGAAATTATTGTAGAATATCGGTTACGTAATGGATTCGTGTAGGTCAAGGCTGGAAGTAGAACGGAGGGCTTTGAAGGAAGCCTTCGGTCACAACTTTCTACCGTCAAGCCGCTCATTATATAACGGTTTTACGCGCTCAATTAGCGTAGTAAAATGAAAACCTCCATGCACTTCTAGAACTTTCGTTTATTTGCTTATTATCACATGTCTGTTAGAAACATTACGATTTTACGGTCTCTACGTGACTACTCTCACTAAAATATTAATAACTTAATGGCGACGCGAATCGAAAAGAAAATTCATTGTAACGAGCGCGATTTATTTGCGAGTATTCAAATTTTATCCTAATTATCCAGGGTGTTTAGCGTTCTGAAAATTCTTGAAAACCTGTAAAAGTCCTTGATTTTTTTTATCTGGAAAATTCCTTGAATTTTGCTTATGGTTCTGGAATTTTTATTCCTTTAAAGAAAAAATAGGTTTGATTGAATTATTCCATGCTGGGAAAGTCACGGAATTTGAAAAAAAAAAAAAATCTTTAAAAATTCAGGGAATTTCTATAAGAGCCACTTTAAGTATCAACGATAATAAATTTGAAACTTTTTAATTTGAATTTGAAATTATATTATGTCATTTATAAAAGATTCTATGTTGAAAATGTTACCAGATTAAGAATGTGGTATAAAATACTGTTCTTAAATTCAATTTTTTTTGGTAGAAAATTCTATTATTTGGATGAAGGTTAAACCAATTTATTAAAAAATATTTTTTTTCATTATGAAAAATTCATTATTTTAGTTAAAAATTCATCTTTTTAACTAAAAATTAATTTTTTAAATTAAAAATTTAACTGATCCAGTTGAAGATTAATTATTTTTGTTCAAAATTCATTTCGCTGGTTAGAAGTTTAACTACTTGGTTAAAAACTTATTTTTTGTTTGTTAAAAAATTCATTTTTAAGTGGAAAATGTAACTATTCCATTTTTGGCTAGAAATTGATTTTTTTTTCTAATTGAAAATTCACTATGCACTCTGATAAAAGTAGAGCTACTTCGTTAAAAATTAACTTTTTTGTTTGAAGATTCATATCTTCTGTTAAAAATTGAATTATTTGATTGAAAATTCGTTTTTTTTTTGGTTGCAAATGGATTTTTTAGATTGAAAA
The DNA here is from genome assembly GCF_010883055.1 of Belonocnema kinseyi. Classification (NCBI taxonomy): domain Eukaryota; kingdom Metazoa; phylum Arthropoda; class Insecta; order Hymenoptera; family Cynipidae; genus Belonocnema; species Belonocnema kinseyi. Next base: position 104,273,532 of record NC_046658.1, read on the forward strand.
TTCAACTAATTCCAGTTGAAGATTCATCACATCTATTGAAAATTCATCTCGTTGGTTGAAAGTTTGACTACTTCGTTGAAACTGACCATTTTGTTAACAAATTATTTTTTTATCTAAAAATATAACTACTCCATTTTTGGCTGAAAATTGATTTTTTAAATTGAAAATTCAATTACTTACGTGAAAGTTGAATCACTTTGTTAAAAATTAATTTTTCTGTTTTGATTATTCATCTCTTAGGCTGGAAATTGTACTTTTTTAATTGAAAAATCGTTATTTTGTATTTAATTTTTTACCTGAAAATGTAACTTCCATTTTTTGTTGAAAGTTTATCTTTTTAGTTAAAAATTCGTCTTTATTGGTATAAAACTAATCTTTTTATTTTAAATTTATATTTTCGGGTTAAAAATGCAACTGTTTTAAAAAAATTCGTCTTTGGCTTGAAAATTTAACAATTTGGATGACATTTTTTTTAGCTTTCATCATTTTAATTGAAAATTCATCTCTGCTTGAAAATTTATCTTTTTTGGTTGAAAATTCAACATTGGAAATTAAATTTAAAATTGGCTTAAAATTAGATAACTCAGTAAAATTATCTTTTTACTGTAAAAAGAAGGTACCTTGAAAAATTAATTTTTTGTCTTGCAAAACCTGGAAAAGTCCTGGAATTTTTTTGCAGAAACGCTAGACACCCTGTTATCGAATCAAAAAACATATTTTTTTCGAGTAGCCTATCTTTATATATTGGACTAACAAAAAAAATTTTTTTCCCCTAAAAATTGGCACGGAGTGAAAAAAACTCATTTTTTTACAAAAAAATCGAATAATATGTAATGTTTTAGTAGAAGAAGAAAACTAAAAAATATTTTAAATTCGAAGAATATCTTTTGCTTTCCATTATGATGGATCCTATATTTGCATATGTCTAAAACAAGAAATTAATCAAATACATTATTAAAAGAACGTTTTTCAAACCTCAGATGGTTTTTGAATGTTTGATCAATTTTCATTAAAGTAATAGGCGAATACACTTTTTTTTGGAAAATAAATGAAAAAATACGCAAAGAAAACATGGTTCCTTTTTGTCATCTTCGTAAAATTATAATTTAAATAAAATGGTTGTTTGTTTTTACAAACAACGTGCTTAAAATCGAATAGAAAAGAGTAAAGGCATGGTAACGCGTTACTTCTTAAAAAAAAGTAACAGTAACGCACATTACGGAAAACCTGGAAATCAGGGAATGTCAGGGATTTCGATAACAAAAATTCAAAAGTAATGAAATTTCTGTCAAAAATAATCAGGACGATACCTATTTCTGAATTTTCTTGAAATCTTTTACGGTATTTTAAAAGACTTTAAGCAATTTTTTTTAATAAATCAATAATTTGACTAGATTTTGAAGATTTTAGTTTTTTGTCTTAATTTGTAAGAAAGTCCAAGGGCTTTTAAAAGTTTTAACGAATTTCAAAAGATTTACTAAAAATTTTTAATAATTTAAAGGGGTTCCAACGGAACTTAAAGGTTTTTGGGTATTTTTCAAACGACCAGGGAATTTTAAAGAACAAGGGATTTCAAAATATTTCAAAAGATTTGAAATATTTTACGGTATTTTTAAAGATTCCAAGTAATTTTCACGAGATTACATTTTCTCAAGGAACTTCTAAATATTTTAATTATTTTTAGGGGTTTTTAAAAGCTCTCAAAGTATTTTAATTCATTTTCCAGTTTTTCTGGAACTATCAGATTTCATAGAATTTGCCGGAAGATTTATAGACTGATATCAATAATTTGAAGGAATTTAAAAAGATATTCAAGATTTGGGGGTATTCTTAAAAATGTCAAGGAATTTTCAAGGGCTTGAAGAAGCTTCAGGTGATTTTAAAACGTTTAAAATGATTTGAATTTTTATAAATTAGAAGAAATTATCAAGAGCTTTGAAAAATATTAAAGGAGTTAAAATATTTTAAAGTACTTTTCATATTTTAGTGTATTTTCATAGATTCCAAAGAATTTTTTAATGTACTCAATAAGTTTCATAGATTTCAAAGAATTTAAAAGTTTTTAGTATTGAAAAAGATTCCAACGATTTTAATGATTTTAGGGGATTTAAAGAAATTTCTTGGAATTTTAAAGAATTTCCGACAATTGCGGAAGGTATGGAACAACTTTATAGGAGCTATAAGGTTTTAGGATTATTAAAAGATGATTTTAAGAAATTTTCAAAGCTTTTAAAGGTATTTTAAACAGCTTTCCACGATTTCAGTAAATATCAAATTTCATAGAATTTTACGGGATTTAATAATGTTTTAATAGATTTGAAAGAATTTATTCAGAAGAAGTTATGCATTAAGTTGGTTGTCACAGGTTTAAAGAGATTTTAAAATATTTTTGCAAGTTACTTTAATTCATTTGAAGTTCAACCTGAATTCTTTTAAATTCTTTTGAATTATCTTGAATTCGTATAAATTCATTCAATTCTACTCAATTATATGGATCTTTTTTTATTTTTAGTTTTTGTTTGATTCATTTTCATGTTTTTTTAATTTATGTGGAATTCTTGGGTATTTCATCAAATCTTTTTGAAGTTTACCGACTTCATTTCAAACTTATTCCTCTAAATTTACTCCAATTTGATTTAAAATTCATTTGAATTAATAAAAATTTAACTTGAATTATTTCGAAGTTTTATGAATTAGACAGCGGCAACCCTGAGAATAAGAATTGAAAAATTTATAAATTTAATACCTAAAATTGTTTTATTTCACCTGTAAATGATTCCATATTAAAAACTGTACAAAATTATAATTTTGGCCTTTAAATAATAATGGTCAGAGGAGAAAAAAATGTTGTTTTCAAACTATTCTGTATATCAAACGGGAAAATCACTGCGATTGTGTCGTAATAAAATCTAAACATATTTTTCTTATTATATCCAACGAAAATACTTGAAAGTAATAGAAAGTTTATAACAAGTCGAGTCTACAAATAATTTTCTAAACTGGAATGTGGTTTGTATTTTGATTTACAGCTGCGGAGGTGCTGGCTTCGGATCATCCGTTCGTAAAAACACGGCCGCTCAGTGAGGCCACTGCCCTGAGTAAAACAAAAGCGAGAAAAGGCTCGGAATTTTTGCAACCTTATAGAAATCGACCAGAAACTTGCGCCGCTTTGGCCAGACGTTTGGTCACGGGTGCTCTGGGAGTTAGGCTAGCAACCGCTAGACAAGAGCGCGAGCGCGAAAAGATTGTGTTGCGCGAAGCTAAAGGTACTAGTAATATTATATCCCTACATATGATCAGACTTCACAGACTTTCTTCCGTTCTCCTCTTTCCCCCTTTTTTTAAAGAATTCCTCTTTTTTCTCCTGTTTTCACGAAACCTCCCCTTTTTTTAATGTTTTTTTTTAGTGCGAATTTAATTAATAGAACTAAGAAAATCCAACTATTTTTGGTTGAAAGATAATTCTTTTTGCCTGCAAAGTCTACTATTATAAATTTTAATTACTTTCTTAAGCATTTCTCTCTTTGGATAGAAAGCTCGTCCTTTCTGATTGAAAATTGAGATGACGGATGCAACAGATCGTTAAGCGCCCGAAAACTAGTAGAATTGTTATCTGCTGGGGAAAATCTATCGATGAAAAAGAAATGGTGGAAACGTAAAACAAAATGTACCTTTATATTCGTCATGATGTAGCCGACAAATTTTGTTCATTAAACTTTTTTATTGGACAATTATTACTCAAGATAAACATTAAAAACGTACAAAATGTTCCGATAGAAAATCGATGTTTTATATAACATAGCTCGCGGTTATTCGGTTGTTTGTTAATAAAAATGCTGGAAATTTTCATGGTGTATTCTCAATACATAAGCGATGACTACAAGCAACATACTTTGGTTAAAAAAGCAATATGTCCATTGCTTTTCAAATCATATTAATTCCGAACGAAAACCACGTTTCGCCAATTTCGGCCAGTGGGACGGTCATCGAAAAATTTTTAGTTGAAATTGACACTATTTTTGCAATATCTAGTTTAAAAAGTTCATTTTTAACCAAGAAAGATAAATTGTCAAGCAAAAAAGATTACTTTTCTACGAAGAGATGAATTTTCAATTGGAAAGACGTATTTTATAGCAAAGAAGACAATTGTTTAACAAAATAGAGGACTTTCGACCAAAAAAGAGTACTTTAAAAAAAAAAAAGAGTTAAATTTTCAGCCTACAAAGAAGAATTTTCAAACACAAAAGATTAAATTTTAACAAAAACAGTTGCATTTTCAACCAAAAAAACATGAATTTTTTTTACCAAAAAGACGAATTGAGGTGACGGATGCAATAACTCTTTAAGCGTTCGATAACGCGTAGAATGATTGTTTACTGGGGAAAATCGATCGATGAAAAAAAAAGTGGTCGAAACGTAAAACGAAATATACCTTCATATTTATCTTGACGCGGCTGCCAAATTTTCTCGTATGAACTTTTTTATTCGACAATTATTACTCAAAATAAACAATAAAAACTTTTTAAAATGTCGCTCAAAAATCGTTGTTTTATAAAACAACTCGCAATTATTCGGCTTTTTGTTGATAAAAATGCTTGCAATATTCAACGTGTATTCGCAATACATAAGCAATGACTAAAAGCCACGCACCTTGATTATAAAAATTAATGTGTTTATTGCTTTTCAATAACAAATTAATTCCGAACGAAAACCACGTTTCATCAACTTCGACCAGTGGAACGGTCATGGAAAAAATGCTATTTGAAATAAGTTATCATGAGAAAGTTATTTACCAGGCTTTAAGAAAGTTTTTCTGAGAATTTGAAAAAAATTGATAAAAAATGGTGAAAATGGCAGCGAGTTGAAGTCAACACACTGCCATTGCATTGCTTCGGCTGTCGACCTTTGTTACTAAGTCACAAAGCAGCAGCTTTTCCATTTCTGTCATTTCCACAATTTTCGACCGATTTTTGTTCACATTTTAAGAAAAACTTTCTTGTAGCCTACTGAACAACTTTCTCGTGATCATTTATTTTAACTAACGTTTTTTCAATGACCGTTCCATTGGCCGAAGTTGGCGAAAAATGATTTTCGTTCGGAATTAATTTGTTATTGAAAAGCCATAAACATATTACTTTATTAACCAAAGTGCATCGCTTATGTATTGAGAATACACTAAGAAAAGTTCAAGCGTTTTTATCAACAAACAGGCAAATAATTGCGAGCTATGTGTTATAAAACATTGATTTTTCAGCAGAATTTGAAAAAAGTTTTTATTGTTTATTTTGAGTAATAATTGTCTAATGAAAAAGTTCTTTAAGGCATTTGTCGGTCGCTTCAAGATGAATACAAAGGTATATTCTGTTTTACGTTTCAACCACTTTTTTTCATCTATCGATTTTCTCTAATAAACAATTCTTCTACGCGTTTTCGAGCGCTTAACGAGTTATTGCATCCTTCACTTCAAGTTATATTTTTGGTAAAAAGTTCATGTTTTTGGTTAATATTTCAACTATTCTGTTGAAAATAAAACTATTTTTGTTGATATTTAATCTTTTGTGTTTGAAAATTAATCTTTTTTTGGCGAAAATTCAACTATTTTGTTCAAATAATTCTCTTTTTGGCTAGAAAATTCGTCTTTTGAATTGAAAATTCATCTCTTGGTAGAAAAGTAATCTTTTTTGGTTGACAATTGTGGGTCCGGATGCAATAAGGGCACATAAAATTTTTTCGTGCGAAAACGAAGTCCCCTGGAGGCTTTAGAAAAAATTTTCAAATTTTAATTTTCAA
>NC_046658.1:104279421-104318931 GCF_010883055.1 Belonocnema kinseyi
AATTAAAATTCGAAAATTTTTTCTAAAGCCTCCAGGGGACTTCGTTTTCGCACGAAAAAATTTTATGTGCCCTTATTGCATCCGGACCCACAATTTAGCTTTCTTGGTTAAAAAAAACTTAAAAGTAGATATTGCATAATAGTGTGAATTTCAATGTTTTCCTAAATTTGCAATAACTTCCGTAATAACGAATAATTTTTAATATTCTTGTGCTCATTTTAAGGCTATTTTTTTAATAGTATCGCAACAGTTTATTAGCATAAGTCTAACAATTTTCCTATAACAGTGCAAGCACTTAAATTTGTAACAAAAAGGTTGGACAAATTTGAAAACATTTTATCTGTAGGCAAATAAAAATTAAACAAATATATTTTTTTGAGTGACATTTATAATAACGACATGGTTATATGTTTCATATATTTGCAAAAATATTGTTTTTACCGCAAAGAATATTGAAATTTGTTGACATTTTTTTATAAATTTAAGTTCTTACACTGATCGGATTTTTTAGATCTATGCCAATGAGCTGTTGCGATACTTTAAAAAAATAGCTTTAAGATGAGCCCAAGACCATGAAAAAATATTGATATTTACGGAAGTTATTGAATATTTAATAAAACCTTGAAATTTACACAATTTTTGCAACATCTACTCAAAAAATAGAAAAGTTGGCTTCATCCTGATCTTATTTTATACAAAAGTTTGAGAGCATTCAACTATTTTTAAAGCAAAATGTTTAGCTCTGACATAATTAAAATTAAGACAACTTAATCAATCATCACAAAAGAGGTCGTCAAATCTTTTGCACAGCAGTGTAATTAATTGAAAATTTGTCTTTCTTGGCTGACAATTTTTTTATATTAAAAATGAAATTAAAATTTAACTTTTTGTGAAAAATTAATCTTCTGGGTTAAAATTCATCTTTTTGGTTTGAAAATTCAACCCTTTTTTAAATTCGTCTTCTTGGTTTGATAATTCAACATTTTTTAAATTTAAAATACAAATATTTTTTGGTTGATATTTGAACTATCCTGTTGAAACTCCAACTGCTTTTTTAAAAATTAAATTTATTGGTAGCAGATTCGTCTCTTTAGTTGAAAATTAAATTATTTTGTTGAAAATTCGTCTTTCGGGTAGAAATTTAATATTTTTGGCTGAAATTCAACTTTTTGTTTAAAAATTCAACTACTTGGTTGAAAGTTGATCTACTTTGTTATTTTTTTTTTTTTTTTGTTAAAATTCATTTCTTTGTTTGAAATTTTTTTAAAGGAAAATTTAACTACTCCATTCTTGGTCAAAAGTTTTTTTTTTGAAAACTCATGTATGTTGTTAAAAATTCATCTTTAGGTAGAAAATTTCTTCTTGGTTGAATATTCTCCTTTTTGTTTAAAAATGCATTAACTTGGTTGAAAATTTAACTACTTGGTTAAAAGTTGAACTACTTGGTTAAAAATTAATTCTTTTAGTCAAAGATTCATCCCTTTGGCATAAAATTTAACTATTTTGTTGGAAATTTGTTTTATGTTGAATTGAAATTATTATTTTTTTCAACTGAAAATTTAATTCATTCATTTTTTGTTAAAAATTATTGTGCTTGAAGTTCTGAACGTTCAAATGAACAATTTTTTTTACTGATGGCTTTGAAAACTAGAAGCAGTGCTAAAAATGTTATTTATTTATGCTGCAAATAATAAATTACAAAAAAAGTTGTTAAAAATGCGTGTATATTGTTGAAACTTCGTTTTGTTTGGTAAAAAAAATTTTTGTTAAAAATTCAGGGTTTTGTCTGTTGCAACTAAGTTTTTGAAACTAAATATTAAACTATTCCATTTTTGATTTAAAACAATATATCCTTTTTAGTTCAAAATTCATATATGCTTTTAAAAATTTGTCTTTTGGGGTAGAAAATCCTATTATTTTGTTGAAAGTTGAACTATTTTGTTTAAATGTAATTTTTAAAAAGATTTAACAATATTTATGAAAATTCAATATATTTGCAGTTGAAATCTGAGGAATTCAAACAGTTTCAGATTAAATTTAATGTTGTATCTACATTAATTTTATTTTAAAGAATTCTCCTATTTTCGTTTAAAAAATCACCCTATTTCCCCTGTTTTGAGAGCATTTTGGTTTGTGAAGCCTGTATGATTCATATTTAAATTTCTATTCCTTGAAAACTAATATTCTAATACTCCTATTTTTGAATTAGAAATTCTTAAGCGCTCACTGGTTTATATCTTAATTTGGATTGTTACTTTCAGAAAAGAAAAAATTGGCGAATAAGCAACGGGACGATGCCTGGGAAGGAGTGATTGGTGAGAAGTAATCTGCGATGGAAAAATTTTTTAATAAGTAACTTTTTGTGTGAATAACAATTGCTCATGTGTGCCTTACTCATCTACGTTACATTTATTCATTTAGTTATAATCTTCGAAAATATTAGTAATTTCTGTTGATAGATGAGTTAGACAGTGAGTGAAGACGTCATTTTGTATGTATATTTATAGAAGAACTCTTTGAAGTAGACAGAAGAAAGTCAAACATCAGAACGGAAAATATTCTAAATGTGATCATATCATTTTATAGAGGAAATACCTATTTTAATGAAATAGATTCCATGCTGGAAAATGTGCGCGTCAATCTTAACCAGTGTATGTGTTTTAATGCATTAGACTATGACGATGAAACTGTTAAATGATATTAATTTGCGTACCTCAATGGCTGCCTCTGTTACATAAGACTATGTATTGATGTAAAGATTTGCGATGTGCAATTACCGGACAATAAGGAATCGTTGTTGAGCAATGTCAATTTGTGTACGAAAAAATCGATGCAATTTTATGCGATGAAATTGAATATTTATAGAGTTATATGTATTCTTATAAAATGAGAGAAAGATAACATTTAAGTGATCAAACATTTCCAACGAAATTTTGGCATTATTCATGCTTATGTCGTGTAGCTGTGCATAATGTGTATTCTTCTAAAACCCGTTATACAAATTTTAGTATTCGACGCACAATCTTATAGAGATCGATGATAAAACGGCAGCTTTTGACTGTACAAGTACACAAACTGAAGACTAATTGTATTTTTTATATACAATTGTTACCCATGAAAAATAAAAGTGTGCATCGACAGACCTAGTCACTGTACGAGAAATACGTTACCTATATTGAATGTTACTTTGCAATATGTAATGGTTGATTGGAAAACACTATCTGACAAGATTAATAAAAGTATTTTCTGAATTGTAATTTTAATTGCATTCGTCTCATTTGATATTCCTATTTTTTTTTTAATGAATACTACAAATAACTAAATTTTGTAGCTCTGGTTGCGCTAGTTTAGATTTGGACTTTTTTTGTTCTCTTTTTAATGGCAGCATGATGAAGAAATATTATTTAAAAAGTTACTGAAAAACTTAATTTTCAAAATTCCCTGACTTCCCGGATTCTTCCTTGAAGAATTTTTTAATTTTTTCTGCCTATTAATATTCAAAGACCAGCATAAACAATTTTATACTATAATGCAGACATTCGACACTTACTTATTTTAACAATAAATATGTCTTCTACAATGAAAGATGATTTTTCAACAAAATTTTAGACCCAAACCTCTACTTTTTCAGAAAACTGGTTGACTTTTAAACTCGAATAGTTTAATTTGTAACAACAATATGGAATCTCACCCAAAAATGTAAAATATGATATTTAAAAGAAAACGAATTTTCGACAAGATAATTAAATTTTTTACCAAGAAGATAAATTCAACAAAATACATGAATTTTCAATTACAAAAGATAAATTTAGAACAAAAGAAATGAATTTCTTTAATCAAACGCTGAATTGTTTAACCAGAAAGATGAGTTTTTCACAAATAAAGGTTTTTTGCTCAAGAAAGAAAAAAGGATAATCTAGAATCTAGATTGTTGAAATTTTAACCCAAAAGACGAATTTTCTGTAAAGCAGTTGACTTTTGAAACCAAAAATATGAATTTTCAACAAACAAACAAAAAATTTCGAACCAAACATTTGCATTTTTAATCAAAAAAGAGGAAATTTCAAACCAATCAGGTTATTTTTCTACAAGTAAAATATAAATTTAAAAAAACATCAATCTTCAACAAAACACTGAAAGTTACATTGTTTGTTAAAAAAGTTTATATTAATCCTAAAAACAAATTTTCAACGAAGTACTTGATTAATTTTAAAACAAACAAAAAATAATTTTTCAACTAAAATAATGAATTTTAAGCAAATTGATTTTTTTAACAATTTAACCTTCAACCAAGTAGTTCAATTTAATCCAAAAATATGATATTTCAATGAATAATGTAACAAAAGATATTTCAAACGAAAGATGTTTTAATTTTAAATAAAAAGCAGTTTCATTTTTCTTTAAAAAAATGCAACTTCTACTCAAATAGATGAATTTAAAAAAAGTCGATTTTTCAACCAAGAAAGAATTCAGTTAAATTTTAAATACAAAAATATGATGAATTTTTAACAAAAGGGTGGCTCAAAAACGCTTTCTTTCTTTAGAGGGCAACGACCCCCCCCCCCCATTTTATTCCAAATACGAGAAAAGAAATTCTCCTACTTTTTTTTCGATTTTGAGTTGAAGTTTCCCATGAAAAATGCATGGGGAAAAATAACTTTTGAGTTTTTGGAATAATTTTTTAGGGTTTGAAAAAGTGTGATGGGAAAGTATGGGGGCCTGTTGAGAATTTTCCAACGAAGAATTTTGTGTATCAGACGTATGGAGTTGACACCTCTAACACACCCTCACGAGTACCTGAAAACTACTCTTAAAACAAAAACGGTCAATTCTTCATGAAATCTACCTTTTGAGAACTGTATTCTCGTATTTTTTTTGCTTAAAATTATAACTATTGTTCTAGTGGTATATTTATTATCATTGGTTGATTAATTATTAATATTTAATAAGATTGGTTACAAATATAGAAACCAATGTTATTAAATATCAATAATTAATTAATCAATGATAATAAATATACCACTAGAACAATAGTTATAATTTTAAGTAAAAAAAACGAGAGTACAGTTCTCACAAGGTCGATTTCATGAAGAATTGATCTTTTTTGTTTTAAGAGTAGTTTTTAGGTACTCGTGGGGGTATGTTAGGGGTGTCAAACTCATATGTCTGATAGATGAAATTATTCGTTGGATAATTCTCTACAGGCCCCCATACTTCCCAGTCACATTTTTTCAAACCCTAAAAAATTATTCTAAAAACTCAAAAAAGTGATTTTTCCCCATGCATTTTAAATGGGAAACTACAAGTCAAAACCAGCACTTGTTAAAATAAAAAAATAAAAGATTAGGGATTTTTTTTTCTTGGATTTGAAATAAAATGGGAGGAGGGGTCGTTACCCTCTAGCATGCAACGAAATTTTTCCAAGCATTTTTGGACCACCCTAATGGCCACCCTAATTTATGAAAACAGGGTAGGATGAATAGTCATTTTTTAATTTTTCAAAGCACAAGCTTTGCCCAGAAGGATAATTATTTCTGTTTTTAAAAAAGTGTTTAATATATCCTGAAAGAAAATAAGTATCACAAAAAAACATACAATCAAAAAGAAAGGTAAATAATTACAAAGCTGAAAATCATCGTAGTGACTAGCATGGAAATGGAAATAAATGATAAATGTCCACCCATAAAAGTTGAACCAACATTTAAGAGATTATATATTAATATATTAAAGAAAAAGTAATGAAATAGTCCATTTTCTTGAGCTTCTTCAAAATGTGTATTTTTTATAATTCTAAATGATATTGTTATCAAGTGTAAAACTTCATAAGTTGAAGGATAATTGGTCCCACTGAAAATATCAACCGCAAATATGTCACCGCGATTCAACCTGCTTAAAATGAAACTTTCATTCCAGAGAAAATTAACTGCCTTCCTATAGCTATATTTAAAAATTAAAAAAAAAACAATTACACCAACAGACTCGCTCCACGATTCTCATTCTCAACGCCCTGGTGTGAAAGAACCGAACTCTAGGGATTACGTCCCGGGACGTATTCCGACACCTGAGCTTGAGGGCCACGTTAGAGCACTTTTCACGTATTCAAAATAAACCTGAAATCGTACACCGTTTAATAAAATATGAGAAACATTTGTTGTTGATAAATTATATTTCTTTTTAATTTTGAATACTGCGATAATTTAATTATATTTTAATATGATCGTTATTATAAATGATAGAATGTACGAACAATAAATTTATTGGAAGATTTCAAGTAAGACACAAATATATAAAAACACATTCACACAGATTTGGCGTCTTACTTGATTTTAAAAAATAAAACGGTGTACGCCAAAAATTTTCCACTAGGTTAAACCATTAGTCACATCCTATTATAATTTATGTAGTTTGCTTTTTTTAAATGACTAAATTCGAATATTTTTCAACATTTTATTTATAGGAAATATAAAAACGTAGTTTAAATTGAATTTCAATTTGAAGAATATGGAATAATAAACAATTATTACTTATGAAACAAATGAACTAACTTTAAATATTATTTTGTCTATAAAGTTTAAAGAAAATTTATTTAAGAAAAATATAAGATATTATAATATAATATTTATAATATTGCTATTATAAAAAGTTTAGCAAATTGGAATAGATAGAAAATTAAATTAAATAAGAATGTCATTGGGGTTTCATCGTATCAAAGAGAAATAACGACTAAGGAAAAATGTTAGCAAATACCGAATTGCGTTTCCTTTGATCCGAGAAATACCCTGCTTTCGGTGGCTTCGTGTTTTTTATTTCTATAATCAAAATTTTATTTATAACTTATAAGATGCTAAAGATCACAAACAGTTATCTGGGTGGCCGCAAAGGTTCTTTTTCAAATTTCTCTGAGTTTTCTCTGATCATTGATATTTAAACACCAAAATTCTAATCTTGGAATATTTTTAATACACAGACTATTGTAAATGGAATAAAATTATTATTAATTTAAATTTATAAATTTCAACTTTAAAACAATTCAAGTTAAATGTAAAAGAATCCAACTGAATTGGAAAACTTCCAAAAAATCTAAAAAAATTACGCTGATTTCAGTAATAAATTCAATACTAAACAAAAACTAAAAAAATATGTTTAAATCGATTAAATCGAAGAGAATTGAATCAATTTAGAAGAATTCAATTCTTGTGAATAAATTCTTTGAAATCCATTAAAATAATATAATATCTGAGGAAATTCTATGAAATATGAATATATTTCCTGAAATTTTGAAAATTTTATTAAAATAGCATGAAAAATCTTCGAAAATCCATTGGAATCTTTTAATATGTCAAAAAACCTTATAAGTTCTGTAAAATCAATTTATATCTTCCAAAATTTTACGAAATTCTTTACAGCTGAATGGAAATTACTTTAAATCCCTTAGAATTAAAATAATATATTAGAAAATCCCTTAAAATTTCGCTCATCTCTTCAAAATGCCTCGGAATATTTTTTTATGAAAATACCTTAAAATATTTAAAATCTTTTGAAACTTTATTTATTTGCTAAAAACTATAAATAACTCCTTGGAGTCTTTTAAAATATCCTACACCATATTAAAATTAAATCAAATTATTGAAATCGATTAAAAATTTCTTGGAATTTCAATTACCTAAAATATTGGAAATCCTTTAAAATCTTTTTGAATCCCTTGATATTTGTGAAGCTCATAAAATATCTTGCAATATTTTTAAATTATCTAAAATATTACAAATTCTTTTAATCTTATCAAGTCTTGATATTATTTGAAGCTCTTGAATATGCCTTGAAATATTTTGAAATGCCCTAAAATGTTTCATATCCTTAAAAATCCTACTAAGTTACTAAAATCAATAGAAAATTCCTTCGAATTTTAAATTACCTATAATATTTCAAATCTCTTGATATTTTTTGAAGCTCTTAAAAATTCCTTACAATATTTTAAAATGACTTAAATTCTTCAAATTTTTTGAAATCCTACTAAATTGCAAAAAATCAATTGAAAAATCCTTAGAATCTTTTAAAATCCTCTAAAATATTTCAAATTATTGAAGTCGATAAAAAATTCTTTGGCATGTTTTTAAAGTTACATACCTAAAATATTGTGAGTCCTTTATAATCTATTTGAATCTCTTGAAATTGTTTAAAGCTGGTGGAAAATCTTCAAAATTTTGAAAAATTCCCTGCAATGTTAGGAATTCTTTAAATTATTTTTTTAATCACTTTAAACTTTTTAAACTTTTGAAAATTTCTTCGAATTTTTCAAAATGCCCTAAAATCTTTCAAATCTTTTGAAATTCCTTCAAATTATTTAAATCTTTAAAATCCCTCAAGGTTGTGAATAAATTCTTTAAAATCCATTAAATAAGTATAAAAGCCCGCGAAAATACATGAAATTATTTAAAACCCTGTTCCCAGACTTTTTCCATTTTTTTTTTAAATTCCTGACTTTCCTGACGAACAAAATTCCCTGAATTTCCCCTGATTTTCGCTGACCTCTGTCCGCAATTTATTGTTTTCAGCGGTCACTACGAGATTTGTTATAAATTATATGTATAAGGTATACAACCTGTCTTCATGTTGGTTCGAACCTTTCGTTCCCAACGTGATGAAGACAGGAGGAATTCAAAAATTCACTCACCACCTACATTCTCGGCCCTCATGTCTCCTGAGCAGCTCGAGCTGAAAAAAGTAAATGATTAATGATTACAATGTATAAAGCATTTTATTTCAGAAAGGAAAATTCTCAAATTCATAAGATTTAAAAAATTAGTATTAATTTTTAATTTTTCAAATTATTTTTTTAACATTTTGTTTATTTATTTATTTTTTAATGTAGTTAATTAATTAGTTTAATTTACAATGTAGATCAGTAGCACTGGGAGCCCATAGCATCAGGAATCCGTATTAGATGTTAAAATCTCACTGAAGTTCCATCCATTTCCACTATTCACTTCCTTAATTAGTACATATCGCCTGAATTGAAGATGTGCTGAAACAGATCAGAAAATTTCTATAAGGATTGACTAACTACACAAATTTTTTGTATCGAGTTTTAAAGAATTTAAAACAAAGTTAGAATTCAAATTCTGAAGAAGATAACGAATTATTTCTTATCTAGGAAATAATATATAGAAATCAACAAAACAGTTTGCAAAAACTATAGAACTATCAAGTTCTAGCAGTATTTTTTCAACATAAATCAAGAAAAAAAATATGCCCGCGCTCAAACTTGGAGCGAAGCGCCGCGCGCCGAGGGCTAAATTATAAATAACTAAATTTTTTCAAATATTTTAAATACTATAACTTAAATCGGAAATTACATTACATTCTCATTACGAAACTCGCGCTTCCCGCTTGATAATCCGTGTCCACTTGAAAAACTTCATCAAGATCATTTGTAAATCTTGTTAAAATCTACTAAAAATAATGTTTTAAACTTATGGATCTCTTAAAAAATCAAAATTGCATATTTTTGAAAATGATACAACTTTTGGAACTTTTGTCTAATTAAGAAATTTCATGATAATAGTTTCGAAAAACATATATCTTATATCTAGTAGAAATTTGGATTGATATTTCTTAACCTATTAAAAAAATTTTGTTATCCTTTTTTAAAAATTTTCAAAATTTTGAAAAGCATATAACTTTTTGAAGCTTTATCGAATTTAAAAATGTCATTAAGATAATTTGCAAGTCTTTTTGACGCATACCAGAAAATTTGACACAAATTCTTAAAACTCTTAAAAAATTTGTATTCAAGTTTTGACAGAGCTCAAACTTTTTGAATTTTTGTCTAATCGATAAATTTAATCGACATATTTCCTAAATATATTTGATATCTAGTAATGAATTTAAATGAATTTTCCTAATCTTTTAGAAAGATATTTTTTTATATTTTTCTGAACATTTAAAAAATTTTCTAAAGTATATAACTTTTCTAATTTTGATTGAAATTGAAAATTTTATTGGGATAATTTGCAAGTCTCCTACCCATCTATATGAAACCTGGACAAAAAATTTAAATTAAAAAAAAATCATTTTCAAATTTTGAAAATGCTCTAAAATTTTTATTCTTGTTTGGAAATATCTGAATAACAAACTTAACCTTCATTTTGGGAACCTTAAGAAGAGTATCAAAGGCTGACTTGATTGGACAAATCCTTCGAAAGATAGCGTGGCTACGACATTCAGGTAATCATACACACAGAAATACAGACAGACACCGATAAAATTGTATGATTTTCGGATTCTCTGAGCGCCGAAACGTTAAGATCCGTTAAAAACCAGAGATCGGAAATTTAGATGATTACATTACACTCTCATGAATGAGAATTAAAAATTTTTTAAATTGAGAAATGCTCTAATTTTTTAAATTGTGGGCTAATTGAAAAATTCTGCTAGAATAGTTTTGAAATATATTTAATATCTAGTGAAAATTTTGAATGAAACTTTTGGATCTATGAAAGAAATAATTTATTCTATTTTTTGAAAATTTTCAAATTTTTGGAAAAGTATATAACTTTTCTAGTTTTCATAAAAATGAAACATTTTATTTGTATAATTTGCAAGTCTTTTACCCTTCTATAAGAAACGTTGACAAAAATTTTTAAATTTTTAAAAAAGAATTTGAAAATTTTGAAAATGCTCTCAATTTTGTAATTTTTGTTGGAAATGCCTGATTAACGAACTTAACCTTCATTTTTGGGACCTTCATAAGTGTATGAATTGCGGACTCGGTTGGACAAATCCTTCAAAAGTTAGCGTGGCTACAACATTCAGGCAACCATACATACAGACATACAGACAGATAAACACCGACAAAATTTTATGATTTTCGGATTCTGTGCATGCTAAACAATTTCAAACAGTTTGAACAAAATAGGAAACTAGAATTTTCGACAGTACTCATTTTTGTCACGACAGAGAGTTTTTGTTTTCAAAAGTATCAAAAAACACATTTTTAATAAATTTTTAATTTGCTAGTATTTATTAAGTAAACAATATAAAAATATTTTATTTTCTTGCCTGATCAATAATAGCTGAAATAAAAATTGTTAAAATATACTCCAACTTTAAAAACTTCAATTTTTAAATAACAATATTTGCCAAAATATTGCAAATTTTGCAAAACATGAAATAAAAGAAATCGAAGGCCAAAAATATTTCACTATGAACCATACAACAGACATAAAATAGCATTTTTAATGGATTTGAAAAAAATCAATGATCTTAGAGAAGAAAAAAGAACTGGGGTTTATTTACTTATTTGTCTATTAAATGTACTCACCTATTGCTGGTCGATCGTTTTCTCTTTCAGAAAATCCTATTTTATAATTTTGTATAAAATCCGATTAACTCGCGCACATCCTAAGCCGACAAAATTAAAATCGAAATAAACGGATGAAAGGTACCCTGTTACGATTATTTCGTTTATCGAATCGATGGAATATGAAAATATAACCCATATACGTTTCCATATTAAAAAGCCCCTCAAAAACTTTAAATACTTCCGTAAACGCGTCTAATTATTTGTAAGATCACGATCAATTATTTGCAAATTACTCGATATTCCTGACTTTTGCCATTAATGGCGGCCGGTTGTTTTGACGTTTGTCGGCCGAAAACGTGTTTAGACTGGTCGTGTTAATAAATTCAGAAAAAATTAAGATATTTGTCGTTCCTACTTGCATCGGCTACACGCAATAACAATCTGAGTCCGTGAGGAGGTCAATAATAAATAGATTGATAAATATTTCGTCATAAACAAATTAGCCATTCGCGACAATGTTGTTATTCTTGCATTTCAATTGTAAGAAAACCAACGGATCTGCTTGCACGGATGCATCCACGCAGCTTCAGTGACTCAAGCCCGCCAGTTTTCCGTATTCCTTGTGTTGAGTTGAGTGAACCCCATTTCTACAATGGCGTCAATCTCGCGATTTTTTGATGACGAGTTTCCTCTATATTTAATGAAGATTTTGTATCAGAAATTATTTTCGCATACTGTGAAAAATTTTAAACAGTAGTTTCTAAATTTTTGCACAACGAAGTTAACACATTCTTAATTAGTCAATCGACCGATTGACCCAACCACTTCCAGTCTTCCGGTTTTGCAAGCAGAAATTGACTTCCGTCGTGTCGTCTTCAAGAATGTCAACATAACTGATATTTGCTGATGTCAACATTTCAGCGACTGTCTAATTTTTATGTAGTTTTTGTTAATTTCTTTATTGTTGATCTATTCACGGATTTGGATTGTTATTGTGTATGACCAAAGCAAGTAAAAATTGCGAAATATCATGACTTCTCCGATTTTTTTTGGCTCAACCTGTGTAAACACGTTTTCAAACGTGGCTAATGGCAAAACAAACGGTCGCCATTGGTGTTCGATGACACGAATATCCAGTATTTTTCAAATAAGCTTTAAATTCATTAGAAGTGATTGTGGAAACATGTCAAAGCTTGCGAACGAAGTTTTCGCCTAGGGAAAGTTTAGGTTATGTTTTTATGTCATCGATCATCCATCAATATCCCATCGAGAAACGAAATAAACATTGAATTCGGATGTTTTAACAATTATCCACAATTGACAATCGTGCGAACATAGATGAAAGTGTACCTTTCGGTTTTTTTGATTGTGCAGATTTAGGATTATTAGAAAGGGCGCGAGAGAATCGGTTTTTATAGAGAAGAAGAAATATACGATTTTCCCAATTTTTCGAAAGAGTACTAACACTAGCTACAAAACAGGTTAGTAAATTTTATAATTAAATAAGTACATATTTATTTTGTTTTTAAAATCCCAGCATTCTTATATTTTCTACACATTATTTTTTTAAAGACCGTGGTCATGTGTACTAAAATTTCTGTACGAATAACCGTATTTTTTCGACACAAATAGTCGGACCTAAAAAGGGCTATTTATACAGAAATTTCGGTACAAATAGCGGCATTTTTCGGTGCATATAGACCAGAGGCCCACCTCTGAAATCGAATGATTAAATTCATGGGTTCGTTTAAATTTTCGCAAAATGGAATTTCCCATTTGTTTGCCTATAGGTCTGCGGCTAAGAAATGATGGTAAAATTCCTGGCCATCGGAAAATAATCCTAGCTTATCTAGGATTTGACTTTGTCATTAACCTTCTTTTCTAACCACTTGTTATGCGCGATTTTCTTGCAAGCATAATTTGATTTTTATCTGACCTCTAGAGGTCACTTTGCGCTTGGACCTAAAGGCATATTTTAACGTAAAATTTCATGCTCTTTCGATTGCAGATATCAAAAGTATGAGTTCCCATTTTTAAAAAAAGTTGACCTTGAAATGACCTTGAAGGTGAGGTACAAGGTCAAATCCAAGATCATCACTGGATTCCTCGTTGAAAGTTACATAAGACCTGACCTTAAATATTTTTTCTTATGACCAACCCTCTGAGATTTTCCGGGGTTCCCATACTTTTTCCTTCCCTGTATATCCAGAAAGAATTAAAAGATTTTGAATATACTGGAAATCTTTAAATTCTTCCTTTTTTTATTCGATCTTTGAAACCTATCCGAAATATTTGCGAAATATTTTTAATCTTTGTGAAATCTTTGAGAAATCATGGTCACCTTTGTCAAATCTTTGTGAAGTTGTGGGAAATTTTGCGAAATATTTGTGAAATTACTTAAATCTTTTGAAAATCATTGAAATATTTGGAATTGTATTAAATATTTTTGACATATTGGATAATATTTGTAAAATTATAAAAATCTTTGAGAAATCGTTAAACATTGGAAATCTTCGGGGAAATCTTTGAAACCTCTGTGATATCTTTTTAATCGATCCGTTATTATTGCGAAATATTTGAAATCTTTGAAAAATCATTAAAATCTTTGAAAATATTAAAAATATTTAAGAAATATTTTTGGTAATGTTTGTGAAATTATTGAAATCTTAGGGAAATCATTGAAGTCTTTGTGAAGTCTTCTAAATCTATCGGAAATCTTTAAAATAATTAGGGACTTATTGAAATCTTTAAAATGTGCCGAAAATTTTCATGAAATCGTTGGAAACCTTTAAAATATTTTTTTAATATTTAGTAATATTTGTGAAATTGTTTAAATCTTTGAGAAATTATTGAAATCACTTTGCACACTTCATAATTAAACTGAAATATTTGCAAAAAATTCGAAAAATTATTGAAATTTTTGTGGAATCTTTGTAAAATCTTTGTGAATTATTTTACAATGTTTTCAAAATATTCTGTAGTATTTATGAAGTGACTGAAATCTATATGAAATCTTTAAGAACTGATTGAAGTCTTTGTGAAATATTTTTAATCTATCCTAAGTCTTTGTGAAATAATAGAAGTTTCTGTGAAATCTTTTAAATCGATCCGAAATCTTTGCGCAATAATTAAAATCTTTGCGAAATATTTGAAACCTTTTGAAATATTTGATATTTTTGTGAAATCATTGAAATCTTTTTGCAATCTTTGAAATCTTTGAAGAATCATTTAAATCTTTGTGAAGTCTGTGAAATAATTGTGAATCCTTTAAAAATATTTTTGAAATATTTGGTAATGTTTGTGAAATTATTGAAGTGTTCGTGAAATCATTTGAAATCTTTGCGAAATATTGAAAATCTTAATGAAATATTTAGAATGTTATTAAAATCTTTGTCAAATATTGTTTCTCTAGTTGAAATCTTTGTGAAACCTGTGAAATGTTTTACTAATCACTGAAATCTTTGTGAAATCTTTAGCATTATGAATTTTATACCAGCTTTTATTATTTATTATTTGCTATTTATTAATTATTTATGTTCAATTTGTACATAGTATAATATTACTATACTATGTACAAATTGTATCATTCAATATTATAATATGTGTATGCCCGTGCCACCTTAAAAAAAAGGCTCCTCTGCTTCTGATATAGGCACTTCCTTTTCTTAAATACATTAAAAATTTCGTAAAATTGATAAAGCCTCCGAGCTTGATCGATAATAATTGCATGCCTGTTACTTTAACATTATTTATTGAGAGTAACAACCATTGCTGAGAAAGTTACTTCTTTTGAGTGATACTATTTACAGACAAGTTACTTGTACTGTAACTAGTTACAGTTAATAGATAAAGTAACTTAAACTTACCTACAAAGTTAATTTTTTGACTTCCACAAATTCATAATTTAAAAATCAATATAACTAAGATGATAATTCCTAAAAACTAAATTTAAAAGGAATTATTCATTAGTAAAATGAATAAGAACTTGTTTAGTTTCATTTATTAAACATGATTTTTTATATTGAATTTCAAGTTAAAATCACGAATCACGCATTTAATTCTAGCAATTCTATTGCTCTGCATACATTTCGAGTAAAAATATTGCATTTTCAACCAAATAGATGACTTTACCAAAGTAGATTTTTTACCAACAAAGTATTCTAAGTCACATTTTTCAATGAAACTGTTGTCTTTTTAACCAAAATCATGATATTTTTTACTGCGATATATTAATTTTCAAAGTAAAGAGCACTTTTAAAAAAAGAGTTTAATTTGAAAGCTAAAAGATGAATTAAAAAAAGATACTTTTCTACCAAATAGTTAAACTTTCTACTTAAACAGTTAAATTTTTAACAAAATACGTGCATTTTCAACTAAACAGTTGAATTTTCATACCGTAAATAATAATTTTCAACAAAATGTTCATTTGTAACCAAATAGTTAAAATTTTTACCCTTTTCAAACCAAAAAGACGAACTTTTAACAAAAGAGTTAAATTTTCAACAAAAAAGTTAAATTTGAACCTAATAGTTGAATTTTCTACCTATTCATATTCAGTGCAAAAATATTGAGTAGAAACATTTCCCGCTTAAAAAAATAATTTTCCGGCTTTTATAGATTTCAGTTCCATAACATTTACAAGCTATTTTGCTTATTTCTAATTCCCATTTTTCATATAAGAAAATGATTCTTTCGCTGAATTCCAAAACTTCTAAACTTTCTTCTAATTTCGGCAAAACTTAATTTTTTAGATTCATTTAAATGTCTACAGTCCAGAAAACTTGTTATAGCAATGCAATTTGTTTGTTTCAATTATATTTTATGTGTGTATATCTTCCCACTCAGTTAATATCCAGGAGAAAAAAAATCTCATCAATCCTTAAAAAAAATTTCTGATCTGTTTCAGCTTATGTTAAATTTAGGCAATATGTATTATTGAAGGAAATGGATGGAACTTCAGTTGGATTTTAATATCTACTACAGACGTCCCAGGCTTATGATCTCCCAGTGCTAATGATCTACACTGTAAGCAAAATTAATTTTTTAAAAAATATTAATAATTATTTATACGTTTTTTTTTAAATTTTCCGAACCTAGAAATTTTTCTTTACAAAATCAAATTCTTTATTTATTTGATTTAAGATCTATTTTTCTTATTTTCAGCTCGTGCTAAACAGTAGACTCGAGGGCCGAGAATGTAGGTGGTGAGTGAATTTTCGAATCCCTTCTGTCTTCATGTCGGAAACGAAAGATTCAAACCGGCACGAAGACAGGTTTTATACCTTATTTTTTATGACAAATTTCTCATAGTGACCGCTGATTCGTTAGCGAGTAGACAGTTTGTTTATTTTTTTTTTTAGATTAGGAACACGCTTTGCTGGTCTCTTTTTTAAAACAATTTTCTGAATATGATTGATACTAGAATTTCAGTATCACAAAACAATATAATTTTTTGGAATCTAAAGCCTTCTATAAGCTGTGAATAAAATGTTGAGTATAGAAATCAAATCATGGTACCAAGAAAAGGCGGGGTATTTCTCGTATCAAAGAAAACGCAATTTGGCCTTTGCTAATAATTTCTTTTTTATAATCTTCATTTGTTCACTATCTATTTATTTAAATTTGTAAAGCTTCATATATCTTATATTAATTTGCGGAATTTTATAATATTTTAATGGATTTTAAGGATTTGAAATATTTTATGTAATTTAAAAAGATTCCAAAAAATTTTAAATCGATTTCAATAATTTGAAGGTTTTTCAAAGAATTGAATTTGAAATATTTTTAGGGTATTTTAACAGATTATAAAGAACTTTCCAGTGCTTCAAGAATATCAAGTGCTTTGGGAAAATATCAGGCAATTTCAAAAAATGTTAAGCGATTTAGAATATTTTATATAAGTTAAAAAGATTGGAAAGATTTTTTAATTAATTTCAATAATTTTAAGGTGTTTCAAAGAATTTGAAATATTTTAGGGCATTAAAAAATATGTAAAACAATTTACAATTGATGTTAGTAATTGAATGGAATTTTATACGATTTGAAGTATTTTAGAATATTTATAAAGATTCTAAAACATTTTCAAGAGCTTCAAAAATATCAAGCTATTTGGAAAATTATCAAGCAATTTCAAACGATTTTAAGCAATTTGGAATATTCTATATAAGTTAAGTAAATTCCAAAGAATTTTAAATCGATTGCAATAATTTGAAGGTATTTCAAATTTTTTAAATATTGTAGGGTATTTAAAACTATTCGAGGATTTTTTAATTGATTTATTGATTGAATTTTTGACCCAAAAAGATGATTTTTTACTAACATAAGTAATTTGATTTTCAAATCAAAGAGATTATACTTCAACCAAAAACAGTTGTATTTTCAAGCAAATAGTTGAATTTTCAAGCCAAGAAAAAAAGGAATTTTTAGACCATTTTATTGTATTAGCCTGAAAGTTCGAATTTTCAACAAACGGAGATTTTTAATGAAAATAGTTAAATTTTTAACCCAGCAAGGTGACTTTCCTACCATGAAAGATGAATTTTCAACCTAAAATAATAATCTTTTTCAACCGAATATAATTTTTAACCAAAAAGAGGAATTACTCTGAAAAGAGGTAAAAAGGGGATTATTGAAAAGAAAGCGAAGTCTGCCATTAATTTAGAAATTAATTTATTTGAAACGCTTTTGACTCAAAAATGTGCAACTGTTATGCTTGCAATTTAAAAAAATTTTAACTTTCAATTCGCATTAACACAATTAGAAACTATTCAATTACCAACGCTATTAAAATTTTTCTATTCAATTTTTAATGTTCTTAATTAAAGTATTTAATTTTTTTCCAATTTCGAATCTAAATTATCAAATTTCATGGTGGTTACGGAAAAAATAAGACTAGTCGGATTAAAGAAAAATGCACGATCTGAGACCTGATCGTATTAAAAACGTAGCTATCGAAGAATTTTTAACATTTGTATCTTAAAGGAAAAATTAAACAAATAAATTAATAAATAATTACAACGCAATTTTCTGGAAGCAATTTATTTCAAGAAACCAGCTCTCTTTGTGTTTATAACATATATACCATAATATATAAAAATTGATTAGCAAGATTTACAGAATTCATGTTAAAAACATAAAAGTGAAATTACAGTAAATAAAAAATCGAATGTTTCGTGTCTTTCGGAAACCTGGTGCACAATTTTCTTAGAATGTCTCAAAAACCGTGTACAAGTACGGCAGTACAATTCTTGTGCCTGGCATGATCGAATTCTACGTAAATGTGTGATTGCTGCATTAGAAACTGCAATTACCACTTGCCACCTTTTTTCTTTTTCTTCTGTTGAACTTTACGTTGTTGCTGTCTGGGACCAGGAGTTTCAACAGCGGGACTTTGACGTGGATTTGGAGAAGGCTTCGTGGTCGCCATTTTCGTAATATCACTATAAATATTCAAATTATAAATTGTTGTATACTTTATCAGGGTATCCGCAAAACTTAATTTTCAAATTCCCTGACGAGAAAACAATTCTAGATTAAAAAATTTTTAATTTTCAAGCTTATTTATCTTAACCAAAAAAGATGAATTTTCAATCCGAAAGGACGAATTTTCAACAAAAGAATTAAATTTTCAACTTAAAAAGATGACGCTTTGACAAAAGAGTTAAACTTTTAACAAAATAGTTCAACTTGCAGCAAAATAATTAAATTTTTAACAAAACAGTTAAATTTTTAACCAAATTATTGAAGTTTCATCAAAAACGTCAAATTTTCAAACCAAAAAGAATACACTTCAACCAAAAAGAGTTGCATTTCCAACCAAATAATTAAATTTTTTCGAAGACAGTTAAACTTCTAACAAAAAAGATGAATTTTCAACTAAAAAAATCAATCTTAAACCAAATATAGAGAAGTTACATTTTTAGTTAAAAAATTAATTTAAACAATAAAAGAAAACCATTCTCAATAAAATAATTAGATTATGAACCTTTATTCAAATAGATGACTTTTCAACTAAAAAATATCAATTTGCAAATTAAAATGGAAAAGTTACACTTTCATTTTGGGACCTTCATTTTAAACATAAACAAACGAATTTTCAGCTAAAGAGCTGTATTTTGAATTTTCAACTAAAATTATGAATCTTCAATTTAACTAGTTAAATTTCAGTTAAAAATAATAATTTTCCGCAATAAAAAATTAATTTTCAACCAAACTTATGAATTTTAAACTAAAATGATAAATCTTAAACAAAATTATTTTTAAACAAGGTGGTTCAACCATCAACCCATCAGTTAAATTATTAGCCACGAAAGATAAATTTTTAAATTGTCAAATTTAAATATAAAAAATGTTTAAAGATTAAACTCCAACTAACACAAATTAGTTTTTAAACCAAAACGATGAATTGTCAACTAAAAAATATCAATTTTGAAAGTAAAATCGAAAAGTCACATTTTCAACTTAAAACATTAAATTTGAACAAAAACAAACGATTTTTCAACAAAATAGTTAAATTTTTAACCAAAGAGATGAACTTTTAATCAATGAGATGAATTTCCATCAAAAATAATGAATTTTCAAATTGAACGTTTAAATTATGAGTTATAAATATTAGTTTTCAATAAAAAAGCGAATTTACCAATCAAAGAGATTAATTTAAAACTAAAATTATGAATTTTCAAAACAATTTTTTAACAAGCTGCTTTCATTTTTAACCAAGTAGCGAAATTTTCGAACGATAAAAGAAACAAAAGATACTTTTTAAATGAATAATGCAACAGTAGATATTTCAACCAACAAAGATGTTAATTTTATATAAGAAACAGTTGAATTCAACCAAAAATGACGAATTTTCATCAAAATAGTTGAATACTCCAGCTAAGATTAATTTTCAACCAAACAGTTGCATTTTTATCTAAAAAAGATTAAAGTTTCACTTTAAACAACTAGTTTTAAAATTAAAAAGATAATTAAAAAAAAAGAGTTGAATTTTCTACAAAAAAGGATTGTTGTTTTATAAAATTGATTCTTCAACTTTTTTTTTTTAATTTTCAGTCATATAATAAAATGTATAACTACAAATGTAATGATCAGGAAGAAACAACTGCAAAAATAAAAATAAATTGCAATACAAGGCAAATAAATTACTGACAAGAATATTATATCAGGGTGATCGCAAAACTTAATTATCAAAATTTATTAATTTTTCCTAGCTAATTTTTTATTTTCCCTGATCATTAATATTCATTGACTAGAAAGTTAGTTAATCTTAATTTTAAATTAAAAAATTCAAATTAATTATTCTTGAAACTAAGTTATTCAAAGTGCATCGGATGGACATTTCAGAACTTTTTCAAGATTTTTTGAAAAATCCCTACTTTTCCTAACTTGTCCCTGATTTTCCAGGTTTTTCCTGACCTGAGGCCGCCCCGTTTTATTTATTATGTACAATTAATTATTACTGATAAAAAAACACTTACTATTGATCACTAGCTCCCATAGCGGCTCCCTGGGTTCCTTTCATCGCAACATCTCTGTTTCTTCTATCTCTCTTTTTCCTAAATCCACTTCGCTCGTGTCTCGGCAACCATCTTTCTGGATCTGGGTCTGCGCTAGCATCATAATTTTTCGGTAGTTTTCCCTTGCGTTTACGTTTCTTGCTCTTCTTTTGCGTCAAGTCTGCGCTAGGTGTTTTTCTAAACAAAAAATAGAAAATTAGTAAAATCTTTTTAGATTCGATGGAAACAGAAGGACCAATCTTTTAATCCAAATTCAGGGTTGTTACAGAACTCGGATTTCAAAATTACAAAACATTTCCAGACTTGTCAGGTGAAATTTTAATCAAAATATAAACTCAAATAAATTTCAAAGCACTGTACTTGTTTGCAATATCATTTTTAGAAACACTCTTGTACACTACTAGCGAAAATTATCTACACGCCTGTTTTTTTGTTTGGTTTTGAGCTATTGATGAAGTGCCTTAATTTTGATAATATTAACAAGAAATTTTTAGTTTTATATTAGTGCAAAAGAAATAAAATACTGCGTCTAAGAAGCCCAATATCGAGGTCAGATGTCAATTTTATAAGAGGATATTGCAAAATAACGTTAAACTAACATTTTTACAAAAAAATTGAATAATTCTTGAAATAATTAACTTTTTTTTTAAGTTCTTGGGTTTATTTAAAAGGCAAGTCTCCACAGTTGTTTACTGAATGATTAAAATATTTTTAGAATTCTGTGCTTAGATTGTGACCTAGGGTCAAAGTTGGTGCAAAAAAATTGCATAATTTCAAAAATGTGTAAATACTTACATTTTTTAAAATCATTATCTACTATATTTTATTCAATTTTAATAATATTAATAAAATATTCTTTTGAATTTGTTTAAATTATATAGCGAGTACAATCATAATTTCAAATGTTGTGACTTTTTTTCACCAAGGTGACCCTAGGGTAGAATCTAGGATGAGTGTATCTTAACAATTTAGCAAAATACTATAGACTTAGACTTAACTTCAAAATTAATTAAAGAACTTTAAAAATGTGATTATTGTCGAAAAAAAGATGACTTTTACAAAATAGTTGAATTTTCAACAATACAATTAAAGTTTTAACAACACAGTAAAACTTTCAAGAATATAGTTCAATTTTTTATCAACTAGCTGCATTTTTCACCTACAACGATGAATTTTCAACCAAGAAGATTAATTTTCTAGCAAAAGACTGATTTAAAAAAATATATATTGATTTTCAACTAACAAGTTTAATTTTCAACTAAAAAAGATAAATTATTAAATAAAAATGAAATAATTAAATTCGGAGATAAAAGCGAATTACCAAACAGTTGAATGCAACAAGAACAGAAGAATTTTTAACAAAATAGTTAAAACCTCAAACAAATACATGAACTTTTAACCAAAGTTAACAAGTTTTAAAACATTTTTAACAAGTTTTCAAGCTAAAAAGTCGAAAGTTTTAGAAAATTGTCGACTTTTAAATTGGAAAAGAAAAATTTTCATCAATTCAACTAAAAATGGAATCATTAAATTTTCAGGTTTAAACAAATAAATTTAAAAAACAAAAAAAGAAAAAAGAATTTTGAATCATCTCAAATGAACTACAAATGACGAATTTTTGACAAAATAGTTGAATACTCTACCAAAATGATGAGTTTTAGACAAACAAGATTAAGTTTCTACACCAATAGACGATTTTTTAAACAAAATTAATGAATTTTCTACCAAATAGTTTAATCTTCAAACTACAATGAATAAATACATTGTCAAAGAAAAATGGAATATACATTTCTAGGAAAAAAAAATTCATCAGAAAAAACCAAGGAAATTCCAACAGAATAGTTAAATTTTTAAATAAATGGTTTAATTTTTAACCAAACTATGAATTTAAAAAAAGAGTTAATTTTCAATTAAATAGTCAAATTTTAACCTAAAATTATAAATATGAAAAAAAGAAGTTGCATTTTAAACCAAAAACAATGCATTTTTAAATAAAATGATATATTTTCAACTGAAAAGACGAATTTTTAACAAAATACATTAATTTTTAACTGGAAAAGGTTTATTTTCCATTTGAAATATCAATGTTCAAAACAAAATTCTCCACAAAATGTTTAAATTTTAAACCAAAGATCATTTTTCAACTAAATTTGCAAATCTTCGAAAAAAATTAATTTTCAAGAAAAGATTTCAAAACTCAATGAAATAATTGAATTTTCATCAAAAAAGTTTATTTAAAAATTAAATTTTTTTATGTTCTACAAACAAAGACGAATCATAAATAAAATACATAAATTTTAAAATAAAAAATATGCATTTTCATCCAAAAAATGAATTTACAAACAAACAAAATAAATTAATAATTGCATTTTCATAAAAAAATAAATAAATTTCTACACAAATAGTAGAATTTTATGCCAAATAAGATAAGTTCCGAACTCAAAATATACGTTATCGGTAGATTAAAAAAAATTGAGATTACCTTTTACCCATTCACTGTTGCATTTTCTTACTGGGCTTTATTAATTATTATCAAATTGAAGCGAAAAAAGGGCGAAGTTTCTTGAAATCGCGGAAAAAATCATAATTCTTTAAAAAAAATGGAAAAATACTATTTTTGGCGCCCCCTAATCTGTTAGGTAAATCTGCTGTTTAAGTTAATACTTAAATTACCCAGTGTACACAAATGTCCCAAGACGTTTTTAGAAAGTCCCAAGTCAGGACAAATAACGTTCTAAAAATATACAATGTTCCAAATACGTTTTCAGGACGTTTTTTGAACATAAGACATTTTTTAAAATGTTTATTGGCCTGACTAGGAAAGTTTTTTTTTTAACATTCTAAAAACGTCTTTAAACCTTAAACGGTACACTCCATCCCAGCATACGTAAACGGTACACCGGTGTGAATTGGTTTGTTTGCAATGTTAATATTAAATATTTAATATATGGAAGATTTAATAAACTAGCGTATGTCACACGTATTACAATATATATTTGATATATGTGGGGATAATCCGCTGCAGGTGTGTTTGCGTAAATTCCAACAAAATGAAAAACTTCTGGTGCGAATTCGCACCAGTGTACCGTTTGAGGGTTAAATTTCGTGCCCGTTGGCACATCAGTGTTCTCGAATAAAAAAAATCTAAAGAATTCAATAAAAAATTGCTCTCACTAGTATCAAGCAGTTTAAACTCATTATTCATTGATTTTTTACGCTTTGACTGTCTGGATTTAGGATCAAGGCCACTACCAGCCATGTTTGATACCGGTCTTAAAACCAAGTTCCAGTGTATATTTCGTATTTCAAAATAAGAGGGGAGTCAGCTGTAATGTCACGTAATATGTGGACGCTGCCTTTTCCTGATTCTGTAGCAACCCTGAAATGATTTCATACCCTGGGGAAGGTTCCACTTTTCCTTTCACGACTTTGCTTCCAATGACCCAATTACTACTTTCCAAAGCATCGACATCCGTATTTTCCGCAAGATAGTCGAGTGGTGGTAAACGTTTCGATAAAAGTTGAGCTCTTGTTGGATCGAATTGAGCATAGGCAATAACCAATTGCGCGAGTGTTTTAGTGTCTGAGGGAGAAGCAGCGAGCAACTCTTCCAAACTAGCAGCTGCAACCGTGACTTCTCCACCTCGTAAATGAAAATCTGCAGCCTGGCGCCAAAGAGTTCCTAGATTGCCAGTGTTTTCCTAAAATTATCGAACGGACATAAAAATTAAGTGTCAGTTTGCAGTCACTTTTTTTTTAGAAAAAGGAACTATCAGCGATTAAAGCGCGAAAAGAACTAAAACAAGATGAAATAAAGGAATTTTTTTTAGGGAACAGAGGAAGAATAGGGCAAAGATTAAAGATTGCTTTTTAAATTTAGAAAAGAAAAAAAAATCTTTTAATAAGAAATTAAATTGTTTTTAAATTAAAAAATTAAAAATAGATCAAGTTTGAGCGACTAAAATATTTTATACTAGCAGTAAAGGCATGCGCGCGAACCTTGGATTCATATTTTATAATATTAAAAAAACAAACTATTTAAACATCCACAATAACAAATTTGTAAATATTAGGAGTCCTACCAATTTCTCAAACAAAATATCTTGAAATTATTGGGAAGCTTTTAAAAAAACTTTAAATCTTTAAGACCCTTTGTTTGTAAAATTCCTTCATATACCTTGAAACGGTTGAAATCCTTAGAAAACCCTTGAAATCAAACTTAATTCATTCTATAACTCTAAAAATCGTTTGAAATTCCATAAATATAAATATAAATTAAATATATTCATTAAATTACTCGAAATAAGCTGTTTAAATGAAAAGCACTTGCGCAAAGCGCGCTTTCACGTCCCTTGATTTTTTCTCTTCTAGTATTGAAAACATAAACTATTTAAAAATCCATAATATCAAGTTTTTAAATATTCAGAGTCCGAAAAACGTTTTGAACAAGTTAAATGATAATTTAAGAAACGATTCATTTGAAAAAAAACTTTTACTATAGAAATTTTTATATTTTGATGCGTCCCAATATTTTCTACGTATCTGGAGGTCTTAACTGTTTCCATAAATATTATTATACACATATTGTTAAATTTCAAATAGTATAACGGATAATTTAGAAATAGATGAATTTAAAACGTCTAGAAATTGTCTAATATTAAAGAATCGAAATTGCTTAAACTCAAAAGCTATTCATTTGAAACTGTTTAAGCACTAAAAACAGTATTTATTTTAGAATTTTGAAATATGCGAAGGTTGTTTATTTAAGAAAAAGTAAGAGAAAGAGTTTTGTTTAAATTTTGATAAATCAATATATTAGTTATAAATGATTATATGGAGTGTATATTTACGGTAAAAATATTGATCATCAACTAAAAATTGCGCTTAAAGCCGAAGTTTTAAAAGCTAATTTTTAGTCAATTTAAAAAATATTTCTTATGTATAGTTTCAACGAAGAAAATATTATAGGTTTAATGTTTTATTCAAATCCAAGATAGTTTAGTTCAAAATTAGTAAAAATTAAAAAGTTAACTACAGCAAATAATTCTGTGACTAAAAAAAAGCTTATGCTATTCACGGCAGTATATTCTAGTTTTGAATAGAATAATTGAAGAGCCTATTTAAAGAGAGAAGAAGTAAAAGGGGAAGTTTTTCGAGAATATAGAAAAAAGGGGAAACCCAGGGGAATAAGGGAAAGACTGTGAATAGTACACTTTAAAAAAAGTAAAAGGTCACTTTTTCCCTATCTCATTTTTAATTTTAACTAAAAAAAAAAGAAGAAAATCTATGTAATTTATGTGTCGAATCTATATAATTATCTATAGTATGAAAATGCAGTTCAATATTAAAATTAAAATCATTTTAATTTATGATTTTCTGGTTTTCTAGTTCCTATTGTAAACCATCACAATAAATCTAAAGGCATAAATTTTATCTGCATAAAAAAATTGAAGAATCAGGGTGTTTTTTTTACAAATTTTGAGAAGAAAAATCTATCCAGTTACTTAAAATATTACGAATTTCATATAAGCTGTAAACATACATTAATTAATAAGCTTGAAAACTTTATTTCGGGTAAAAATTTTTTTAAATAATTTTATAAGACGATTCTGAATTTCTTCAAAATTAAGAAATTTACAGATTTTATCATTGAAAATTGAACTGTTTCATTTCGAAAGCCTTAGTGATAAAACAAATTAAAACGCCTGATTGAAACTTTATAAACTATTTAAAATTTTAAAATAATTTCAAACTGATTATTTCATAATTAAACAAGTAAAATTCAAAATCTAATTTATTCCAAACGAAACAATTTTGAACTGAATTATTTGAAATAGAAAGCCATGAATATTATAAACATGTGAGTGTTAAATTTAAAGTTTTAACGTTACAATTTCAATTGATTCATTTTTAAAATTTTTCAATTTTTAAGTGGAAGTCTTGAATATATATGTATAAAATAATTAAAATAATCCAACTGGAAAAGAATTTATGTATTAAAAAACTATTTTTGGTGTTTAATTGTTACCAAAGTGAAAAGAGGAATTTCTTTTTAATTTAAAATTCCAAATAAAAATTCAGCGGAACAAATTTATACTTTGAAAATCTCAAAAAAAATTTTTAAATTGATAAATGTATCTTTTCGACCCTTTCGAGTTTAGATTTTTTCATCCTTATATTAATAATTTAAAAACAGGATGAACGCTGGCCCAGGATATGAACGGGAATAATTGGAAAATTAATTTTCAAGATAATACTGAATCTGGTCACAACTAAACAATTTGCAGATTTGCACGTGAAAAATTATACAGTTTTAATTCGAAATCCTTATAAATAAGATTAATGATTGAACTTTTTTATTCAATTTTAAATCAAAAGTTAAACTATTTTCACCCATGCAATTAATTTTTTTTTAAATTAAAAATATGACATGTTTTCAACAATTAGCAATATTTGACTGTTTATTTTAAACATGCAATTATAAATCAAATACGCAAAAAAGAAACAAACTGAAACTATATTATTTCAAATATAAAATTGTTAAAATATCAGATTGATAAATTTCAGCTTTAAACGTTGAAATTTTAATTGTTTAATTTTGCTGAATTTGTTTAATTTGAAATGAAAATTCTGAAATTTGACATATAAATAACAATTCAACAATTATTAATTTCAAACGACTTAAAATAAAAATAATTTAACTAAAAAAAAAGTATAATTTTAAAGGAAATTTAAAATCGTTCAATTTTTAATGCATCTAACTTTAATGTGCTTCAAAATAATATAATTTTCAAATTTTAGAATTTTGCATATTTTTTAACTAGTAATTTTTCAAATGTTCAATTTATAAAAGATTAAAATTGTTCACAATGTTTGAGAGCTTCTATTTAATACATGTAAATTATTCAACGTTTGAATCAAAAATGTTATAAATTTCAATTTAAAAATTCAGAAGTGTTTCATTTTCAGTGCTGGCATTTTTTCCCACTGGATCGGAACAAGAAAAAAAAGTTTTTCACAAATTCCGTGTTTATAAAAAAAAAAAAATTGTCGAAAAAAATTAAAAATATCATAAATAGTAATTCTACACAGAAAATAAAAATTTAAAATATAAATTTATAACTGCAACATTCTCTCATATTTTTGAAGGTGCGCGAAATTTCTGGAAATCGGGAATCGTAAAACAAAATTTTGCTAGAAATCAAGCACGGTGTGCCTGAACGAACCTGGACGACAAGAGAGGTCTTATATTATTTTTGGGTTTCGTTCTACAATGCTTCAGAAACAATTTCCAAACAAACATTAAAATAATTCTCAGAGGCGTTTTTTATTTTTGCTTTTTTAATGTCAATTTTTCAAGTAATTTGAAAAAATTGATTTATTTTCGAAATAAGTTATGTTGAAAGTACAAAAATGATATTTATTATTCTTTTTA
The DNA here is from genome assembly GCF_010883055.1 of Belonocnema kinseyi. NCBI lineage: Eukaryota > Metazoa > Arthropoda > Insecta > Hymenoptera > Cynipidae > Belonocnema > Belonocnema kinseyi. The sequence continues at coordinate 104,307,677 of NC_046658.1, forward strand.
ATATAAATCTGGCATAATAAGTATATTCTTACATAATTTTAAATGTACTACTATATTCTCGTACACGTACAGACTTTATTAAATTATTGGAAAAATTATCATTGCTTTCTTTAACCTTGTATTTGTATTTTTTGCATACATATGCAACAAATTCAAATACATGATTAAAAAGAATAATAAATATAATTTTTGTACTTTAAACATAACTTATTTTGAAAATAAATAAAATAATAAATAATTTATGTTTAAAGCACAAAAATCATATTAATTATTCTTTTTAATATGTCTTATATAAAAAGTGTATTTTTACATTAATTTACATACGTTGGTACATTAATAATGATGTAAAAATACATTTATTTTTCAAGATTTATATTAACCCTCATCACTTGAATGACCCCAACATCAACTCCAGGCTCAAATTTGAATTTTGTCAAGTTAAAACCATGTAAACAATCAATATGACAACATTTTAAAAGTCAGCTGGGGTCAATTTGACCCCATGTGAGTAATATGCTATTTTTCAGAGGTATAAGTGAGTAGGGTTAAAAAGAATACTAAATATCATTTTTGTACTTTAAACTTTGAAGTACAAAAATGATATTTAATATTCTTTTTAACCCTCATCACTTGTACCTCTGAAAAATGACATATTACTCAAGTTTTTGTTCTTTAAACGTAACTTATTTATTATTTTATTTATTTCCGAAATAAGTTATTTTTAAAGTACAAAAATTATATTTATTATCCTTTTTAATCTTGTATTTGTATTTGTTGCATTTATATGCAAAAAATACAAATGCAAGTGGTAAGAAAGTAATGATAATTTTTCCGATAATTTAATAAAGGCTGTACGTGTACAAGAATATAATAGTACATTAAAAATGATGTAAAAATACACTTATTATACAATATGTATATTAAAAAGAAGATTAAATATCATTTCTGTACTTTAAACATCTTATTTCGAAAATAAATCCTTTTTTTGAAATTACTTAAAAAAATCACATTAAAACAATAAAAAATAAAAAACGGCTCTAAGAATTATTTTAATTTTTCTTGGAAATTGTTTTTGAAGTATTCTAGAACGAAATCCAAAAATAATATAAGACCTCTCTTGTCAACCCCATTAAAAGTTCGTTCAGGCTCACCGTGCAAGTCTTTATCAAATAAACCAACTGTACCTTGTTTTTCTTGTAATAGTTGACAGCATCCTTGAGTACCGCAGAAGCTTTTTCACGATTGTTCTCAGCCATATGCAATGTAACAAGAGCACTCACAATCCCCGGCAAATATCTTTCTTTTTCGTTCAAATTTTCCAAGATTTTAATAGTCTCCTTTTTCTCATCCTGGCTCAACAGTAATTGCACGCAAGCTAATTTCATATGTAATACATTTTGCCCGCCAGCATTCTCATCTAATAATTTCGCTGCTTCTTTCGCTTTGCCCTCTTTACGCAATTGGACAGCTTTCACCAGCAGGGCGCTGGAAGTTAATTCAGGATAATCTTTCATCAGTTTATTACACAGCTGCTGGCAATGTTCACCCTGGTTTGTGAATAAGGCTAGAAGGCACTGGTTATACGCGATGCTTCTTCTTTGAGAGACCGTAAGTTTATGTTCTAATCCTTCATGCGTGGCGCTCTTCATTCTCTTTTTGCTATCGAAAACATTCTGATCTTTGTTCAAGGTCACTAAATTATTGCTTGCCACTGCCACCAAGGCGATATCGCTCGGTTTTGCCTTCAAAACGTTCGTGTACAGAGTCTGAGCTTCTTTTTCTCGGCCTTGAAGTTGCAGACAGAAACCCAGCTGGACTTTTATAATGCCGAGCTCCTCCTCGATCTCTTCCTCAGTATTACCGTCCTCTTCAAGAAATTCACGACACATCTTTTCTGCAGTTTTCAGCTTTTTTTCCGCTTCAGCTAGAATTACTCGATCTCCTGAATTTCCCTGCGCTACCATTTGACAAGCGGCATTGTAAGTCAACTCGTACGTATGCTCTCTCAAAGAAGGAACTTCTATACTCTGCAAATTTAATTTTAAAATATTTTAGGTTAAGAAATATTTGAGGAGTAAGACAGATTTTTTAAATGACTTTTTCCTTTTTCCCCCTTTTTTTACGAAATTTCCCTTTATCTCGTTTAAATGAGAACTGAATTAATAGGAACCAGTAAGAAAATCAAACTATTTTTCGTTGGAAGCAGGGATTCGAACGAAATTAAGGGGCATTTTTTATATTTGCCAATTATTTCGATAAATTTAAAAGAATTTGGCTAAAAACTAAGCTTGGTCTAAAAAATTATAAAAAACTAATGAGCCCTTGTTTGTTTCTTTCCACATAAAACTTTGACGAAACACAAATTTGACAATGTGCCTCCGTAGCTGCATTATTTTTTTAGTGACTTTTCATACTTAGTATTATTTTCAGGTAAATTATATGTAATTTTAAGAAATAATTTGAAAATATCTGAAAATGCCCCCTAATTTCGTTCGAATCCCTGGTTGGAAGTTAACTCTTTCTTAATTAAAATGTTTGATATTATACTTTTAGTTCAGAATTCATCTCTCTTGGTTGAAAAGTATACCATTTGTTTGCAGATTAAACTATTTTGTTGAAAATTTATTATTTTATTTAAAAATTAATTTTCCTAACTGAAAATTTGACTGATCCATTTTTGTTGAAAAATGATGTTCTTCGTTGAAAATTTGAATAATAAGGTTTTTTTTATTGAGAATTCATATTTTTGAGTTGAAAATTCAATTCATTATTTTTTTCAAATTTACCTTTTTTAGTTGAAACTTCATCTATTTGGTTGAATAGTAATTTATTTGGTTGAAACTTATTTTTTCTTAGATAAAATTAATTTTTTTAACTGAAAGTTTAACTTCCTTTTTTTGTCGAAAATGGATCGTTTTTGTAGTTAAAAATTCAACTAATAAATTATTGAAAGATGAGATACTTTGTTTAAAAAAATTTTTCAATATAAAATTAAACTATTCCATTATTGGTTGAAAATGCATCGATTTTAGTTGAAAATTCAACTATCAAAAATTTAGTTGAAAATTCATATTTTTTGGTTAAAAATTTAATTAAATACTTTTTTTATAAAAGTTAAACTAATTTTGTAAAATTGTACCTACTTAAAAATTAATTTTATTAGTTTGAAGATTCATTTCTTTGGTTGGAAATTTAACTATTAAATTTTTTGTTAAGAATTTGACTGCTTGATTGAAAATGAACTTCTTTTTTGAAAATCTAACTCTTTTATAGAAAAATCGCCTTTTTGGCTTAAAAATACAATGTTTTGTTAAAGATTAGTATTTTTTCGGTTGAAATTTTGAATTTTTTGGTAAAAGATTAACTATTCAGTGGAAAATGAGCTTTTTGGTTCAAAATTCAAATTTTTGGGTAGCAAATTCAACTAATTTGTTTTAAAAAATCATATTTTTGGTCGAATTCAACTATTTCTTACTTAAAGTTAAAACCTTTTCTTATTAAAATATAAACTATTATGTTTTTCGTTGAGAATTAATCTCAAATTAAACTATTTGATTATAAATGCGATTATTTTTTATTCAAGTTTAATACTTTTGTTTAAGAATTCCACCACTTGGTTGAAAATTTATCATTGCAGGTTGAAAATTCAAATATTTGGTTGCAAATTTGCCCCTTTCACTTGAAAATTCAACTGCTCGAATGTACATGCAAATTTTTGGTTGATAATTAAGTTTTGTTATTTAAAATTAAACTATTTGGTTGAAATTTTATATTTTTGAATAGAAAATTCCACTATTTTGTTAAAAACACTATAAATATTATATATTCCATTGAGATTTAATTTTTTTAAATTGAAAATTCCAGTCTTCTAACCATTTTGTCTCATTAGCTTGAAAATTCAACGTTTTGAGTTTGAATTTTAATACTTTTTGTTTAAGAATTCGCTCCTTTGATTGGAAATTCATCTTTGTAGATTGAAAATTCAACTATGTCGTTAAAAGGTCAAATATTTTGTTTAAAATATAATTATTTTGTTGATAATTCTACTATTTTGTTTAAAAGTAATTTGTTTCGATAATTCATCGTGGTTGGTTGAAAATTCGTCTTTTTAGATAGAAAATTCGTCGCTCTGGATTGAAAATTCATCTTATTTGGTAAAAAGCTCTTGGTTGAAAACTGATCTTTCTTTGCTGAAAATTCAACTGCTTCTAAAATTTTCGTCTTTTTGGTTTGAAGATTCAACATTTGTTTAAACATGCAACTGTTTGTAGTTGAACTTTAATATTTCTTATTCAAAAATTCGACCATTTGATTTAAATTGCAAATATGTGGTCAAAACTTAATTTGTTTGTTTATTGAAAATTCATTTATTTTACTGAAAATTTATTTATTTGGTTGAAAAATCATCTTTTTGCATTTAAAAGTCAACTGCCTTCTAAATCATTCTTAGTTGAAAAATCATATTTAGTTGAAAATTCAACTATTTTCTTAAAAATTCAATATATTTCGAGTTGCAATCTTAAGCATTTCGTATATATTTCCGTAAAAAATCCCCCAATTTCCTCTGCTTTGAAGATTTCAGCTTTGTGTGCTGATTTGTGACGAAGGGGAGGAGTGAAAAAAGTTTTCCGAATAGCGTAACATATTTTTAGAACGGCCTCTTTTCTGGAAATTAATATACTGACCGATCCATCATAGGCTAAATTGACAATAACGGCAGCCAAGTTGGTTTCCCTTTCGTCCTCATAATCATCCGTAGAGTTCTTAATAATATCTCGATATACTGAAAAGCAGTCTTCATATTTTTCAAGGCGATATAGGATTTGCGCCTTTAGCTCCTTAATTTTTAGCGAAGGATTATGAACTCCTTCCACAACTTTCAGGGCTTCCGGTACCTGGTTCATCCGGTACAAACAATATGCCTTCTCAAACTCCAAATTTCTGTAAATATCCCAATTTGTGTGGTTATTAAAAATGATAAAAGATCAACATTACGTTTATGTTTCTTAATAAATATTTTGTGTACTAACCCTGCAAGTTTTGGATTCTTAACGATGAGCTGGAGTGCATCGTTGAATTTTGATAATTGCATGTAGCAAATAACCTTGCAATGCAATGCAGCATCTTCGTCTTGAGATATTCCCAAAACTAGTAAAAAGATTATAAAAATTATTCTTCAGCAACACTTTTCTTGGATTGTTTTAACTATTTGGAATTTGGTTTTAAGTTTTGAATTAGTAGTATTAAAATAATAAAATTTTCAAGAACAATCATTTCAAGTTTAGTATTCTAGGCCTCGGACTCATTTGAGAAATTCAAAATAGTATCAATAGTAGCATAAATTTGGAAAAATAGTAGCATAATAGTTTTATGCCATTTTTTAAATATTAAGCCGAGGCTTAAATTATTTTTTTAATCTGGTATTTTATATACATTAGGGTAATTCATTTTATAAGGCAAAAAAGGAATTCTGCCAGATCTAAACACACACGTTGTTGGTTTCAAATACATTACACTTTTCTACAATAATAATGATTAAAATAATGATTCTTAACTGTTCTTAAATATACTCAAAATATTTCATTTTATTATTTTATCTGATGCTTGGCGAGCCTATGGCATAAGGTTATACATTTAGAACAAGATCACCAAAAATATTCCTCAAAATGTGTGAATGAACTGCTACCAAATTCGCCATTTTGTTTGTATTTCAAAACTTTACGCAGAACTTTTACAGAATTGTATTATTGAAATTTCCTACACTGTCTCAGTTTCGGACACTTGAACGTGAGTTGGGAAATTCCGTTTCCATTACTGAGACGGTCATTTTCGCCGTGTTTTTAATTAAATGTTGCAGTATTGTGTTAGTTACATATTAAAAATATTTCTTATAAGACTAATCCTTGACGTTCGATTGATTATTTATTCAAAAAAAGTTGCTCAAAGTAGTTTATTGAAACCTCAAAGTTTTCCAACTGCTTAGGCAAGTAATGTTATGGTAACTCATAAATTTAATTTTTCAATAAAAATTAGCAAGTATGCATTAAAATTCAATATGACAGATTTATATGAAATATTCATAAGATTAATATTATGGATTTACTTTTCAAGAAAAAATAAGTAAATTAACTTTTTAAATTGAAAATTTAACAGTTTGGTTAAAACTTTTTTTTATTTCTTGAATGAAAAATGCTTTTTGATTAACATTTGAACTATTTTCTTGAAAATTATTTTTCTCAAAAAAGTGTTTTACAGTTTTCATTAAATCGTGTACAATGATTCAGTTTCGAAAATCAATTTTATTGATTCGCCCTAATATACATCTCCCACAGAATAGCATGAAATCCTTTCTAATCTTTAAAAATACCCTTAAAGCTTTGGAATCGCTTAAAATCCGTAGAAATCTCTCAAGATTTTAGAATTTCTTTTTAAATCCCATGATTCCTTCAAATATGGTCTTGATACTTTTTCAAAATCCTTTGAAATTTCAAAATATCGTTAAATTCCTTGGAGGTTTTTTAAATACCCAAAACTCTTTAAAATTCTTTGAAATCCCTTGAAATTGATAAAATCTCTGAAATATTCTAAAATCCATGGTAATCTCAGACAAATCGATCTACAAAATCTTTAAATCTGTAATATCCTTCAAGATTCCTTCTAAAATGTTGAAATCATCTGAAATCCCATAAAATCTGAAAAAGTCCTTTAAAATATGTTATGGTTTCTGAAATTCCTTTAAATATTTTAAAACACCTTAAAAGGTTTGAAAACCCTTCAGATGTTTGAAATCTGTTGAAATCGACAGTGTCCTATTAAAAACCTTTTAAATAACTCTCAAGAAACAAAATTTACATTTTTTAGGTTTTAATTTGAAATTGTTTTATTCTGCCCATAAAATTTTTTTTTAAATGTTACAAGATTAATATTATGGATTTTGAATATTAATCGCCAGGGAAAATGAAAAATTGATCAGGGAAAAGTTAGGAAATTTTGAAAATGGAGTTTTGTTGCCACTCTGATATTATATTTTTATTTGAAAATTCGTCTTTATAGATTGAAAATTCAACTATGTTGTGAAAATCGTATTTTTCGTTTAAAAATTCACTTATTTCAGAGAAAATTTAATCTTTTGGGGTAAAAATGCAAATGTTTTGTTGAAAATAAATTTTATCGTTGAAAATTCATATTTTCAAATTTTAAATTCCACAGTACGGGAATTCGTTTTTTGGCTTGAAAGTTCAAGCATTTAGATGCGATTTTTATCATTATGACTGAAAAATTTTTATTTCTGAACATTCGTTTTGTTGTTGGAAAACTCATAATTTTAGTTGTTCTTTCAGCTCTTAGGTTAAAAATAAATTTTCTTGTTCTTGAAAATTAATGTTTCTACTAAGAATCTTTTGCTTTAAAGTTCAAATATATGGTTGTAAATGCACCTGTTTGGTCAGAAATTAAATTTGTTTATGAAAATTCTTCTTTCTTGAGCAAAAATTACTTTTTTGTGGAAAATTAATCTTTTTGGGTTTAAAAGACAACTGTTTTCTAAAACATTGAACTTTTTAGCTTTGAAATTTAACTGTTTGGTGGAAAATGCAAAGGTTTTTGTTTGAAAGGTTGGTAAAAAACTCATCTTTGTAGGTTGAAAATTTGATAATTTTGGTTAAAAATTTAATAATTTTGGTAGAAAATTTCATTATTTCGTTGAAAAATGAACTATTTTTTCAAAATTCATCTTTTTTGTTCGAAAATTCAACCGTCTTATTAAAAATCAGCCTTTTTGGTTTGAAAATTCAAACAAAATCTTTCTTGGGTAACAATTCAACCATTTTGTGAAAAATGATATTTTTGGTTTCAAAATTCATCTGTTTTAGAAGAAATGTAATCTTTTGGAATAAAAATGGCACTGTTTGGCTGCAAATGAACTTTCTTCTTGAAAATTCATATTTTCAGGTTGTAAATTCAACTATTGCACGGAAAACTCGTCTTTTACCTTGAAAGTTCAACATTTTAAATAAAATCTCCTTTGATTATGACTGAAAAATCTTTATTTGCTGAAAAATCGTATTTTTCGTTGGAAAACTCATAATTTTAGTTAAAGTTCATACCTCTCGTTAGCAATGAGTCTTCTGGGTTTTAAAATTCATCTCTTTTAGTAGAAATGTTGATATTTTTTCACTGTATTATAAACGATTACATTTTTTGTTCATAATTCAAATTTGTACGTTGAAAATTCAACTGTTTTAGGTCAATTTTAATCTGTTGTAATAAAAGATTCAACTATTTGGTTGAAAATTCATCTCTGTAGCTTGAAAATTCGTATGTTTTTCTTTAACGTTCTACTATTTGGTTTTAAATGCAACTGTTTAGAAAACAATTAATTTTGTTGTTGAAAGTTCATCCTTCTGAATAAAAATTATTTTTCGTTTTTTGGGTTTAAAAGATAACAGTTTTTCTAAAACATTAGAATATTTAGCTTGAAAATTTAACTGTTTCGTTGAAAATGCAATGGATTTTATTTAAAACTTTAGTAGAAAACTTAATTTTGTGGGTTGCAAATCCAACAATTTGGTTGATAATTTAATTATTTGGTTAAAACGTCATATTTTTTGGTCGAAAATTCAACCGCTTTGTTGAAAATTTACCCCTTTGTATATAAAATTCATATTTTATAGTAGTAAAGTCATTTTGTTCGGTGAAATAAAAAATTTTTTAATCAGAAATCATTTGATTCCGTTTAGAAAACATCCTCTGTTAAAATTGCGATAAAGTTAAAATGCTGGTCTTCAATCTGAAAAATCACAACATATCACAAAAAATCAGGACATGCTCTGATAAATCAGAACGTTTCTCATCAATTAAAAACAGATAATTAACAATATTATACTTTCTCACGTTGACTTTTAATTCTGTTCCTGAATAAGAAAGTGTTCTCAAAGAAACTTTAAAGCAATATTACTTTCGCATTTTTACATTTTCTAACTGAAAGTGTCACGAGTTACTTTATTATTTTTTAACTGTGATTGTAATTAGTTCCTTTTTTATAGTAACACTTAAAATTCTCTAGCTTCTTGTATCAAAAGATAACATACGGTCCAAAAGTTAGGTTATGTTGACATATGTCGATCTGTCATCGAAGATGTAGAATTTTGGAACTTTATGAGAATAAAATAATGGTAATTATTTTAGGTGTACGTACTTCTGTTGGCAGTCTTCAGAGCTCTGTCGTACTCCCCATTTTGTCCTTGTTTATTTAATTCCGCGTACAGTGAAGAGAGGTTAGTTTCTTTCGAAGCCATATTGGTTGAACTATACGAGTATACGACGTTCATGATAGTTCATCAGTTCATGATGTTCATGATCATGAAACGGAAATTCGGGCGTAGCCATTTTTGATCATGCGCAATTGCCTTGAGCAGTCCAGTGTCAGTGTGTTTTGGTGAAAAATTGCCTGTCACAATTTTTGTAAATTAGCAAAATGCCAGGCCGATGCAGTGTCATAGGCTGCAAAACAACATTTAAAAAAGGTGGAACAAGATTATTTTACTTTTCGAGGCAACCAGAACGCAAGCATGCTTTGATAGATATTTGCGGTCGAGAATTTGGATGCTGTCCATCATCAGGATCAAGATTGGATGAGGTCAGTTCAATTTTGGTTTTCTACATAAAATGCCCATTGACACATTAACTTCAAAAATTAGGATAATAATTTATTAGTTTGTAGATGACAGTGATGATACTGCATGATGCTTTACAATATAACAACATAACCTAAGTTACAATGGAACGCGATTCCGTCGGTATTTGGAATTGACGAAAGGAAAAAAGACACAAGAAATGGCTTCAACATAGGATTTTACAGTGGAGGTATGAACGTTGTTTTGATTTCTCCAATCACAATTAATTGTTGGATTGTGGTTTGATTACACCGATTACATCTTTAGGTTCTTTAAAACCATTTTTACAAAATATTTGTGGACTGAATCGGAAAACCGGGAATTTTTTTGGGAACGGTTAATGACAGTGAATTTATTTTTCGATACGTTTAATTTACAGAATTTTAAAATACTGTTTTGAAGTCTAAAAAATTAAAAATTAAAAGCGTCTATATTTGATAATTTTGTATAAAAAGCATTTGAAGTTTATCAACTGTAAATATAAATTAATTAATGACTTATAAGACTGAACAATACTCGATTTTACAAGATTCATAACTAAACGCTTTTATTCATTTTCAAATCCTGTTCAAATATTGTTTCAGGCTGAAATATTCCATTTTTAACGCATTGAGTTTCAAATTTTTTAATTTAGAAAGGTAATTTTTCCATTATTTAACAATATTTGACTGTTTCATAAAAATGAGCAATTATTGATACAAAAAATTCACAATTAAACAATATGAAACTAAATAGTTTCAAATAGAAATGTCAAATTTAAAAAGTAATAAATTTTAAATGAAAATTATATCGTGAAATTTGTAATGTTTCTCACGTAAAATTTCTTTAAACTAATGCAATTTTTAAAATTTATAAATTTATTGACTAATTCTTTATTAAAGAGCATTCAAAATTATAGAGTGAAATTTATATTTTTTAAGCAGAAACCTTCAACTTTTTAATTGATCAAACTTAAAAATGTCCAAATTTTGTACTTTAACGGCATTCAATCAAAAATTGTTCAATTAAAGAGTATTAAGAGCCTCCATTTCAATTAACGTAAAAAATTTGTTGTGAACTGAGAAAAAAAGACAAATTGACTAGAAATTAATTTCTTTCATGGTAGCCCACCCTGTTGTAAAAACTCATGATAAGTATATGATCACACGTTTGTTAGAAAAAAAATTAAATTCTTTTTTCCCAATGCCGTGTTTATAAAATGTTCAAAAAAATTTACCGATTTTATGGTTGAAAATTGAACTTTTCCAATTACAAAGCCTTAGAAGTTAAATAAATTGAAAGGGCAACTTGAAAATTTATTTTTAGCCGATTTAATTTAAAAAAGTATAATTCAAAGATAGAATAATTTTTTAATATTTAACAATATTTTACTTTTATTTAAAAATGAGCAATTGCAAATAAACAAAAGAAAAATACGAAAAAATAAGAGTAACTATGACTAATTATTAAAAATAAAAAGAAAAAGTCATGAAAATATGCAGTTTAAGGGCATGTGACACAGCTAAATACCTATATTACCGACCTCACTTTTTCCGTTCACTGAATGTTTTTTTGAACCTAAGAACTTTTTTTGTAAATAAA
>NC_046658.1:104319031-104329205 GCF_010883055.1 Belonocnema kinseyi
TTATTTACAAAAAAAGTTCTTAGGTTCAAAAAAACATTCAGTGAACGGAAAAAGTGAGGTCGGTAATATAGGTATTTAGCTGTGTCACATGCCCTTAATCTGAATAAAATTAAATTTGAAATAAATTTTGAAAGCAGTTCGAACTTCATATTTCTATGATTTATTTTGCTGATATTATTGATTTCATTACTTGTTCTAGTTAAAACAAAATTCTTTCGTTGTCAAAATTAATAATGTAGCTAATGAAAAAATAATATTTAAGACCTCGATGACAAAAATATTTAAAACATATACATGATCAGAAGAATTAGTAAAATATATCACTTACATCCAATATAAATATAATAATAATTAAAATATGGTAGACTACAACTTATGTTGCAAAGTAAAGAATCTTTGTACCTTTAAAATCTTAACAATTTATAATTTTTGAAGGGAATATTTTTAAAAAGTTATTATAATTAAAATGTTTGAGGGAATCATTTGGTAAAGAGTCAATCACAAGACTGATAAATGATAAAATGGATTTAATATTATTTAATATAATGTATATATTTATTTAAATTAAACCGAACATTATATATACATTTATACAGTTCAATAATTTCTTTGTTGCTTAATTTTGAAAGCGTTTTTCTCGCTGCATTCAGCGCCTAATGATTTTATTAAAAAATTTAAAGAAGATTTTGAATTAAATAATTGGAGGAAATGCACTTTTTTCATTAAAAAATGTTCAGAGCCTTCGATTTTTTTGTGATTTTGAATTTTTTATTTTAAATTAAAGATCATTAAATTCTATAGATCTTGACTCTCGGAACTTTTGTCTCTATTTTGTTATTAATAATTTTTCCACTTCAAGTATGGAAAAACTAAAATTTTGTACATAACAATTTTTTACGCTTTAATAACTGATCAGAAAAACTTTATATTTTCTTAAATGAATGTTTAGGGACTCATAAAATACAAATAATTTGTTTATTATTTAATTTATTTGTTATAAACCAATTTTATGAACAAATTGACAAATAGTCTTATTATCGGTAAAAAAAATTTTGTTTGCTAAAAGTGCTTGACATTCATGTAGGAATGACAGTTAATAACAAAAAGAATTTAAAAGATTATAATAACCACTGTGATGAACAATTTTTGGGGCAAAGTATTAGAATTTGAGATTTTTCAAATTATAATTTCTTTTAAGGGCCAGAACTACTTCAGGTATTCCTTAAAATAATAAATTTTCAATAATATTTGATAACATAACAATTTAAATTTTTCTAAACAAATTAGATAATAAACTTTAAAATGTTTGCCCTTTCGCATAGAAAATTCTTCTTGCACTGGAAATGTTTTAAGCTATTGGACGAATGACTGCTAGTCACAAAAATATTTATAAAGTTAACAATAACCACTGTTATTAGCAATTATTTTGACAAAATATTTAAACTTAAGGTTTTATCAAATTTAAATTTTCTTTTATGGCCAAGTTGGTGGGTTATTGTCGGAAGATTTTGTATTGAGTGAATCTTAGCATGCAGTGTTAACGTTCATTTTCAATCTATTACGACTGAAAACCCGACATTTTCCAAGTGAAACTTCCAACATTTGGAAATTGTTTATGTAAATTGTTTATAAACATGGAAGTTGTTATATTCTACTAAATATTATCAGAGATACATTTTTTTTAGGAATATCCGTAGCCATTGTATCGATTAAAGAAAAGAAAATTTTTGATAAAACCTTACATTTGATTATTTTATCACGAGAATTATTTATAACAATGTTTATTGTTAACTTCTCAAATATTGTTTATGATTAGACGTCATTCGTCCAGCAGGTTTAAAAATTTCCAGTGCAAAAACAAAATTTTGAATTTGTTTATCTAATTTGTTTACAAAAATTTAAGTTGTGGTATTTGATAAAATATTCTTAAATATTTATTAGTTTCAGGAATACCTGAGGTCGTTCTGGCGATTGAAGAAAATTATAATTTGAAAAATCTCATATTATATTTTGCCACAAGAATTATTTATAACAATAGTTATTATAAACTTTTAAATTATTTTTGTCATTAAATGTCATTCCTACATTAGCGTAAAAAATTTTCATGTACAAAATTTTAGTTTTTCCATACTTTGAGTGAAAAAATTATTAGTAAACAAATAGAGGAGACAAAAGTTCGGAGCGTCAAACTGAACGAAAAAAGAGAATTTCCTGCCACTGTGCGTTATGAGTACGGTACGTTTGTTTATAGAGTGTAATAGTTTATAGTCTGTTCGTTTTGGAAATGAGGTTTGCAATAATATAATAAAATATTTAATTCAAAATCTCCTTGAAATTTAAAATTCGTAATAAAATTATTAGGAGTCGAATGCAGCGAGAAAAAAGCTTTCAAGATTAAGCAACAAATAAATGATTGAACTGTATAAATGTATATATGATGATCGGTTCAATTTAAATAAATATATACATTATATTAAATAATATTACATTCATTTTCTCATTTATCAGTCTTACCATTGACTTTTTACCAAATTATTCCCTCAAACATTTTAGTTACAATTGCCATTACTTTAAAAATATATTTTCTTCAAAACTTGAAATTTTTAAGATTTTAAAGATGCCAAGCTTCTTTACTGTGTAACTTAAGATGTAGTCTTACATATTTTAATTATAATTACATTTATATGCAATATACTTCATATGTTTTTTATTGATTCTTCTGATCATGTATATGTTTTAAATATTTTTGTCATTGAGGTCTTTAATATTATTAATTTTTTCATTAGCTACATTAATAATTTTAACAATAAATATATTTTTTAACATTAAGAAGTAATAAAATAAATAATATGAGCAAAATAAATCATGCAAATATAAAGTTTGAACTGCTTTGAAAATATATCTCAAAATTAAATGTTATTCATATTAAACTACATATCTCCATGACTTTTTCTTTTTTTAAATAATTAGTAATAGTTACACTTATTTTTTAATATTTTTGTTTTGTTTATTTACAAACAGCATCAAGTTTTTAATTATTTTTGCTTTTTCTTAATGCAATTGAATGCAAAAGTCAGGCCTACTTTTTTCGGCGCCATGTGTTGGATTAGTTTGACCGACGATTCCCCTCCGTATCGTAAGAAAACAGAAAAGTGGGAGCGATGCATGGGGCTGGTTGGAAGGTAGGAAATTTTGGGTTTGAAGTTTTTATAAACTGATAAAGGCTATTGTTTTGTTATGAAATTTTTTATAGAGTTTGAAGAGAGGACATTTGTCTTATTCATTATTCTTCTAAATTGAAAGCGGCCAATTTTTCTTTTTAACACTTTCCTCATGTGAGCAAAAGGGAGGATTAATTTCTTCAAAGAAATGTTTGAACTGTTCAATGTATAAAACTTTGAAATTTTGCAGTTTAATCGCATTTAATTTCAAATTGTGTAATTAGAAAGAGTTAAAACCTTACACTTTATACGTTTAAAGTATTGAGCGAAATTTTTCCTCGATAAAAACTGCCACCTTGCTTATAAAAATTAGTATCTTCATTTTTTCTAGGTGAAGTTCCTTGCCGCTCGTCACAAGGCATTGAAAGATTACGGGTTGCAATTCAAAGATTAAGATCAGGTCTCCAGAAATACCAGGAATTAAAGTATTCAGAAGAAAGTGATGAACGTTTTTCACCAACGTTTAGAGAGATTGAGGACTAAAATTGTCATCATGAGGAAACCGTAGATCCTGATCCTCTAGAATTTAATGAGATTAAGATTGAGGACATTCAGGAAAACAAAGATTTTCATTCAGTCGTGTTTGGCGAAATTGACATCCACAAGTTGTTGCAGGAAAACGAAGATTTACAAAAAAATCTAACATTGAAGGAACTCGAATTGTGGCGAGCAGAAAAACAAATTTCTGCTTTAAAGAAAAAAAGTGTTCTAACTAAAAGCATACAAAATTTACCATTTGCTAATGAGGCTTTCAAACAGTTATTCTTAGAAGAATATCGGAAAATTCCGGAGTGGCCTCCTGAAGTTTTGAAAATGGTTTTGTGATTTAATTATTATATTAAGTGCGTATTGTATTATATTGTATCATATTTATAAATAATTTATTTAAAAAACTGCAAATCATTTTTACTTTATTTAGCTGCTCCTTCGTAGTGAAAAAAGTGTTATTTTGACACTAGTGACTTAAAAATAAAAGTTTGTTTAAATGGCCTTCCTTTTATGGACAAGAAATACGCGTTTCTACGGAATTCTTATTTGGAAATTGACTTTATGATATCGATGCAAATTTTCGTAGCTTCTGCATAGTTACTTTCCTTTAATTTTTAAATTTTTCAGCTTCCTAAGAATAACGGAATTTTTTAGAAAATGTTTAAGTTGAAAATTTATGAAAATTTGAAATTTTGCTTCCATTTCGAAGAAAACTATACGAAAAGCACTATTTTCTTACAGCTATTGCCCGATAATACCACAATTTCTTTACTTATCTTTGAAATTTTTTTTCACTTTCTTCTATAATTATAAAAAATAAATGCACCACGTATTCCCCCTTTTTATGGTCCGTAAGTTTTGACCCCATCCTCCACTATCCTACGTATTTTTACCGAATTAATTTTTCCCGTAAATTTATTTAGGGGTCAACCAAAAATAACTTTAGACGATGGGGGGAGGGGTAATATCCGACTGTTTTTTACGAATTGAAAAAGTAGTGGAACTGTCAATAAAAAAGGATGAATTCTCAACAAAAAATGTAATCGTTGATTTTTTAACCAGGAATAGATTTTAATTTTAAATCAGAAATAGTTTAATTGAACCAGAAAGGAAAATCCCCAACAGAATAGTTCAATCCTAAACCAAAACCGATTATTTTAAAACAAAAAATTGCGTTTTTAACCAAATAGTTGAATTTCTAGCATTTGCAACTAAATAGTTTGAACAATGGATTTAACATTAGTTCAAATTTTATCTGATTAAATGTTAGTTTACATTGTTTAATTTTTGAAAGTGTGTCAATAGTTGAATTTTTGAACTAAAAAATATAATTTTTAATAAAATATCACTAGTCAAATTCTTATCAAAGAGAGTTAATTTACTACAAAGCAGTTTAATTTTGTACCAACTAGTTGAATTTTCTACCAAATTGTTGAATTTTCAAGACAAAAAGACGCATTTTCTACAACACAGTTGAATTTTTAACCCAAGAATATGATTTTTTATAAAAAAAAGTTCATTTTTAATCAATCAGTTGGATTTTCAACAAAATATATAAATTTGTATGTAACAAATGTATTTAAAAAAAATGAATTTTCAACTAAAATTATGAGTCTTCAACCGTAAAAATTAACTTTTAAGAAAGTTGTTCAACTTTTAACTAATGAGATTATTTTTTCAATCTGAAAAGATGAATTTTTAACAAATAATGTTATAGTTTATATTTCAATAACAAAATATTTTAATTTAAAATAAAAAATAATTCAATTTTTAAACCAAAAATCTGACAAAATTCTTGAATCATCAACTAAAGCCGATTAATTTTCAACCAAACAGTTTCATTTTTAATAAAAGTAAAAGATTATGTACCAAAAAAGACCATTTTTCAGCAATATATGCATAAATTTTTAACATGATCGTTTAATTTTCTACCCAATTGTTAAATATTCGAGCCAAAAGTACGAGTTTTCTATAAAAAATTAAAATTTTTAACAAAAACGTTCATTTTTAAGTAAAACAAAACCGGAAAGTTGCATTATTAACAAAAAAAAGGTAATATATCTATAGAAAGATATGAATTTTGAAGCCAAAAAGGTGAAGTTTCAACACACCTGAAACATATTACTAGACTTTTTGAATAAAAAGAATTAACTTTTAATCAAAGCAGATGACTGTTTAAGAAAATGGTTGAACTTTCAACAAAATAATTAAGTTTTCAACTAAATGGCAGAATTTTTAATCAAAAGACATGAATCCCCACCAAATACATGATAGTAGACTTTTCAATACAAAATCCTGAGCTTAAAATCATAAAAAAGACGAATGTTCAACAAAATTGTTAAATTTTAGACTAAAAAGATACGTTTTGAACCAAATATTTGACTTAAAACAAATAATTTAATTTTATACCGAATTGTAGAATTTTTAACAAAAAATAAAGATAATTAACATTCAACAAAAAAATATGAGGTTTCAAACAATATTTGCCTTTTCTACCATAATATGAATTTTCAATACAAAAGGATGGATTTAAAAAAAAGACGAATTTTAAACAAAACACTTAAACTTTCGGATAAAAAGATGATTCCTAGATTGAAAATATAATAGTATGCATTACAAATAAAAAGAATTAATTCTTAAACCAAAAATATGAATTTTCAACCAAAAAATATGACTTTAACAAAATGGTTGAACTTTCAAAAAAAGAATTAGATTTTAAACCAAATGTGATGAATTCCGGACCAAATGAATAATACTGATAATGTATAATAATGTTTGAATTGATGCAAATTGATTATTTTACTGATAAATAATTCTGATAATGATTCCAGATTTTTTCAAATTTTGTAATAATATTAATAATATTTGTTTAGAATTGAATAATTATTCATATTTTATATTGATTTGTAACATTGATTAATATAATATTAATTTAAATTATGATCCCTCAACACAATTTGATCATTTAAATAAATGAAGAATATGGTACCTTCCTTAATTCTATTTAAAAGAATTTCACGAGTGACATTGTCCTCGAAAACCAGGCATTTTTAGCACCGGGATAATGCCAGGAATTTGATTTAAACCCGGAAATTTTTTTAATTTGTTTTTACGCTTGCAATATATATCATCTCGCTCTTTGAAAAAAATTGGATTTGGAATTGTGCTCACTCCTACTAACCATTTCCGTTAAAATATCTATGATTTTTTTATATATAAAATTTGAAAGTTAATGTAGCGTTCAAAATTGAATCATCGTTTTATAATAACTTTTTGTTTGATAATTCATATTTTCGGGTTGAACATTCAACTGTTTTGTAAAAAATGCATCTTTTTGGTTTGAAAATTCGACTTTGTATTATTTAAGCCCTTTTGGTTCAAAGGCATCTTTTTTAGTTGAAAAGTGAACTGTTTTCTTCTTGAATAGAAAATTAGTCTTTTTGGATTGAAAAATCATCTCTTTTGGGAGAAAAGTCATATTTGTTGGTTGAAAGTGAATTCTTTTTATTGATAAGTCTACTAATTTTTTTTTTTTTTTAGTTCAGAATTCATTTCTTTTATTTCAAAATGTTACTCCTTGGTTGAAAATTAAACAATTATTATAAAAAGTCATCCTTCCTGGTTGAAAATGCATCTTTTTGTGTTAGTTAATTCTCTTCATTTGTAAAGTCTACTATTATATTTTGTTGTATCTACAATTTGTCTATTTTGGTTAAAAATTCAACTATTCTGTTAAACATTCGATTTTTGTCTAAAATGCATCATTTGAATTGAAAGGTCATCTTTTTGGTATAAAAGTCATCTTTTTTGTTTAAAAATCCATATTTTCTTGTTTGAGTGATACTTTTTTTTTGAAGACTAGGAATGGAATGGAAGCTTCTAATGTGTCCCCTAAGTTTACATTTTTCTTACACCTTCTCTATTCCTTTACACACCCTCCACACACTTACTTGATGGTGGAAGGGGGACACCTACAGTTTAAGGTGCGTTCCGAACCACCAAGAGCAACAGCCTTAAGTACTTAGAGAAAACACCTTTTTCTCTAGAGGTACCGGTCCCACGACTTTCCGGAGATGAACAACTCCCTTGCTAGGCTAGTGTTCACCGCACGGGCCACCGAGACTCTTCCAGAGTGTGAGGCGGGAATCGAACCCGTAAGCCGAAGGAGTGGGTCCAAAGCCTACGCTTTAGTCCCCACGACCATCGTCCCACTCTTTTGAAGACTACTATTATACATTTTTGCAACCAAATTCATCCCTTTTGGTAAAATATTCTTCTATTCAGCTGAAAATTTAATTACTTTGCATCCGAGTTTTTTTTAATAGAAAATTCAACTGTTTTATTGAACATTCATCTTTTTGAATAGAAAATTCGTCCTTTTGGATTGAAAATTCCTCTTTTATAGTTGAAAGTTCATGCTTATGATTTGAAAAGCCCACTGTTATACATTTGGTCCAGAATTGATCTCTTTTGGTTAAAAATTCTGTCATTTGGTTAAAAATTTAATTTAGTTTGTTTAAACCCATCCTATTGGATAGAAGATTCTGATTTTGGTACAAGTCATCTTTTTTGTCTGTAAATTTATATTTTTTAGAGATTTATGCAAAAATTCGCATAATAAATTATGTTTAGCAACTTTTTTAAAAGTGTTCTACATAAATTTGTAAATAAAGTTTGAGAAAACATATTAGGACTTAGAAAACTTGGCAGGATTGAATGTTCATCAAAATTATTTTAATATGACATTTCTGGGCATGGGAGATTGACAGTGTAATATAATTCCGACAAGTTTTATAATATCCAATGGGGCTTATTGAAATTTATTTAAAATTGTATATGGGGCATTTTATTAAAAATCTTCTTCTTATATTTTATTATAATCGTGTGATTAAAATGCACAAATTATGCATAATATTTGGATAATATTGGATCTTAAATTAGGTTTAATTTAACTCATATATTTGCACAATATTTGTAAATCGAGATAATAATTGAACTCTTAGCCGCTGCTTTTATGAAGAAATACTTGAGTCTCAAAACGCAAGACTCTAAACCGATAGGGAATGGTCGTCCCCCATGGATCTATGGTGATTATAGTTAGCCGTGAGAGTGCAATTTTCCAGTTTTCTAAAGAGATTTTAAGAAAAATGTACAAAGAACGCTCAAAAGTATTACGTCTGCCACCTGTTCACTTTCTGCTATAATTATAAAGCTATAATAGATCTAAACCAGAAATCCATAAAACATCGTGGTAAAGTCTGAAATATAAACCTGACTGAAAATATATGAAATTCATTTAAGATTTTTCTTACTGTTCTAAATGTTAGCATACTCAAGACAATATATTCTTCAAATTTTTAAATAATAAATTTATTGTAAAGTTTATAATTTAAACAAGTGATAGCATTTCACAATCAATATGAGAAAGTATTAAGTTTCAAAAATTAAATTAACTTCGCATTCCAAAGAGAATATTAGCAACAAAGTGAAAGTCCCATATTCGCATTAAAGCTGAAAAAATAATTTAGAATCTTAAGGGTCTTAATATTAAATAATTAAAAAGTAAATATTCGTCATAGAACAAATTAAAAATGTCCAATTGGCACATTCCAATTTTTTTTCATTTTTTAAGAAAGAAGAATAATAATCAACCATAGGAAAGCCAAAAATGAACAATTCAAATTTTTCAAGATTTAAAATTGAAATTTAAACCACAAGCTATTTCATAATTAATCAATGGGAATATTCACAATAATGTTACCTTTTCAATTTAAACGGATTCAAGAATTTTGCAATCAATATAAGAAAGTGTTACATCATAAAAATTAAGTTTAGTTTACATTCCCAAGAGAAGATAAAAAATAAATTAAATGTGTCATCTTCGCATTAAAATAAAATAAAATTAGTTTCACCTGGCGCTACGCGCTCGGTCTTTGTATTTACTCCACAGTTATGCGCAAGTCTTTTAAATGAAAGGTTAAAGCATGGACAACTGTTATTTGTTGATTGTGAATTCTCTTTCGTTAAAGCTCCTTCGGCTTTAGCGAACACATTCTCATCAAGTACTAGGCAGTCTGATAAGTACCTGAAAATTCTAAGAGATGGCATTAGTATTCACTAATGTGAACCATTTTCGTCGAGCTTGATCCTTCAAATGACGCCTGTCAAAACTTCAGCCATTTACGTTTACGCATTTACAAGTTACAGCACTGAGAAGCGACTAACCTCCGAGTTTTTTTTAATATGGAAAAATCTGAGTTTCGAGTTTTGATCAAACACTACTATCTTCGCAAGAAAACGATATCCGAGACCAAGGCCAAGCTGGATAAGTATTACTTGGACTCTGCACCGTCGATTGGAAAGATTAATAAGTGGTTTACCGAGTTTCGTTGTGGCCGTACGAGCACAGTTGATGCTGAACGATCTGGGCGCCCAAAAGAGGTCACTACACCAGAAAATGTCGA
>NC_046658.1:104329305-104357944 GCF_010883055.1 Belonocnema kinseyi
GACCTAAAAGGAGAGTAT
Source organism: Belonocnema kinseyi (assembly GCF_010883055.1). NCBI lineage: Eukaryota > Metazoa > Arthropoda > Insecta > Hymenoptera > Cynipidae > Belonocnema > Belonocnema kinseyi. The sequence goes on from NC_046658.1 coordinate 104,329,324, forward strand.
GTTGAAAAATAAAACCGACTTTGGCCAAAAAAACGTCTCCGTGTTTCATTTTTCAGGGACTTATCAGACTGCCTAGTATCTTATGCTTCGCACATGATTACGTCGAAAACGCGAACTTATCTATATTATGTTCAACTCTATTACATTGAGTGTATATTAATTTCTGTACCACGGTCTGGGGCGGCTAATTTAGATTAAATTTAATTCTTAGCCGCACCCTCAAAAATGTATATCATTTAAATAAATTTATATTATTAGCATTCATAATATGCATTAGTATTGGAACAAAAGTATTTTCATTGTTTTATTTTTATCATTAAAAAAGCGCATTCTATTAAAATAAAATGATCATTAAACATTTTATTGCAACTTGTATTGTTTTTCCATAAATTAAATTTTTTGTTATTCAATGTAGATATAATTTGGGCGAAAACTGTTCTTAAATAAAATTTTATTTTATATTGTGTCCTTTTTTCAATAAGTTCATTTTTTTACTTTTAATATATTTTTATAACTAAAGTTTATTACAAACCTGTAGATATTTTTTGGTTAAAGAACTTTTGTCTTTTAATTTTGTTCGTCTCTTGTGTCTTTTTCCCCAAAATTTAATTTTTTTATATTTTTAATCTTATTTTTTACGATTAAAACAAAAAGTACGTGTCCTATCTAAAGTTACTCATGATAAATTTGAATGAGTTTTTGATATTTTTTGGAAGAATAACTTTTGTTTTAAAAAATTTTTTTTATAGCTTGTGTCGTTTGTTCAAAACTTTAAATTTTAATGTTGTTTTTTTTATGACTAAAAACAAAAACTACGTGGCCTCTCAAAAAGTGATTGATGGCAAACTTGTAGATCTTTTCAAGTCGCGCAATTTTAGTTAATTCATTTTTTCTCGTATCTTGTAGAGTTTGTCCGCAAAATGGAATTTTTGGTTTTTCATTATTTTCTGTACGACGCAAATTTTAATTATCAACTTTTCGACAAAATTCAAAAATATTGTATGCTATTCTTGTAGGGCTTTTAAGAATCAACGTTTTTCTTCTCTTGATTTTTTGTATATCTTGCGTTTTTTGGCTTAAAATGTTCATTTTAGTTTTGGTTTTTGGATTTTGAAATAGCTATAACTCTGATAATTTTCTTCTTTTCGAAAAAGTCCTAAGGATAAATTGTTCTAGTTTCCGAGTCCTTTCTTTTAAGGCCTTAAAAAAAGTAGCTATTAAAAATTATTATAATAAAGGTTATCTTAAGAATATTAAAAATCACACTTATTTTTTTTAGTCAATTTATGTATTTATAAATTTTCAATAATATTCTTACAAATGACAAAAAATTAAAGCAAACATACACACTTTATATGAATCAGTGGATGTATAATTAACAGTTATAAACGAACAATCTGGTAAAATGTAGATTTTAATGTTTTTTTTTTCTTACGGATCGCACTCACCCAAAATTATGGAAAATATGAAATCACTGACACACTACCAAAAAAAATTACAAATATTTCTTTGCGCATGTTTGAACCAAAAATCTGATCAAATATTTAAAATCGTCCATTATTCGTGAAACTTTTAAAAATAATAATTAGTATTTAATAATTTCGAATGGAAAGCGTTTCAAATTGAATAATTTAACTTTTTTTATTTTTAAATCAAAAGGTCTTAGTGTATGAACAATAAAAGACTTAAATTTGCAAAATTGGACAGTTTCATTAAAAAGGAGACGAAATTGCATAATTTCTAATTTAAAGCGTTTCAAATTAAAAACTTGTACTTTGAATTAAAGAATCTCAAAATTGAATGATCTCGGATTAATATTTCGAAAACAGGAAAATTTCAAAATGTTAAAAATGAAATATATTTTCAGATTGGAACCCTTAAAAATGGATTAATTAGAATTCAGAGAAATTAAAATGGCATTTATTTTAATTAAAAGCGTTCAAATTTGATTAATTAAAAATGAAAAATTTTGGAATTAATATAATTTTCAAACCGAAGCGAATAAAATTTGACAATTTTAAATGAAAAATGAAATTCAATATTTTAAAGTCAAACTTCTAAAACTTTAGAGTTTTAAATTGTTATTATCTATATACATAATGATAATTTAAGATTAAAATTTATTAGACAAATTTATCTAAGATTTAAAAAAATACTATCATTTTCACCGTTCAAAATGGAATATTTTTATATCAGAATCATTAAAATTAGATCATTTGAAATTAAAAAAATTGAAATTCTATTATTTATATTTAAAAGCGCTCAAAATTTTCAATTACAAACCTGTAAAATTGAATTATTTTACATGCAACAAAATTTAACTTCAGTTTTTTCTGTGTATTCGAGGGGGCAGCAAATACTTTAAAGTCAAGTTTTCACGAAACTGTCCAAATATTGGATCCTAGGAATTTCACATTTTTTCTTTGGATTCATGATCTTTATTGGCCGTGGCTGTGTGTACCGTAATTTCGGTACAAATAGCAACATTTTTTCTGTACGTGTACACTGTACATTCTCATCTTTATTTACAAAGATTAGGAACCGAAACAAAAAATATATTAACTTGCATTCCCCATGTCAGGCTCATTTAATTTAAAAAATATTTTAAGATTTTGCCTGCTGTCAATCACCGAAGATTAACATTATTAAGTTTAAAACTAAAAAAATCTTAAAAACAAGTTATATTCAAGTCAGATTCAAGTCAGATAAACAAGTCAGATTCATTTTGTGATTTGCATTATTGTTTCTTAACATATACTATTTTATTAATTAATTAGTTAACAGGATAAATTATATTACACATTTAAAATTTAAGAATATAGTTGTGTTTCTGAAATCAGGTCACCTCATATTTATAAAAAGAACATTTTATAGTAATAAGGGGATACAATGATTTTTTTAATGTTACCTAGACAATCTTTTTACATGTATATATTTACAAATATTTAATTAAAATTTTAAAATCTTAATAATGTAGAAATTAAGTAAAAAATTGGTTTCGTGTTCATTGAATGGTTTATATGTATATTTAAAATATTAAATATTTTTTATTTAAATCTTCTTCTATGTATATGACGTTGCTGTCTTTAACTAATTTATTTAATCGATTTGCAACAATAAATTCCTGCAAAAATAGAATAGCGATATTTTTCTTCTCTAACATTTGCATAATACATATTTAAATGGATATTCCAACAATAAACATTATCTGACCAATGTCGGACTTTCCACTTGAAAGCAGTAGTGATGTGTTTTTTTATCAGTAAAAAGGCGCTAGTAGAAAAGAACAGCCCTGGTCAGACATTGTTTTGTAGCGTTGCTCTTTTAGCTTTTTTTTTTGTTTTTGCTTATGATAACATTATACTAAAATAATTTATAATTAAACAAAGGTATATTATAAGTAAATGTTGAAAAAATTGAATTATAAATATGGATTTAAAATTGTATAAAATAACTTATTTTTAGAACCAGAAAAACGAATTAGAGACAACAAAAATAAATTGTAAATAGACCAATTGTATGTCTAGACTAATTTAAGAATAATAAATCACTATTTCACACTTTTCTTTCTTAATTAATTGAATTTTTTAAATTGATTTAGGATTGTGCACTAAGCATAAGAAAGTATTAAAAAATTCACTTTGCATTTCTAAAAGATGATCAGCAATAAAGTAAATTTGCCATCTTCGTATCAAAAGCAGAAAACATAGTTTTAATAAGTACTTTATCTTACTGAATCAAATTGAACAACTTAAAATTAAAACTTGTTTAATAATTTCGTGTTAGATATTTTCTTAAATAACTAATTTCGACTCTTAAGTTCCTTAATATTTAATAAATGAAAAATTAAGCATTGGACATAGAACAAATTAACAACTTCCAATTGAAGCATTTTCCAAACTTTTTCATTTTTAAGAGAGACGAATTTTAAACCAGCAAAGCCAAAATTGATCAATTTATATTTTTTAAGATTCGAAATTTAAACTACAAATTATTTCACAATTAATGTATTCGCCAAATTAGCAAAGCAAAAGTCACGATATTTGTAATTTCAGAATTTCCAAATGGCAAATAATTAATGGTTTATACTTTAAGCTCTTGAGATATAAAATTTCTTGAATTACAACTTAATAATTTTCGACAATAGCGAAAATTTTAATGTACAATGATCAAAAATTGAAATCAAATAATTCGTTATTAAATTACAAGTAGAAAGTTCTAAAAAAGAAGGCCATGGTCACATGTATATAAATTTCAGTACGAATATCCCGATTTTTTCAGTACGAATATTGGGACCTGCCAACCAGTTTTAAACATTTAATCGTATTGAAAACATTTGATTTTAAAATGCTTGAAACTTTCAGATTCGTGGAGTTTAAAAGCCAAGTTTTTTTAAGACACTGACTAGTATGACGGAATTTTCCGTAACGCTAGCCCTGAACGAGTACCGTAACTGTTGAAAGTTTATTTTCTTAAATCCAACCTGAATATTTTTATCTTAAATTATTTATTACTTTCATGTTCATGTTATTTTTTTATCGAAAAGTCGACTATTTTCTTGAAAATGAAAGAATTTGGCTTAAAAGTCACTTTTTTCACGAAGATTCGTGGCTGTGTTTCAACCAATTTCGTTGAATATTCTTTTCTCCTTTCAGTTGAGAATTAATTTTTTTATTTGACAACAATTTAGCCATTCCATTTTTGGTTTAAAATGGATCCTTCTCAGTGAAAAATTCAATTGTATGAATTGGCTTTTATTCAAATTTATTTTGTTTTGGTTAAAGTATCAAGTATTACATTTTTGATGGAGAACTATATTTTTAGTGGGAAATGTAACCACTTAATTTTTTAAACTGTAAATGTAACTATTTTAATTGTTTCAAAATTTATATTTTTAATCTCGCAACCGTATAGCACATAGTCGATGCAAGTATAGAATTATACATATATTGCAAATTTATCTTTGTTGGTGACATTTTTACTTTTGGCAATGGCTCCCACACGGCCAATAACTTTCCTGCAACACACCCTTTTTTGAACACACCTTCCTTGAAACAGAATAATTTTTGTTTTATTTACGTTATTCTTAAGACCAATGTACCTTCAACGTCTTGCGATCCACATTTTTTTCGTCTAAGAGTGTCATTCTTAGACATTTTTTCCATGAATGGAATTAATAGAGTAATAAATACTGGCCCAACACTCTGCCTAATATCAAAACAATCAGTTTTTTATTGCATATTTGCGTCCTCTAGGCTATTATGTCTAAGGGCTTGTTCACAGAAAAACGCTGGTGTTAAATTTGTTGCAGCTCAAATCATTTGGAGACTGAATTTTGGCACATGTTGAGAATTGCGGAGTTCTGAACCGCGCTGTCAGCCACATGAACACCTGTCAAAGCAACTATATTCGCTTTGCGATATTAGACTAAATAATTGTTAATAAGTAAAATGATTGAAAAAATATTTACATAATTTTCATCTTTCTTTCATTTAACAGTGCGTACTAGTCACTTAGAATAAAATTAAAACTTTCTAATGCAACTTCCAAATGTTAGGTTAGTCATGGCCGTCGACATTTGCACTAAAGCCGGCATGTATAGAAAAAGTCATGACCGTCTACATATACAACTAGGTTTTTTCACTTCAACCACCAGCTAACTTCACTCTTTTGAATACAGAAAATCTAGAGGAAATTTCTTCGAATGAATAGGCATCAATTTCGATACAGATGATCATGACTTAGTTTTTACATTCCGGTTTTGGCGACTTGAATGTCATGTCCATTTTGACTAACCTAATATTTGGAAATTATACTACGCTAAGTACAATTTTTATTCCAAGACACTAATAGTCATTGGTAAATGGGAGGAAATTGAAAGTGAGGTAATTATTATTATAACTTACCTGCTTATCAACATCTATTTCGCCCAAATAACGCCCGACAAAATCATTTTGACAGGTGACTAACAGTTTGTAGACGACACTTCACGTTGCTCTGGATGATGAAAAACAGTCTCTAATGATGCTTTTCCCCTAGATTCTAATAAGGAATCTGGGTGGCTCAAATTTGTTGCAACTCAATTGAACATCGATTTTGGAGTACTTTGGAGGATCGGCGTGTTTCTGTGTTCACTTTATTACGAAATTCTGTTCGCATTTATGGTTTCTGAAAATTCTCTATTTTATTAAATTACACATTTTACCTTGGCGTTTTAAAATGTTAAATTTTTTCAAAATATGTACCTATAATAAAGCAATTAGTATATTTATTCTTTATTAAGTCAACCGGCAACAATTAAATTTTCTACTGGGAAAACCGAGAAACAGAATGGATTATTCGTTTGAATTTTGTGTGGCACCCTGAATGAATTCCCTATTTCCCTAAAAAACTCGTCATATTTAACCTGTTTTGAGAGTGCTTCGGGCTGTGAAGTCTATATATATTCACTTGCGTTTTTCAGCAGTTGAAGTTATATATTATGTGTAATGTATGTATATTGTATATAGATGCACGTGGTCAAGATAGCGAGTTGGCAGCGAAAGAGGAGGAATGAGAAGGAGTCTGAACGTGTAATAGGAGGGTGAAACGGTCTGGTCGGTGCAGAAGTGAATGCGAAGTACGAATTTGCACAAAAGAATGACTTTCGAATAAGTATAGAGTCATTCTCTCAAAAAAGAACTTCTATTCTAAAACACGGTGCGAAAGAAACCACCATTCCAAAAGTAGAAGCTGATTTCAACAATTGTTTGAAAAACAGAATAAGCATTATCGCCATTCAATGGGTTTAATGTGCATCACATTTTAAACTTTCATCAGATCCTCTTGATTCTGCCTGAATTTTTTTTATTTTAATAAGAAGGGGAATAGATTATTCTTCCAGAAATATACACACAAAATCATAGGGGGGTTATTTTTTCCTCACAAGAGAATCAGATAGCCTGGGGTATTGATTTTATGTTTTAATTTAAAAAAATACAAATAAGTTATACCGATTTGTGATTGCTAAGTCACCAGAGGAAAATTTTTATTTTCACCTCAACACGAACATTGAAATTATAGGACGTCGAAATTCTTTTTCTCCAAGAAAGTAACAATATGGAAACCGAAGAGATTCTTTCTTAAATAAAAAAAAAAGAATTATGAAGAAGCTGTTGTGAATTTTAGGTCACCATAGGAAAATTCGAATTTTTACTTTAACACGAACTTTACAATTTTCGTAAAAAGTACTTGTAATTCTTAGAACGTCGGAATTTTTTTCTCAAGAAAGTATCCATCTCGTAATCAAAGAAACTCTGTTCTAAATATATAAAAAGATCCCAATTACAGCTATTTATATGGGCCATCATCGCAAAATTAGGATTTTTACTTAAAGTAGAACTTTTAAGTTTGGTAAAAATAGCTTGTTGCGCTTAAGCGGGAAACATTTTTTTCTCTATAAGAAAGAAGGTATCTTAAATTCAAAGAAACTATTTCCGAATTGAAAACAGGAATTCCAAAAATTCTGTATTCGTTTATTCTGAAAGTTTGAGTTTTCACTTAAAGCTGAAGTTTATATATTATTGGGCAGAGAAGAATCAGGGAATTTTCAAAATCCAGCTTTGCGGCTACCCTAAATTATTGAAATATTTTTAGTTTTTTACCTAGTTTCTACCAAGAGTAATCCCAACATTTTTGAAAGTTATAAGAGTCAATTCCAACTCAAGAGTATGTACCAGACTGTCACGTGACCAATTCTTTTAAACGAACTTACTTATAAAATAATAACTCTAATCAATTTTCCTTACCCGATAGAAGTAACGAAAAAAAAATGAACGTCTGTCTGGTATGGAAAATAAATGAAATTGTTACTTTATGAGTAAGTTTGTTTAAAATAAATGGTCATGTGACAGTGTGGCACATGCCCTTAATCCTCATTGCAGAATTAAGTCCATTCTTTTATGATTGAAGAATGAATTAACGAACCAATTAGGAATTTAACTGAATTTATTGCAGTAACCGTTTTTTGACATTAACATTGTTTATTAGATCGTTAAATAACATCGTTAAAAAGAAAATTGTATACATTTTTGAAATCATCGCAGCGGTTAACGCTCCGCTTTTTTTCCCAACACATGATTTGGATTTTATACATCCCTTCAAAGTCACCCCTGGAAGGAAATTATTCCAAATTTATTTTGTTCTAAATATAACTAAAATAATGTTCACTTAAAATTGAAAGAACTTGAATATCAAATTTTAATATTGTATTAAAAACAAATGCTTAATTTGGCCATTTTCAAGAAGATAAGTTGAGTTTTTTAATCAAATCAACTTCATGTCGCATTTGTTATAAAAGTTTTATAAGAAATTACAAACTGCGATTTCCATATTTTCTATACACTAATTACATGAAATAAGAATCCATACACATGATTACACAATCTTTTATTTTAATGAATGCATTCATGGATATTCTTACAGATTGGACTTTACAGATAGAAATTTAAAATCGCGTTCAATTTCAGACAAAAGCATTCACTAACTAATGTAATAATAATCAAAAAATATTTTTATATTTCTAGGGATGCATTTATTTTTATTAAAAATAAAAAATTAAACAGATTATGTATCATTGGTCTAGAGTATCATAACAAAATACAAATAACAAATATCTTTCGTTGGACGTCTATAGGTGGTTTGGTCGTAAGAACAATTTTGATGTAGAGTACTTCGATACCATGTTGAATTCAATATGAAACACTTTAAATTCCTAAAATTTTCTACTAACAGAGATGCATTTTTAGCCCAAAAGACGATTTTTCTCAAAGATTGTAGCAGCTTCAACAAAAAGTTCATTTTCAACTAAGAAAGATGACTTTGTTACCATAAAGAATGAATTTTCAATCCAAGAGGACAAATTTCTTAGAAAACAGTTAACTTTTCGATAAAGAAAATATGACTATTTAAATAGTTCAATCTGCAATCTAAAAAGATGAATTTTCAACCAAATGGTCGAATTTTCAAAGAAAAAAGGTTGAACATTAACCAAAAACAGTTGAATTTTAGGTAAAAAACATTGATTTTTTTAAGAAAGTTGAATTTTTAACCTGAAAAGTTCAATTTTCAACTGAAAAGTAAATTTTCAACGATATTTCTAACGTACACAAATTAATTTTCTAGCATAAAAATGCATTTTTGACCAAAAGACGAAGTTGCAACCAGTTGAATTAAATAAAACAAAAAATTAATCTTCAAACACAGAAATTAATATAGAACAAAGTTGAACCAAGTAGTGGAATTTTTTACCAAAACATATGTATTTTCAACAAAATAGACTTAGTATAGACTTACTAACCAAAAAGAGTTGGATTTTCTTATTGGCTTGTATTAATTAAGTTCGCATATAAGAGAAAAAGGGAAAGTTTCTTGAAAACAGCGTGAAAAAGAGATTTTTTTATAAGGATAAAAGACGGGAATAGAAGAAAGAGTGGGAATTTTAAAATATAAAAGTGATTTTGAAACTTATTAAGTTATTATTGCACTGTAGCGTTGGAGGAACATCTTTCGAAAAACACGTAAACTTTGTTCAGATTTATGATCAACAAACGTACTAAACCTTGTCTAGGTTCGTAACGTTACTTCCTCCGGACCTCTAGCTACCCATTGTTATCGAACGTAGTTTTTGGTTTGACACCCTCTGCCCTTCAAATTGGTAACGTAGGTTTTGGACAGCCCTTAGAACGATCTTATAAATAATGTTTTATTATACTTTTCGATTTTTCTCGTTTTTTGTGGATCTTTCCAAAATAAAATGCCGTAGAAACCCCACGGGGTAGTACGCACCTGGATCAAACCGATGCTGGTGGAGGGAGTCGTTGTCCTCGGAGTCGGTGTTCGTGAGCCGAGACCAGTTTCTCTCTCTCTCAGCATGCTCAAGCTCAGTGCGGCGCGGAGCGCGTTCTCGGTCGGGTCTTCTGTTGAAGGTGATTTCTTCGTTTCCGGTATCACGTTGGCGTCGCTTCCGCCACGTGACGCCATTCAAAATGCTCTTTTGTCAGGCTTCTTGATTATGATCGTAATAGTTGAGATGATACCCGAAGGTGCAGTGTTTCAATATTAAATTTGAGTGAGATAAATAAATCCTTTCGATTGGACGCTGAGCTGAATCTTACAGTCTCGGATTAGGAACGAAACGAAACGAAGTCTTACCGCGGTCTTACTTCATCTCGAAGAGAATGTAAGTCGCTCCCAACAGCGATGCCAGATCTACCTTGCCGGTTACCGGATACACATTGATGAATCATTATGTCCTGTTGCGTGGTCGTCTTCAAAGACGTCAAGTCACCAAGGGATCAAAATCCAGGTGCTTTAAGTTCATGCTCAGTGAGCGAGGCTGACGGAAAACACTGCATGTTACAGAACCACTTCCTCTGGCTTTTTTCGAAAGACAAAGTAGTACAAGTCAATTACGTTGATCTTAACGTTCTAATGGAATTAAGACAATCATCAGAGGAATTGCATAAAATGTAATGAAAGTACAATTGCTAATCATTACAATGATGGTACCATAGGAATCAAATTTCATATCATTTAGAGTTTAGACAATCATTAGCGTACTGCTAAATCATTCGATTCGGTTGCATCAAAGCTGATTTTGTTTGTTTCCAACCGGCTTTCTTCCTTCAGCGGTTATTTTAATTTAGCGGTGATTTCACTCAAGGATTCATCTCTTCTTTTCCTGCTAATGAACTGAAAATAAAGGCAATGTTTATTTCTGTATAAGTATCCCAGAGGATTGTTATTGCAAGGTCTAATTGTAATATGCAGTGAAATTAGAAAAACTTCATCATCCAGATTGAATTCTGCAAATGAAAGGATCTAGTGTTCATTTGTGGTATCAACCACCTGTATGCAGGAATAAAGATATGCATCCCCAGGGTGTCTACCAGATCGGGATATCGGAAAAACTGAGAAATGACCAGGAATTTAATTGAGTGACCGAGATTTTTCTCTAATGTACCAATGTGCAAATTAAAAGTACTTTCATATATTTCATTACCCTAATTCTTAGTTAAAAAAATTGGCTTTTCTCAAAGAATTATATTTCTAAATTGGGACAGGGGTTAAATAAAAGCAATATAAAAAACATCACGTGAAGAATTACAATAATCCTGACATTGAACAAGGAACTTTCAAAAGGAATAATTGTAATTCAAAGTTTCGACCTGGAATTTCAAGAAGCAAACATAATTTAGAGTTCAGGACAGGGAATTTACGTGAAGAATTATAATTTCTACTTTGGGACTGGGAGTTTTACTAAAGAATTATTTTGAGTTTGGGACAGGGAATTTTAGTAAAGAAGTATACTTTTGACAACTAGGGCAGTCAATTTCAAGAATGAGTTATAATGTTGACTTTTGAACAAGGAATTTCATAAAGAATTATAATTTTTATTTGGGATAGACAATTTCCGCATACCGAAAACGTATTTTGAACTGTCAGTTTTTGTAAAAATTATAATTTTCATTTTGTAACTGGGAATTATCGCGAAGAATTGTATTTTATGCTTTTCAGCGAATTCTATGCTTTAAATTAGGATTGTAATTCTTCTGACCAAAAATTATCTGATGTTCCAAAACAGAATGATAATTCTTTTCTAAAATACCTTGTTTTAAATCAGAAACCAAATTTTTTTGAACTCTTTTAAATTGACCAGGAGAAAATGGAGAAATGACCGGGAATTTAAAATTATCGGTTGGGGAGACACCCTGATTGCTTAATTTATCCGGAAGAGCATCGTTAATGTATACGTATATTTGATATGTATAATTTAATGAGAAGTAAAGACGTTTACATAAAATAAGGTTGAACAGTTGTGCAACAGAAAACTGAAATATTTTCGTAACTAATTTGTTGCAATATAGAAATATTTTATCGTGAATTACAATTTAAACCTACGTCTAAAAGAAGTCCCGTCAATTGTTTAGAGATAATAACTGCAAAAAAAGATTTGACCAGGGTCAAATTTGCATAAGTTTGAAAAATAAATGTATGCAGAAAGGTCAGTTAAAGTGGAAAACCTAATTACTGTATTGCTAAAGCATATATAAAATTATAATTAATAATTAAAAATATCATCTATGTAATTTACCTGAAAGGGTAAATTTTTCTTAACTTATAATTTAAAATACATATCATAAATTTATCAATCTTCCGGCAAATTTAGAAAATGTCAATCAAAGTCAATTAATAAATCGATTAGTAACTAGGATTAATAAATTCAATTATTAAAGCCAAAACAAAAGGTCAAATAAAAACATCCTCTGATAAATTCGAGAAATTATATCATGCTAAATAATTACATTTTTTGCATCAATAATGTTTCTATTATCTTCCATTCAAAAAATTATAATTAATTTAACTGAAAAATGAATAAATTAAACGAGTTTTCTTCAGAAAAATTCGAATAAATTCAGAGTTTCGGATTCAGTTTGCATAACAAATTCTAAGTACCAGGAAAAGAATTTCCTTTCGAGATACGATCTTAATAGTCAAATAGTGCACCCTGCTCTCGAGATTCTAACGGGAAATTCCCTTGCACCGCGAAAAGTGACATGCTTTTCTGCAGACTAGATTCTGAGAAAAACCGTCAGATGAGAAAACTTTGATACAGAAACGTTACCAAAGCGATTTACGGTTGAGACGTGCTTACGTGAATATCAGCGTGGAAGTAGGTAATAGGATTGCCTTTATTCTGTTCAAAAATGATCTGGTTTCTGACTCAATAAATTATAGATATTAGTCACCGCTCGTACTGTTATGAAATTCTTTCTAGCGAAAAGAAACTGCTTTTTCGACGTTTTTTTTTATAGAAAATACGACCAATTTAGCAAATAAATTACTGTATAACCTAGTTCCGATTAGATTCTTCATGCATAAAAGATTCAGTTGTATCACATTTTATTCAGTTCCAACCCACAGAAGTTTTAAGCAGGATTGAGAATTTATCGCAATTTGAATTTCAGTATTGAAAACGAAAGCTATGTGAAATAGTCGAATATATTATGGTACAATAATGTTTCACTGGAAAACATAAAAAGAATCACTACATTCTGGTAAATCTAGGAATAATACAGAACCATTAGAGTACTGCAGGTTTGCCAATAATGGATATAATTGAGCAGCTCTGGTTTCTAGTAAAGAGTGAAAACGAGAGTGATAATTGTCTTATTCCGTTAGAACGTCAATATATCATCTAGCGTAAAAGATTCCGTGACCTTATTTCTTTCATAACAATGAAATAATCTCGTTACGCGATAGGAAATACGTATGTTACCGTTAAATTGTAGGGTGTTACATACATTTCCTGCTTCAGTCAGCAATTAATCTTATTGATGATCCACAATCAATTTTCTTGGTATTTGTATTTATGTTTCTTCATATAAGCACAAAAGATCATCCATTAGAACCTGTATAATGGTAATGCAATGCATAAACAATCGAATAATGTTGTGATATCTTTTTTGTACATAATCTAAAAAAAGATTTTTTTATATATTAATTAAGGCATATTTGCTGTAGGATTTTCTATTCATTTTTGCATAATCCTCTTACAGTGTTTTATTGAATGGTATTTAAATTGCATTTTGTTGAGAGAGGATTTTCAGGGAAAATGAAGTTTAAATTTACGCTCTGGGGTTGTGGTTTAGTTTTAATCAATGATACACATTATGTAGACATTTATATTTTACAATAATCAAGACCTTTTTGCATTGTTTGAAGTTCAATTTATCGTCTTAATTTTTATTATAATAAATTAGTTTAATTTCTTTTTAAATTTGTTAGAAGATTATTGTCATAATTTTTAAAATGAAGGTGATTTTCTCAAAAACAACATATATGTATATTTAGATAGTGACACCCTATATGCTTGACATAGATATTAGTTTGAAAAGAAAATTGTGGTCGGTATAGTTGTCGAAATAAAAGAATATAGTAATTGAGATGATAGTTTCAGATTTACGTTTGAAGGACTTGAACATTCAAAATTTTGTCTCGTTTTGCTTCCAAACGTACATACGCTACGAGCATGGTGAAACAAAATAAGATGTCACAAAACTTATGAGTTTACGACAGCTCTGTCAAGATTGTGCAAAATGCCTCTAGTGTCTCCCAGTTCCGCCTAGGACAATAAAAAGATTCTACATGCACCACTGTATGGCTGATACCTGAGACACTTCACACATTGGTTTCACCATAGCCGCAAGACTTATGATTTCAAAACTTTAGGATGGCAACCATTATAATTTGTAGAATTGAAATTTCCTCTAAAATCATAAAAAAATTATTGCCATTTTCTTCACATGTCTTAAAAATATCTAAATTGTACTTAAACTCTAGTTGAATTCATATCCGATTAAAAAGGTTACCTTGAACTCAAATTAATTAATTCAAATAAACTTGTTAGAACTCTTAATCTCCAATCAGTATGTTGCAACGAAGAAATTTATTCATTAAAACAGAATATCTCATCGCGTGTAGAAATCATTTTCCATTAATCGCTAAATCATGGCGCAATACGTTACCTGGATGATTAGCAATTCGACCAGGTCTTGTTGACATTAATCATTAATCGACTAATTTCTGACTGGCAATATCAGCCGCATTGCACTAGTTACTAGTGGTTATACGTATTGTTCAATAATGAACGTTTCCCATAATTAGCATTGTTCGATTGTACGTCGTGCCGCGATAAAATCCGTCGACCTCGCTCCGTGAGAATTGACTAACAGGACTCATCATTGTTTTCAAGCAGTGCAGCGGAGGAGAGTCAAGCCTAAGCCGGTTTTCGAGCTCGTTCAAAGATAAGAATTTGATCGGGTGTCAGCGGCCAAAAGTTCATCGTGTGTTCGCCAGACACGAAAGAGGCAACAAGGAGGAAGGAGGTGAGGAGGCTCCAGAGGTCACAGTACGAGAAAAAGGAGTCGAAGGGGGTGGAGAAGTGTTTGGAAGTCGTGATCGAGCCGCGGAAAAAGGTGTCGGAAGCAGTGATGCATTCGGCCAGTGCCGTGCCAAGTGTGGTGACTGGTTCACCTGACTGTAGATAGCGTTAGTGGCGTGTGCGTGAAGGTCAATGCATGCTACGCCACTGGCCTGGGCCCACGTGACCAGGGGGCCCGTAATGTCCCCGCGAGAAGGCCGATGGGCCCGAGCATTGCACCTGGTTCTTGTGGTCATGTGGTTGACGTTCACCGATGCCTGGCCTCTTCAACCAGTACCTCCACACAGAGGTGAGTCATGATATGTTGACGATAATAATTAAACTCTCTTTCTCTCTCTCTTTACTCTTTTCAGCTCTTTAGAGTTTAGAACCAGAATGATGAGGTGTAACTTGCGGAAATAGTAAAAAAAAGGTCGACACGTGTAGCTGTCTTTGGTTCGAAAAGGTGAATGCAAGGAGGGTCATAAAACATTTCAGTTAACCGTGAAACATCTGAAGAAAGAAGCGTGGGTGTATTACTGTATTTGAAGACAATGCACATATTTCCCCGGTTCGTTTTTACTTTACGTGTACTACGATCAACGTATGAATATAGTCATATTTATACCTGCTAAGGGTTATTATATTGACCATTTCTGAGTTCATGTTTGCCGTTGCATATAAAATTCGTATTGACTGTTGCTAGAGGTTCTTATTGACCATTGCTACACGTTGTTAATGCAACCAGAAAATAATTTCTATATGCAACAAAATCGTTTTGTTGACCGCATTGGGTTGATTTCAGAAAATATCTTGGTTAAATGAACAACATTTTTGTTTGGTTGACCAAATTCGTTTGCTTCAATCAAAGTTTTCTGTTGAACCGTTTTTTATTATTTAAACAAATATTTTATTGATACAACAGAAGTTTTTGGTTGCATATACCAAATAATTTAAAAGGGAATTTCTTTAGAATTCAGCAAAAGATTTGTGTAAGCATAAAAAATATGAAAATGTGATCCGTTTATGTTTGAATTTCGGTAATCCCTATCAAAATAAGTCAGCAAATGGCAAATGGCATAATCAAGCAAATTTTATGAATCAAAAAATCGTGTTGGGTCAACCAAATATTTAGTTATACATATGACAACCTTATTTTGGAGTTGATTCAACCAAAATTCTGCTCTTTGAATTAAATCTTTTTCTGAGTGTTAGCTTTGGTAGAGGTTATTAATGAATATTGCTAAGACTTGCTGTTGACTGTTGCTTCGGTTTTTCTATCCATGCTAATAATTATAATCGGCTATTGCTAGGGGTTGTTGTTGACTACATAATATTTTTTTAATTTATTCTTATTTCAAAATTTTATATTTTGATTGTAAGTTGATAACCATCTAATCATTGTTCAACATTTTTCAAAGTACAATTTTTCAATCATTTTGAATTCAATTCTTGAGTCATTTGTACAAGAAGAACCTCCAGATTGATGATTATAACAAGTTAGACAAAAGTAATCAATACCATTTTAAAGCGAGATGTGTATTTAAAGCTCGATTTAAAGTAGAAATAAATATTCGACTATATATAAACTGTGATCTCAAATCATGTTAAATAGATGAACATTTAGGATATGCATAAGATGATAAACTCTGTGAGAAAGATTAAACTAAGCGAGCACGTCACTTACAGAATAGTAGAAAAAGACGAATCGCTCAGCAATCAAAATGACCTTTACTTACCATCTATAATTCCAGATGAAGATCATTGCGCTTATTCAACGATGAGAAACCCTTGAAATATGATTATAATAATATTTCATCACATTACAATCATATCGTCTATAGACGAGATGCATTCATGCAAAAGAATCGCCTATGCATTCTTCAACCATTGAAGCAATATTAGGCCCATTCAGTAATACAGGCTTGATTAGGTATGTTAAGCTGGCACAACACTACGAAGGTATAGAGATGTAACCTATTTCATAATTTAGGGCTCATTTCGGGCTAATTTGGGCCCGTGGTCCTAAATTTTGGGCTCTTTTATTTAAAAAAAAAAATAGTGTTTGCGCTAGCTTAACGTTAAGCTGGCTGAACATTGCTGTAAAACGTGCTAAAAATTATTTCACGGAAAATTCACCATATACAATAATTTAGGGCTCATTTAGGGCTCTGGGAATATGATAATGGAAAATTAAAAAAAATTGTTTAAACCATTTTTGTTTAAACAATTCTAGTAAAAATGAAGTCAACCATTTTCTTCCTTAACCCTATGTTAAGGCTCACTTAGGGCTCCATTAATATGGTATTTGAATTTTACAATAAATTGTTTAAACAATTATTTTTTAAACAAATTTGCAACAAAAAATATTTTCTTTTCTCCTGCATAATTTCAGGCTCATTTAAGGCTCCTGAAAAATCATCGACCGAAGGTCGCGCAATATTTCCTTTGCCCTTTTTTTTTATATATGGTGTTGTGCCAACTTAACGTTATAAAAAATAGATGAACAAAACAATAAAAACCATTTTGACTCCTCGCATTACTTAGGGCTCATTGAGGGCTCTAGGAATATATCAAATAAAAAAATTTCCAAAAATGTTTAAACAATTTTTGTTTAAACAAATTTGCCAAAACAAAATATTTTCTTTTCTCTTCTCTTGCATAATTTCAGGCTAATTTAAGGCTACTGAAAAATCATCGACCGAAGGTCGCGTGATATTTCTTTTACCCTTTTTTTTGGTTATACATGGTGTTGTGCTACCTTAACGTTATAAAAAATACATGAAGAAAACAATTAAACCCATTTTTACTCCTCGCATAATTTAGTGCTCATTGAGGACAAATTTGGGCCCCTAGTCCCAAATGTTGGGCTCTCGTATTTTTTGTAAAAAATAGGGTTTGCAATAGCTTAACAATAAGTTGGTTCAAGATTGCTGTAAAACGTTATAAAAATGATTTTACAAAAAATTCACCTTATAGAATAGTTTAGGGCTCATTAAGGGCTCTATGAATATATTAATTAAAAAATTTCATAAAAATGTTTAAACAATTTTTGTTTAAACAAATTTGCCAAAACAAAATATTTTCTTTTCTTTTCTCTTGCTTAATTTCAGGCTCATTTAAGGCTACTGAAAAATGATCGACCGAAGGTCGCTTGATATTTCCTTTACCCTTTTTTTTTTGTTATACATGGTGTTGTGCCACCTTAACGTTATAAAAAATACATGAAGAAAACAATTAAACCCATTTTTACTCCCCGCATAATTTAGGGCTCATTGAGGACTAATTTGGGCCCGTTGTCCTAAATTTCGGGCTCTCGTATTTTTTGTAAAAAATAGTGTTTGCAATAGCTTAACAATAAGTTGGTTTAAGATTGCTGTAAAACGTTATAAAAATGATTTTACAAAAAATGCACCTCATAGAATAGTTTAGGGCTCATTAAGGTCTCTAGGAATATAGTAATTAAATTTTTTTTTTTAAATGTTTAAACAATTTTTGTTTAAACAAATTTGCCAAAACAAAATATTTTCTTTTCTCTTGCATAATTTCAGGCTCATTTAAGGCTACTGAAAAATCATCGACCGAAGGTCGCGTGATATTTCCTTTACCCTTTTTTTTGGTTATACATGGTGTTGTGCCACCTTAACGTTATAAAAAATAAACGAAGAAAACAATTAAACCCATTTTTACTCCCCGCATAATTTAGGGCTCATTGAGGACTAATTTGGGCCCGTTGTCCTAAATTTCGGGCTCTCGTATTTTTTGTAAAAAATAGTGTTTGCAATAGCTTAACAATAAGTTGGTTCAAGATTGCTGTAAAACATTATTAAACGGATTTTACAAAAAATTCACCGCATAGAATAGTTTAGGGCTCATTAAGGGCTCTAGGAATATATTAATTTAAAAAATTTTTAATGTTTAAACAATTTTTGTTTAAAGAAATTTGCTAAAACCAAATATTTTCTTTTCTCTTGCATAATTTCAGGCTCATTTATGGCACCTAGTAAATCATCAACCGAAGGTCGCGCGATATTTCCTTTGCCCTTTTTTTTCTATATGGTGTTGTGCCACCTTAACGTTATAAAAAATATATGAAAAAAATAATTAAACCCCTTTTCACTCCTCGCATAATTTAGGACTCATTTAGGGCTCTGGGAATATGATAATGGAAAATTTAAAAAAATTGTTCAAACCATTTTTGTTTAAACAATTCTAGTAAAAATGAAGTAAACAATTTTCTTCCTTTACCCTATATTAAGGTTCACTTGGGGCTCCATAAATATGGTATTTGAATTTTACAGTAAATTGTTTAAACAATTACTTTTTAAACAATTTTTTTTTATTTTTCACTGTCAAGTTCCCAGAGCCCTATGTGAGCCCTAAGTGAGCCCTAAATTATTTTATAAGGTGAATTTTCCGTGAAATCATTTTTATAGCGTTTTACAGCAATCTTAAACCAACTTATTGTTAAGCTATGGCAAACACTATTTTTTACAAAAAATACGAGAGCCCAAAATTTAGGACTACGGGCCCAAATTAGTCCTCAATGAGCCCTAAATTATCCGAGGGGTAAAAATGGGTTTAATTGTTTTCTTCATGTATTTTTTATAACGTTAAGGTGGCACAACACCAAGTATCAAAAAAAAAAAGGGGAAAAGGAAATATCGCGCGGCATTCGTTCGCTGATTTTTCAAGAGCCTTAAATGAGCCTGAAATTATGCAGGAGAAAAGAAAATATTTTTTGTTGCAAATTTGTTAAAAAAATAATTGTTTAAACAATTTATTGTAAAATTCAAATACCATATTTATGGAGCCCCAAGTGAGCCTTAACATAGGGTTAAGGAAGAAAATGGTTGACTTCATTTTTACTAGAATTGTTTAAACAATTTTTTCTAATTTTACATTATCATATTCCCAGAGCCCTAAATGAGCCCTAAATTATTGTTTAAGTTGAATTTTCCGTGAAGTCATTTTTAGCACGTTTTACAGCAATGTTCGGCCAGCTTAACGTTAAGCTAGCGTAAACACTATTTTTTTTTTTTAAATAAAAGAGCCCAAAATTTAGGACCACGGGTCCAAATTAACCCTAAATTATGAAATAGGTTACATCTCTATACCTTCATAGTGTTGTGCCAGCTTAATATACCTGGATTGATCGGACATCCTGCGATTATCATTATGATATTCTTAATATCATCCAAACAGATTATATAATCGATGATAATCGACGTAGCGCCTTTATAAATTTGATCGACTAAGCGATTCCTAGGTTGTTGCCATCCGTTGTTAAGGGTTGCTATTAGATCTGCTAGAAGTTGTTATTATCTGTGGCTAGGGGTTGTTGTTGGCTGTTTCTAAAGGATACCTATTGAGCATCGCTAAGGATGATTATTGACCGTAACTAAGGTTCGCTATTAGTCGTTGCAAAGTTTATTATTAAACTTTGGTAAAGGTTGTTGTTAGCTTCGCTGAGATCTGTCGTTGCCTATTCCTAGGGTTTGTTGTTGAACTGTTTCTAAAGGATATTATTTGAGCAACGCTAAAGATAATTATCGACCATAACTAAGTGTTATTATGGGCCGTTGTGAAGGTTTATTATTAAGCGCTTCTGAGGGTTGTTGTTGACTTCTGCTAGGGATTATTGTTGGTCGTTGCTAGGAGTTTTTGTTGACAGTTTATAAAGGATATTATTGAACGATACTAAGGGTAATTATTAACCGTAACTAAAGATTATTATTGACCGTTGCTAAGCGTTATTTTAAAGTGCTGCTTATAAGGATGTACTTAAACTTACTGCAGGTTGTTATAAACTGATGCTAGTGATTGTTATTAACTACACGTTACACTTAACAGTATATAATCGAATAAATTAGAAAGAAATTAAACATGTTTTGAAACCGGTTTTTAAAGAAAAATATATAAATGCATTTATATATTTTTTTTAAATTCCCGTTTCAAAACATGCTTAATTTCTTCCTTATTTATTGGATTATATACGGTTAAGTGTTACATTAATAAGTGTTACGTTGATAACAATGGATGAAACATAAAATATATTATTAAAATACACTGTAAGCACGCTAAATTCATTATTTTTATATGTATTTTTTAAATATAGTGTCTCTGACTGCAGTAATGTACGTATTTTCAATTTAAAATTATCATATGCACACTGTAATAAGTGATATAATTGCTTCCTACGATCGATACTTTTTCCTCTGTTATCTCTGCATTTTTTGCAGAATTATGAAGATTAAAAATCTCTATTGAATTTTTAATATGTGCCCCTACTCCGGGCTTGGCCAGCAGATGCTTGCACAAGAAAAAGTGATATTTTATATTAGCATTCATTATTTCTGCCTTCTATTAGAGTGCTTCAATAGAAATCGTAATAATTTGAACAATTTAAAAAAAATCGTCATAAAGATATTCTATTTTCAAAGAAGATAATTGAATTTGCTATAGGTAGTTTTATGTCATGAAATTTGTATTGTGAAGGGTATGTGCGAAAAAAGGGAATGGAGCCAAAATGTCTGTGGATGAAAAATAGTGAAAGAAAGGAGTAACAGGCAAGCGAGATAAAAACACAAGGATAGAAAAGCGAGGGTTGACGATGAAAATACTGAATGTTCAGAATGTTGTGCATGTGGTTGTACTACAGTATGATTCTATGGGTGTGGGTATACGAGCTAAACTAAAAATGAAAGCATAATATGAGAAAAAGAGAGGACATGCTTGAGTGTAGGAAGTGGACACTGCGTGGGTAGACATATAGGAAATAGATGGATCTGCCATGTAGAGAATTGAACTGTTCATCATAATAAACTTTATTCTGAATACAAAAGGGCATCGACACTTTAATAGACTTTCTTGGCTACGTATAAATCATAAAAGCAACTCAATTATCTTAGAAAATTCTACAGTAAATGCCAGTTGATCAATTTGATCCCGAAACTGGATCAAAATCATATGCAACGCTTTTATACAGATTTCGCCTTTGGTATTTGATTTGAACTGCGCATCAGAATCATCCAATTTTCAAGATCAATTGCCTGTCATTAATTTTCATAAGTAGCAACTTTCAAGTGTCAGTTGCAATTTCACATTTTAATCATGACCTCCTACATTGAAACCTGAGCGTTCGAGGAAATTTTATACATTTCTTTATCGGATTTAAGTTGAAAATTTTTTGTTGAAAATTCATTTTTTTTCTTAAAGATTTATTATTTTGTTTGAAAATTCATCTCTGATTAAAAATTCAAATATTTTGTTGAGAATTCGCTTTTTTGGTAGATAAGTAATTTTTTAAACTGAAAACTCAACTACTACGATTGAAGATTCATGTCATTAGTAAAGATACATTTCTTTTGGTAGAAATGTTATCTCTTTGGTTAAAATTCCAACTATGTTTTCGTAAAACTTAATTCTTTTTGGTTGAAAATTCATCCTTTCGGTTGAAAATCTAACCATTTTGTTGAAAATTCACTATTCTGTTAGAAAACAAAATATTTAAGCTAATAATCTATCCATTTCGTTGGAAGATTCATCATGTTAGTTGAAAATTCATCTCTTGTACGAATTTGATCTATTTGGTTGAAATCCCACTATGTTTGATTGCCAGTTAATTATTTATATTTGAAATTTCTGCTCTTATATTTTTAATCTAGAATTCATATTTTTCGTTAAAAACGGTATGTTTAGTTGCAAATTTACTTATTTTGTTGAAAAAGTATTTTTTTAACGTTAAATTTAACTATTCCATTTTTTGTTGAAAATTTCTATTTTGTGATTGAGAATTAATATTTTTTGGTTGAAGATCAACTGATTTATCGAAAATTGGTGTTATTTAGTCGAAAAAATTAAGTCCGAGAAAATCGATCACGTAATACAATTTTGTTATATGCTCGATCCAGCAAAAGAGACTTGTAGTGGGAAACAGAAAGTGGTACAGTCTCTGCCAGTTGCGGCGATTCGTGCAAAATGAGATGACGTTGTATACAAAAAATATTTCTGTAATACCTTGTGTACTTTCCATTGATTCAACATATAAAAAAGAGGATAGTTATTTTCTGTTTTTCTGTAGGTTTAACAAGTACACTTAGAAAATAATTTTATTTTATTACCAAATAGTTTTTTTGAGCAGATTTTGTTCAAATATGATTTATGATTTTGTTCTCATTACTTTAAAAAGTGGTTTGTGTAACAAAACAATTTATTTAGCTTAAACTAAAATTTATGTTAAGTACCTTTTGTTACTTATACCAAGGAATTTTGTTACTTGTGCTTTATATTGTTATATAAAATAAAACTAACATCCCTGGTTTGAAGAAGTTTTTCGTTTATTCATAATCTCGTATATAATCGTGCTTCATTATCCTGACGAAATTGAATTGTGCATGATCAAGTAAATTCTTTGCAAATTAAACGCATTTTGTTGAATCAATTTAGTTTTTTAGAACATTTTGTTGCATAAATCAGATATTTTATCATACGTACAGAAAATATAATTAAAAAAAAACATATCGTTCCTTCGATCGAATAATTTTATTGCTTCTACAAAAATATGTTTATTTCTGCAAAATATTTGTTGATAAAATAACATTTTTTGTTGCCCCAATTAGAAAATTTTATTGAGCGTACTAAACTTTTTTTTTTTAAAGAAGGAACCGGATTAAAATAATTATTTTGTTGGGCCAACCAAACTTTTGTTCCGCCAAACAAAGTTTTTTTCAGTGTACTCATAATTGTAGCAACTACAGTAATTGCCGATTTCAAAGTATTACTTTCTATGTTATGGAATCATTGTAAATCAAGCGTAAAAAGTGAACAAAGGCTTTTATAAAGTGGTCTCCTTATCAGGAAAGTCATTCGAAGTTGGCGTAGTAATTGAAACTTCCCATTTTCGTAAAAGTTATTTATAGCCATCCTTTAATTTTCGAGTTATATCTCGAATTATACACTTATTAACCCTTTCTAGATGGAAATAAATAAAAGATGTGTAAATCGTTGGATATTGGAAAATAAACGAAATACGTACAGTTATGATTTTAATGATTTATGAAGCAATTTTAAAGCAGACGGAACAATAATCACGTAAACCGTGATGCCACTGTGAGGTCGGATTTTCTTCCTAAACACGACTGTAATCAAAGATAAATGTGTAATTATGTCGGGTTTTTTACTCTTTTCTCGAAAAGCCGTAATTACAGCGTCATGTCCTTATATAAAAAAAAAGAAAAGTTTGTAGATTATAGATTTTCTTCTTCATAACTAAATCCTTAATTACCTACAAACGAACATTTTTTTAGTAGTTGTATTCAGATATGTGGTATTTATGATTCAACTCTTGAGTTTGTGGAAAGAAGAGAAGAGGTACGGTAATTTTATTAAATATTACTCTCAGATTTTTTATCATAAATCTGTTGTAACTGCGCTAGTCGTTCTGAGGAGCTTCTATTTCGCTAATATTTATGTGGTGCATTCTGTTTATAATAATGATGAAGTCGAGAAAGATGTTAAAGCACGAAGAAAAGCATCATCAGACTTAGGCCAGTAAGCCTTACTCTATAATTAGGTTAAATTATTGTTAAAAAGTCTTCATTGATGTGTTAACACATTTTTATTCAACATTTACCAACTGTTTTGAAGCTACATACATACACTCTTTGCTTTGAAACTTGCCATGACTGCTAATAATCTGGCTAAATAATAAGCTTCGTGACGGAGAGAAATTTAAAACACTTTTATTGCTAGAAATTTAGAATATATGTATATCAGATTAATGAATCTGTATACAAGAGGGCAACAGGTAGAGAAAAACCTGGAAATCTGGTGAAATTCAAGGATTAAACAAAAATGATAAAAGTCAGGGAATTTCAGTAAGAAGCACCTTTCAAGTAAGAAGTAATTGTCAAGAGTAAATAGGGCTGCCAAACAGTCACTTTCATTCAATTTTTTTTCAGATCCCATTTTTTGCATAAAAAAATTAGTTACTATAATAATTTTTTAAATGAATTTTAAAATATTCGAAGCTATTTTAAATCGATTTTAATAATTTGAAGGGATTTCGAAAAATTTGAAAGATTTTAGAGTAAACTAAACAAATTCATTCTAAATTCATGCATTCTACCTTTAAAGCGTTTCAAGGGATTTTAAAGTATTTAAAATGTTTTTGGAAAATTTAAATATTCCAAGGCGTTTTCAAGATATTAAAGAATTTTCAAGGAATTTCCGCGGAGAGGAACATTTTATTCCTTTTTATTTATTTATTATTAATTTATTATTATTTTATTATTATTCTTAATAAATTTCAAAGAATATATTTACAAGAATTCAGGAATTTCGTAAAATGTCAAAGATTAAAAAATATTTGAAGCTGCTAACAAATATTTTAAAGAATTTGAAAGAGTAAGTAATTTTAAAAATCCCGAGGAGTTTTTAATAGATTAACAAAATTATAGAGAATTTCGAACATATAAAGGTATTTTAAATATATTTTATTATCTGGTTGTATAAAAGATTCAAAGGTATTTTAGCAAGCCTTAAAAGTCTGTAGGGATTTAAAAAGTGCACAGGACTTGAAATATTTGATGAAATCTTTAATTTATTTTAATAATTTTAAGAGATTTTAAAGAATTTTTAATGTTTTAGGATATTCAAGAAGATTCAAAGCATTTTTAACAGCTTTCAAATTTTAAAATCATAAAAAAATATTTTTAAAATTCTCAGTAGGTATTAAAGATTTCCCTCGAAATGCAGAGGATATCGGTCGATTTTATAGGACCTATAATTTTTTTACATATTTTTCCAGGATTTCAGGAAACATCATTAATTTTTATAGGATTTCACGAAAATTAAACATATTTTAATATATTTCAAAGAATTTATTTACAAGAATTAAGGGATTTCGAGGGCTTTCAAAGATTTTAAGAAATTTAAAAATATTTGTTGTAATTCATTTAGAATCTACTCTAAATTCAATTTTTTTTCGAAGATCTTTTAGTAACTTTTTCAGTTTAAATAGGTCAATTAAATTTCACTTTTTCCAAGTAAATGAGGCTCTGACAGACTAATTTGAATTTATAATTGTTTTATTTTATTTATAAAAGATTCTTTTACAAAAATTAGAATTTAATCTCGAAATATTAATGTTCAGGAAAAATGAAAGATTATTCAGAGAAAAGTAAGGAAATTTAAGGTGCTAGTGATTTATATGTCCTAGTTTTCACAGGTGTTAAAATGCATGAAATATTTCATTCGCTAAATATTACAACCTACTTCGCTGGCATCCGTACAAAATCTCGACGATAAAAGCGGAATTTGCGCAGAACAGGAGAATTATATACATGGAAAAATAATAATTGAATTACGGTTGATGTCGCTCTTGTGGCGACAGCCGACAGGATTTAGCTTCTGCCGGATGCTGTGGAAAATGGTCTAATACGTATATGTAGAATATTTTAGCTATGTTGACGAATGCATGTAACGTTGATCGCCATGCATGATAATCCTGAAAGTGTTGCGGTAAAACATCAAATATACACGTATCAAATCCATATATACAAAGGACGCATAGCACATGATATGATGAACCACCCTGTGACGGAAGAATATTTGTTTTCAAACAAGCGAATAACTGAATAGAAGCTGATGCCTATTTTCATATTGTTTGTCATCAAATTTTTATTGCATAATTAAAAACTCTCGTAAAGTACGTATTATTTTTAAATGGAGCATGAACTTTTCATTTGCTTCTAATAACAAAAAAGTCTTTTCAAGCTTTTGGACACCTTTTTTAACGATGTAACTATTTGAATCTCCCCCGCATACTTCTCCCTCATACGCCCCATCTTTTCGCCTACTTCCCCTTCCCTATCATAATTATATCCTCTCACTTCCCCTAACACCACACTCCTGAGTTCCCGTTTACTTCACACTTCTCCTACTTCTTTCTCATCTACTCCCCTTTGCTTACTTCACCTCTTACGCCATCTCTCCCAATACTTCCCTTCCCATATTTCCCTAACCTTGTTCAAAACCACTTTTCTACTAGCACTCCCCTCTCTACCATTCCATCCCCATCCTTCCCTTCACTTTCCCTACTTCCCCAACCCTCACTGTGGCTTTCAGAAAAAAAGTACCGTGGAGGGCAAAAAAAAGTTTTTCTGGACAAAGTAGTCGCACTACGGTCATTACCTTCAATTAATTTCCTCCTTCTTTTCCCATAATTTTCTCTATTTCCCCTCCCTTCATTCCATTTCCCCATTTTCTCTCTTCCCTCACTTCCACAATTTAACCTACTTCCTCCCAGGCGGAAAGATTATGTATAGTTTATATATGGTGTAAAGTTTTATATATATAATATTAATTTGTTTTATACAAAAAATGTATAAAATAAATGAACATTATATATAATACTTCATACTATATATAAACTAATATTTCCGCCTTGGCTCTCTCACTTTCCCATAATTTTCTTTACTTCCCTTCCCCTCATTTCGACTATTTCTCTTCTTTCTTCTTACCTGCCCTGCTTTATCCCGATCGAAACTATAAGGGTTTCTACCCGGGACTACGAAACCCTAAAAATGACACTAATGCTACTTTTTTTCTCAAATTGCTCGTTAATGCAACTATATTTTCAATTTGCCCTTAAAAATATGTGTTATCAAAGTTTTCCAGCAGATTAGCTAATATATCATATCCGCCATTTAAGACATTTTAAGGGATTTCTAAAAATTCCACGCTGTTAAAAAAATTCCAATAGATTCTAATGGAGATTTTAGATGTTTTAATTGATTTAAGGAGTATGAAGGGATTATATAGGGGTTCAAAAAAATTCAGAGTATTTTAAAAGACTACGAACGATTTCGAAGAATTTTCAAGATTCCCAGTGATTTTAAGAGACCTCAAGATTTTTTATTTGATTTCAGAGGATTTCAAAGTGTTCAAAGTTGTCGAAGAATTCTTTTTAGATACATTACAAATTTCAATATAATTTACGGGATTTAAAAGTATTTTAACGGATTTTATGAGATATAAAGCGATTCTGTAGTATCTCAAAGGGCTTTAATGATCTAAAGAATTACAATGGATTTTACAGGATTTGAAATATTTTAGGGTGTTTGATAGGATTCCAAGAAATTTCAAAATATTAAAAAATTGTTGCGGGAATTTAAAAGGGTATCACAAAATATTTAAGGATTTCAAATATTTGAACGAGTTTTATGGAATTTCAAAGAGTTTCTAGAGAACCTTAGAAAGTAAGTGAAATGGAATGTAATTTTAAGAGACTTCTAGGGAATTTTTGGGATTTCGACGAATTTCACGGGGTCTCATGATGATGATGATGATAATTTGATGATGATGATTGTAAAGATTCAAGAGATTTACAAAATTTCAAAGGCTTTAAAAAGATTCTGACAAATTTTATAGAATTTCAAACATTTTCATAGGATTATAGAAAATTTCAAGAGATATTCAAATTTCTAAAGATTTTAAAATTATTTCGTAAAATTATTTCAGAGAAGCTCAAAGATTTCATTATTTTAAAAGGAATTTTGAAAGATAGTACAAATTTCAAGATATTTTACGGGATTTTATTAGATTTGATCAATTTAAAGGGATTTCAAAAGATTTTCAGATATTCTATGGGAGTTT
>NC_046658.1:104358044-104362471 GCF_010883055.1 Belonocnema kinseyi
TCTATGAGATTAAAAAAATAGTTAATCCCTCGATTTAGTATTTAAAAAATTGCGTCGCAATATTTTGCTACTGTTTTTCGAATTTTCTGCTACTATTGACACTATTTCATATTTGTTTAGAGTCCGAGGCTTGTACTATATGTGTTTCTAGGTTAAATTAGTTGTTTGCTATTTGCAATAAAAATATTCTATGAAGAAAAATTAACACACTATATGCGTGTATGTATAATATTTGAAGTGTCGTGAAATTAATTTTTAAATTATTAAATTTTCAACATTTTAAATTAAAATTGTATAATCAAGCTTTTAATAGCATATTTGGAATTTTTCATATTCAGGCTTGAAACAGAACAGTAAGGCGTTTTTCTGCAACTGTAAAATTTTGAAAAATTATTATGTGAAAAAATCGCAAAATTTATAATGTTTTGATTTTTTAGTTATTCAGTTTGGAAAGTTTTTAACTTGAAATTGTTCAGGCTTCAAGTTTTCAATGATTCTTTGAGTCGCAAATATATTTGTTAATTTTGTAATTCGGAATTCATCCAACTGCATAAGGCAATTAAGGCCCTGTATTTAAAAATGTACAATTCTGAGAGGTTTTAAATAAAACATATAATAAAATTTGTATTATTTGAATTTGAAATTTTTGAGTAAGATAAATAAAAAAAATTTTGTTTTCAAGGCTTACAACTTAAAATAATAAGCCGGAAAATTGTGAATTAAATCAATAAAAATAATACCTAGTGATTCGTTTAAAATCTATATTTTGTTTAAAAGTTAATAATAAATTGTCGTAGCACGTACTTTTAAAAAAGACTCTTAACCATTAAATAACTTTTAAATTTAAAAATGGGACTTTTGATGCTGGGTTATTTATCATATAAAAGCAAATTAATTATCAAAAGATAAGTAAATAAAATTAGAGGCTTAGCAAAATGGTTGGGCCCCCCAACATAAATTATCATTCCTTTTCTATATAAGTAAACATATTTCACATATGTATAAAATTATAAAAAAATTATTCAACTTCGTCATTTTTTTTGTTCATGTTTAAAGAATTTTTGAATGCAAATCTATGAAATTGAATAAATTGCGCTGTTCCAAAAAAAAGTTTAAAATTATATATTACCTTTAAAATGTAAAAATTTTATGTTTTCAAAGATCAAGAATTTTAAATTGTAACTCTTCCAAATTATAGAAGTTTGAGTGGTAAATCTTTAGAATTGAAAAGTTTAACTAAATTTTGAAGATTTAGAATTAAAAAGTATTACCTGTTGATCTTCAAGATCATCCATATTTCAGAATTTTGATTTATGCATCTTTGAAATTGAAAAGCTTGCAATTGTAGATCTTCAAAATTGAACTTTAAAAAACATTAAAAACTAAATTTTTCTAAATTCAATATAGATTCATTTAAAAAAGATGTTTAAAATATCATGATTTTAAACTGCAAACATTGAAAATTAAACAGTTTAGAGAATTCTCAATTGAAAATATCTCGAAAATTAATCAGTTTCGAAAATGGGAAAGATCCGAAAGATTCAGATTTCCAGAATCACTCCGAAAAATATTTATTTTCAGGCTGTGTCTAGTCGTCCTGTAGATTCGGTTATGCATTTTTCTAGATTTTTCGACAAGTTAACTTGAACTAAAATAGCCTAACCATTTTAACGAGCGATTTCGATCATAAAAAACGCTAATTGAAATGCCATAAAACAAAACGAGATTATATACAATTTTCTGAAAATTTGTATCGAATCACCTACTTTATATTTTCAACAGCTATTAAGATGATTGAAATTCTTATTATTGTTTTGAAATTTTTATTTTTGTAAAAAAAGATACTCTTTCGCTCTGCTAGGAATCAAATACAGATCTTCCGAATGCTGGTCGGGTGCTCTATCCACTAAAATACTGGCGAAGTCGAGAGAATAATCTTTTTAGTTAACTTTACTTCCTGTTTAATCTATCGTCAAACCTAGAAAAGTAGATGAACAAATCTAGGGTTATGTTTAGTCAATATTGCAAAACCAAAGTCACAATAAAATATGCTGTATAAATGTGGAGTTAGTAGTAATTTCAACAATTGTAAAAAAGACTTTATGTTTATGAATACTTTTCTTTTATAATAAATTACAATTTATTATGTGCAAAACTGAATATAATTTCGATTTAATATAAGTTAAAGTTTAACAAAAATCACTATATTTGGTACACAATCCAATTTTTTCGAAGAAAGTTCTTCTACATTGAACGTGGGAAGTGGGAAGCCCACGTGTGGTCGTTACTCTCAAGTCTGAGATTAAGGATTTTGCTTCCAAACAACCTTGAATATTTCTTAGATTTTCGCATGATATTGTAAACGTGAAGAAAAAATTATTATATGTATACTAGATGTAATTGTCCGAATTCACTTACACGTGAAAAAGTTTGTCCAAATTTTACTTGATTGTTTAAGACTTTAAGATAGACCACAAATTTCTAAAAATTTCGTACAATTTTTATTAGAGTTTTGAATTCAATCCTCGAAATAATGAAAAGAGTCGGCGTATTATTCTATGATTCTAAAAATAGTTAAAAAATATTGTGAGATTCAGGGAATTCGCTGACTCTTTTCATCATTTCAAAGATTGTTATAAACCTTTGAAAACAAGTTAAGCGAAATTTTTAGAAATTTATATTTCTGAATTTAAGTGATGTGTGGGTCAATTTAATTCAAAGTAATTTTGTTAATGAAATTTAAAAAAAATACCCACTATCATATTCCATATTCTTGGCGTCCGATTCAAACAGGGGCAAACAGTACTACTACGTATACTATGATATATACTCCCGTAGCCTCGTTCTATGATAGGAGTTATGTCACTCTCGGTGTTGTAGAATAGAGACTCCCGTAATTGAAATTAAAACGCTGAAATTTATAATTAACTTCTCAATTTAATAACTTGAATAACTTCTTTACTAGTTTCTTTCCTATTTGAATTTGATGTTCAAATTACCCACGGCTAGCCTAAACTAAATTCAACCCAAAAGTGTTTTGTATATTCAGTTTCTCTTTTTAACGGGTTTCACAGATGCGCCCAGTTACTTTAGATCAGGAAGAAAAAAATCGTACTACGCGTTTTTGAAAAGAACGCTTCTTTCCATTTTAAACGATTGAAAATCTCATTTTTTAATACGACACACCATATAAATAGTATTTTATTAGTGTTTCCCTTTCTCACATCTATAAAATTATACCTTTACCAGATGTTTATATTGTGTCTTTTAACAAAAATCTCAACAACAAAGAAATAGAAAAAGTCCATAAAAATCAACTAAAATAGCATTACTTAACGAACTTCAACATTTCGTTTTTTTAACATTTATTTTTAGTTCATTAATAATGTGAAGAATATGTTCCATGAGATTCTTAAGGTTCCTGAGCTTCAAAGCGAAGAAACATTGACTTTTTTTCTAAAATTAAAGACATATAATTTTTTGGACTGGTATCAGGCCTGGAAAGAGTTAATAAGGTAAATTTTCTTCTTTCTAACGACAGTTAAATTAGGAAGCATTACTATACAAAGTAGCGGAAAGAATGTAATATTTCTTCATCGTTGAGCTAATGGAGCTGGCTTTTTGCACCTCATTCATCGCATGTGCCATACTATTTTCTAATTATTCTGCTTGATTGCTTTTCTGAACATAGTTATACACCATCTTCGAAAAAAATTCCAAAAACCTGTGCGGCTATTTGCTTTTTCCTATTCACTTTGTTATATTCACTTTGCCCTATCCATTTTGCCCGAATTGAATAGTAACCTATGATATTAAAAAAAAAAAGCGCGCCACAACCTATGTATGATGATTCCATGTACATAATTTGCTTTTTGGGCTATGAAACACTCCACTAATTAACATTTTTTCTTTGTCAAAATTGAAGCCAAGTGAAACGGTCATATAGATTGAAAAAATCAGTTTTTCTCATTTTTCATCATCTTAGAAACAAAGTACATAAGAAGAAAATTCAAGAGTGGATTAAATTGCTAGTTTTACGTGTTTTTTAGTAACCGAAGTTCTATTGACTACAATTACTTGTGTTCGATTTGGTTATGTCTTGAGTTCGCCTCCAAGACATCGGTGTCTGGCTGCGTCTCAAAACTGAGTCGAGACATAGGCCTTCGTCTTACTTTTATGGCTCAAATTGTTGGCTTAAACTTTTCTCAATACGAACCTTTTTCTACCCAGAAATGAGATTAAAATTCATGAAATTTGTAAATATTTAATAAGTTATTTTTAATTAAAAAATTCAGAATCTGCGGGTCTGAGCGAGTATCGCCCTTCAAAATTTTCTTTAAAAAATTAAAATTGTAACTTTCTAGAAGGATCTCCTAAGCCGTTAGAAATACGTAAAAACAAACATCTTCGGTATCCTCGCCAAACAA
>NC_046658.1:104362571-104373469 GCF_010883055.1 Belonocnema kinseyi
TTATATGTAATTAATATATAATTAATATTCATTGTATAAAAATATACAAGATTGTTTAATCATAAGAAAGATTAGCTTCTATGACAGTCAGAATGACCCTCTTTGTTACGACAGGTATAAACTCGAACTTATAAGTCGCTCGTCTCGGAGTCATTGAAGTTCGACTCAAGGCACAATATATGTCTTTAAGACATAGAAACTTGTCTCCAAGGAATAAATTGAAGTCTGGCTCCGTCTCAAAACTGAGACATGCTCAAGTCGAACTTTTCGACTTCAGCATGTCTTGATTGGAGGCAATTCAAGTCAAAACCATGTTAAGGGTTTTTACTCGGGTTACCTCACTATTTATTAGTTTGAGGCCGCCTGAAAAGCGAGTCGTGAAAACATACGACTGACGTGGTATTCATCTGCTCAGGCTGTGATTGATAATCACAACAGTACGGTTAGAGAAAGCATTGTGCGTTAATCATTGGCCGTTTGTGGAAATATTTACATTTCAGGCTCATAACGTGGGTGTTTTGAGTATTAAAAACAGCGGAGGAAGCTGTCGAATACCGACGGAAAGACGCGGAAATCGTCTGACTTTGCACAAATATATTTATGGCTATGGATCATAGATTTCTGTCTATAATTTTTGTCTATAATTTTGTTATAATTTCTGTGAACCATGTTTGTGGGATTTCCCCAAGTTGTATATTGATTCTGTTGACCAGATTCATTTCAAATCACGCAGGCAGTCTACGCTAAAGTCACAGACTTATTTCTCACTAAAATTGGTTGGTTTTTAAAGGGTATAAAACGATACGTATCTTATCGATTTCTCAAAAGAAAAGTTTTTGGAAGTGTTATGAATATTTAAATTATAAAAAAGGCAGATTATTAACAAAATATCAAATTTTTATTAAAAGTGTGTTATTTTTTAATATTGTATAGTTATGTTTCTCTATGATTTTGATATATTTTTCCCCCAATTTCGAAGTTTATTGGTCGATTTTAAAAAAGTTTCTGGTAAACTATATATTTATTAAAATTATATTTCAATTTTATACTGCTTTTGTTTTAAGATTGAATAATTTTGATTTGAATTGGTTAAAAGTTGACAATCTTCTTGCAAAGTGACAAATTTAAAAGTGGCATACATTAAATTTAATAAATGAATAACTTAACTTAGTTACTAAACCTGAACGTTTAAAATTACAGTTTAATTATAATGACAATTAGAAACGTTAGAAATCCACAAGAGAAATGTAATAAGTTGCGGCTTGTATGGGTTCGAAATTTGATTTGTTGACAAAATTGCAGTGCCCGAGCGTTTATTATTTTCAACACAAACACATACACACATGCAGTAAGGCAGACAGACAGGCAGAGAGGGTGTGAGAGAGGAGGAGAGAGAGTGGGGTAGAGGGGGAGTTGTACTACCGCTAGCTATATAATCTCATGTATAAATAGAAAATATTCAAAAACTATTTAAGAAATTGATTTCTTTATGCTATAAGAAAAAAATAGTAATCGGTAGAAAAAATATATTCTGGTGCTAAAAATCCAATTTAAAGTGTAGCATGCAGATATTTTTTTATATAGATCATAAACCAGAGTTTCTACGGTTTTATGTTTTTTAATCAGAGTCCTTGCAGTTAGTTTTAGTCATTCTGCACAGAAAAGGGAATGAGGTGCAATTATGTCCTGCTGGCTCTCCAGCGCAGAAGGGTTCTATATTTATATGGCACGAATATATGTATGCACATACGTATCATTACGTGTCTTCTACAGTAGCGTAACTTCCTTATCGCGAAACCCCGCATTGCAGGGGGCCTTCTTCTGTGAGGGGGCCCCGTACAACCAGCGGAAAAATTATATTTTAATTTCAATTTCATACATTCTTGTGCATTTTCAAATAATTATTTATTTCAATTATAGAAATTCGAAAGAATATATTAACCATTTTTTAAATTATTTTAACAAATATAATTTGTTTAAACAATTCTTTTTCCAACAATATTTTAAAGGCGCATTTTATGAATTAAACTTAATGTTATACTATTATGAGGAGTAGTAAATTCTGCTAAAAGTGTTATGGCAATTTTTATACAATTAATTTTTTTCTTACACATTTATTTAAAATTGAGCATGAATTGCTTACGAATAAAAATTGTTTAAACATTGACACGACGTTTTAAAACAAATTTACTAATCGAAATCATTCAATATTTCGTTTAACACAGAATCTTTAACCCAATAGTTTTCGATAGATTTCAGTGCAATTCAACGGATTTCAACAATTTTCGATTTTAAGAGGATACTTAAAATGATTCTAAAACATCACATAACATTTCCAAAATGACCAGAAACAAATACCGAAGATTTGCAGATAATTTTAGGGGTAATTTAAGTTAGTTTGAAAGATATTTCCGAATTTTTTAATTTTTAAATAGATAAAAAACATTTTAATACTTTTAAAGATTTCTGAAAATTTATAAAATATTAAAATTTTTTCCAAGATTTTAACGGTCCTAACAATCTTCTAAAATGGTTTAAATTTTTCCTAAAATTGTGTTATCTCTTCTCAAATAACAATTTTTTTATTTAAAATTGTCTAGATTATTTTTTTACATATCTGAAATATTCCGAAATCTTCTCGGCTAATGAAAAAACGTAACTTAATGGATTAATGC
This sequence comes from Belonocnema kinseyi, assembly GCF_010883055.1. NCBI lineage: Eukaryota > Metazoa > Arthropoda > Insecta > Hymenoptera > Cynipidae > Belonocnema > Belonocnema kinseyi. The sequence goes on from NC_046658.1 coordinate 104,365,247, forward strand.
ATCTACTAGCAGCTATCATTAAAAAAATGTGGTGAATTTTGAATTTATGATGATGTGCAGAATGCTTTCCTATATACTAAACGAACTAAATCTTTCATCAAAATTACTTCAAGCTGAAAATATAGATTTAAGTGATGCACTTAATATGTCAAACACTGCAAGGGAACATTTGAAAAAGTACAGACTTGAGCATGAAAAGTGTAAGGAAGAAGCTATACAAATATCTCAAAAATGAGATATTGAACCAGTCTTTGTAGAAAAACGGAAACCAAAGCGTAAGAAGCATTTTGATATAAGTGAAGAATTTAGAAAAATCAATGTATTTAATTACACCTTGAGGTGTCTAATGCCCAATTAGACATTGTGAATACATAGTTTACAGAGAAATCATAGATTCGATATCATGAGGATTTCACAGAAGAATTCCCCTTGATAGTCATCAATTTTATCCCATTTTTAAATTGTAACGGTTTCAAGGAGACGTGAACAGTAAAAGATGTTTTCCGCACTTCACTCATTAAATACAGCTTCATGGAAAGCGATTTTTCAGAAATAATCCCTTAATAATGTATTTAACTATACATGTTACAGTATAGCAACTTGCGAAAGGACGTTCAGCAAATTAAAAATGATAACATCCTATTTACGTAATATAATGCATCAAAGTCGATTCTTAAGTCTATTTCTACTGACAATCGAATTTCATGATGAAAGCGAGACGATTTGCAATATACGAGTACCAACGTGCAGATAATTTTTGTAACGGTGCAGGCCTAATTTTTAAGTCAGAAATATGTATAATCTATGATATAAATTGTCTAAAATAGAATACAATTTGTAATATATTATAAAAAGAAGTATGTGAGATATTTTATTTTTTTAAATGTATTTCAGCTACACTTATACGCTGTTTGCTTTTTACGTAAGTTTATAAGAGGGGCCTCCTAAACATTTCTGCGGAGGGGCCTACACGGTTCTAGTTACGCCACTGGTCTTCTGTTTTTTGTCCGACGAGATATAATATAATATATATGTATCACAGAAAAAACAAAATGTAATCTTCACATCGATTTCAGAGTAATCTTTACCTGCAACAAAAATTACCAGCACATGTTCAGATTTGTGCATCACATTGGAAATGGTTATTATGCCAGTTCTATTGAGTCTTGTTTTTTTATGCGAAAAAATGCAACATGATCTTATTGAAAATTACTTGCAACAAAAATTCAATTCTGTTTTTTTTCTGCAATATATATGGCATATCACTGATTATTATCGATCATATGAAGGTTCCCGGGGCATAAAGGCGTAAGTGCCAAATTTCGAAAGTGATTTTTATTGGCCTTAACTAATAGCTTTAACTTAATACATGCGTCACTGTAGAGTGTAGAAGATGATTATGATCCAGTTCGTTTTAGAAGTGGTTCAAAATCCATATTTGGTATTTTTTTAAAGTGATTACTACACTCAGAGAAATGTCCTTTTGTGTCAAAAGGATGTTTTTATTTAAGGTTTAAAGGATTTTAATTTGTCTCGAAAAGGATCTTTTTGCAGCAAATATAATATTTTTTGGCAAACTTCATCTAATCCTGCCGAAAATAATTGCGTATTTGCAAAAAAGATATTTTCTATGTTATAAACAAAACAAACAAGAGGATTATACTCTTATTCTGAGGAAAGTTTTTCTCTTATTGTAGTTGTATAACGTTCTGTGTATCAATATTTTTGTTTTTTGGGACGCGCCGTACAAGGGAGGTGGTTCTCGGAGGTGATTCCTTCTTTCAAGATGTTCCTTTCACGGTTTGATAGAATTAAGTAATAGCTGAAATTAATTTTTTATCTATTTTATTGTTTCAAAGTTCAAAATAGCAAAGTAATAATTCGAATGTAATTTCTGTTTTTATTTTTATTAAAAAATACTGCAGTTATGCAACTCATTCTGAGTCAAAGTCGGCGTTTTTCTAAATGCATAGTTTCTTTTACAAGTTGGTTGGAATAGCTCAAATGTAATTTCTTATTTTAATTTTAAAATTAAATGCATAAATTTAGTCAATTTCTTGTGTTCCCTGAAAAATTCAGGTTTCGGCGCTTTAGCTTTTATGCAATATTAAAAAATATTAACTAAAGCTAAACTATTCATGAGCATTCTATTTCGTAATAACGTCTTGTATACGCTAAAATTATTTCGGAGCAAGAGTTTTTTTCAAGAGAAAAATACTGCAGAAGTTTAAAAGAAGAACTGAAAATTCTGGTGGGGAATTAATGTTTCCAAGTGGATCTTCACTGTCTAAAATCATGAAAAATAATATAATTGATCTTCGATGAAATTCCTCTGATTAAAAAGACAACAACTAAAATAATTGGTACACTCTTCTATTAAATCAGATTTTACTTTAAAACTAGGGGGCCACGGCCCCTGCTATTAGAAATACATAAAAATAATAACTGGGAAAAACTGGAAAGGGGCCCCCTTTAAAAGTTATTTTATTTTCTTGGTAAGGGGGAACCCTCGGTATGCGCTTTATTATTCTGCATGTTTTTACCTTCTCTTTTATGATATAAGTTAATTTTTTACTTATTAGTAGCAGCACCAAGAGAGAATTAAAATTAATAGTGGTTTAAGAAATGTAATAACAGTAGGTAATTGATTCTTAACAGGTACAAAAACTAAAAGCTATTGGCTACATTCGTAGAAAACTGTATATACTAAACTTTGTTAAAATTGAACATTATTCTAACTTTTTTCAGACCTCTTATTAAAATTATCTTATTATCTTATTATCTTATTAAACTTTCATCAAAGACAGAAGGGGTTTTTCTACACAGGAAATTTTTGGTTAAATCAACTAAATTATCTCGTTACTTTAACGAAATCATTTTATAATAAATGATATATTCCGATCAACACATTTGTTTGTTTAAATCAACTAAACGTGCTCAAATAAATAATTACTTTGAATTGAACAAATTAATTCGTTGTCTTTTCGAAATATAACCGAAGGTTTATTAGAGCTGGCAAAATTTTTTAGTTTCAACAAACAAAGTTGTTTGAACAAACTGTTTTATTAAACCAACTTAATCTTTTCTCTGAGTGTAGAACGTTCCTTCCTATTAGGGTAGCCGAAATATAGCATGGCGCTGGTAAAAAGCACGGTCTTGGACTAGGAGACGTAGGGTAAAAAGGCGTGGTTTTAAAGACTTGATCAATAAAACGTAAAAAGGCAACATTGGAAACTCAAAATTTCAATAAAATAAATATGCCAGGACAGAGAAGCAACGCGATAAATAGTTAATAAAAAAGTCGCAGAGTGAATGACGCCTGAAACAAACGACGTTGAATACTGATGGGCCTGAGTGCCGAACCTCACATGAGTAATTTTAATTCTTCATTTTCATTCTTCAGACTCTTTACTTGGGCTGATTGCTAGAGAGACTGATCAGCAGCTTGGGCCGGAGCATTCTTGTTTTTAACAGGAGTTTGCATCAAATATATAACGTAAATTATATATTTCTGTGCGGATAATCAACTCAAAAAAGTAAAATATAATTTTAAATCTAAATTAGACCAAGAAAAAATTTGCGGCCCACTTTTTATTTTACATGATTTTAGAGAGTGTAAAAAAAGTTATTTTTGAAATTAAAATTTTTTTAACATATTTTTTTTCAAAAAATCAATTTCACTTTTATTTTCATAAAAAGATACATTTTTTAAAAATATATCGTTATAATAGTCTTAAAGTACATGAAATGAGCTTTCCAAAATATTATAATAAAAGCGTAATCGGATCATCCGAAAACAAGTTACACTAACATGAAGGTGAAGAAACGCATGAAAAAGTGAAAGCTTCAGGCCCCTGTATATTGACAACTGGGTCGTAAATGAACCTATCGTTTGGAGGGATAATGTAGGCCCCCTAGGACTATATTTCAGCCAAGTTTCCATCCGATCAACAATAAAATCATTTTGGCTGGGAACACTTAACGTATTCTGCCCCATATATACCCCTTAATGTTATATATGTATAAATATGAGCTATAAGAAGGATTGCTTAAGTCAAAACATAGCTTAAATTTTTACCTAACTTTACTTTAACCTGACTAAAAAATTAAGGGCTGCTTAAAAGTTAAGGGACAAGAAGTGTACGGAGTGTTTTAGCGGTTAAGGGGCAGATGTGTAAGGAAGGTTGCATTAGTTAAGGGGGTAATGGTTGTAAGGAGGGTTGCAGGAGTTAAGGGCCAGGATGTAAGAATGGATGTAGGGGTTAAGAAGGTTGCAGGCTTTAAGGGACAGAGCGGTGAATTCTTTTAATAACATAGATACACTACTTTCTAACTCAAGAAGTTCATGAATTTCGTATGTGTCTCAAAGGCAATAAAGCTAAAAACATGGATGTATGAAGTGATGATTTATACATGTGTATAAATATATTTACACGTGTATATTTATTCATGTAAGGTGAATATAAAGTTATAGACCGACTAGGATTCCCCAAACGCTCTAAAAGAACATTTTTCACCACGGAACGTAGCTCTTGAGTAATGGCGTAACGGTGTACGAGGACATTAGTTCACCGAGCGTTTTGCCATAAAACTTGAAAGTAACGCGACAAACGTTCGTAATTCACGGTAATATGAATTCTCGGTGAAGGCCTTCGATTACCATTCCCTGATGTACAGTACCGGCCAGAATTGTCAGTCCACTAAAGAAATCTTATCAAGAATATGTGTTTCGTTATGTTTTTGGTTTAATTATGAAGAGCAGATTTTAGACTTCAATTACGAAAATTTTCAATTTCTTTGTGTTCACTGTCCTGAAGCATGCATAATCTGAAAGTTGGGAATCTCAAATAGTTAAAAACAGAAAAAGGTAGGAATTTTTCACACGCAAGTCCTTGTTTTTGAATTAAAATCCTGGGTACTTCCTTGCTAGGGCTTAATTCACTGGAAATTTAGTAAGATTTCTAACCGGCTTGAAAAAATCTTTTTGTCTCAACTTCTTTCTGATAGATCCAACTTGAAAAAGAGGCATGTTTTTAATATTATTTTCTTCACTTGACTACAAATTATAATGGGCAAAGTACTTTTCGATTAAAGCGTATCGACATCCATGCAAGTGTTCATTATTTTCATGTGAGTATCCGGAATCAGACATGTTTACAAAATTAAAATTTGCACTCAAATGATTAGTTTCGAAATAAATTCCCTATATAAAGTTAATCTCAATATTCAGCTTATCCTGGTTATAATTACATTTGTTTCATAGAATCGTGTTTAATATCACACAAATTACAGCATTGCAAGTATATTTATTAATTACTTTTAATGCAATTACTTTAACGTAATCACGTAATATTTATTTATATTTCACAATTACAGACCTTACTCTCTTTCTGCTATTCTCATCATTCCCATTTTTGAAAAAGAATTCGTATTTTTTCCTGTTTTCAAGAAACTTTCCCTTTTTCCCTTTTTTCTAGTTTTTCTCAAAGAGAAAATTCAACTATTTTTGGTTGAAAGTTGATTTTTTAAAATTGAAACGTGTATAGACGTATACTAGTATAATAATATATTTTTGGTTCAGAATCTATCTCTTATGCTTAAAAATACTTCTATTTGAATGAAAATTTAAAAATTTTGTTCAAAATTCAATTACTTGGTTGAAATTTGAACTATTTTGTAAAACATTCATTTTATTGGTTGAAGATTTAACTGTTTTGCTCCAAAAAATGTTTTTATTAGTTTCAGGTTACTTTCAGGTTTTATTAGTTTCAGAATTCGTTATTGTTTTAAATTAATTTTTTTAAATCGAAAATTTAACTATTCCTTTTTTTTTTGAAAAGTTCGTCTTTTTGGTAGATCATTAACCTTCTTGGTTGAAAGTTGAACTACTTTGTTAAAAATGATTCTTATTAGCTCAAAATTATTATTTTTTTAGTTTAAATTTAACTGTTTTGTTGAATATTCCTTTTTAGTTCAAAATAAATTTCTTAATCTGAAAATTAAACTTTTTAATTTTTTGGAGAAAATTGATAGTTCTTAGTTTAAAATTAAACTGTTTCGTTCAAAAATTCGTCTTTTTTGGTTATAAATTTTAATATTTTGGTAGAATATTCATCTATTGGGTTGTACATTAACTATATGTTTGAAAATTGATATTTTCGGGTTCAACACTCAACTTTTTTTGTAGAGAAATCGTCTTTTTAACTATAAAATTCAAGAATTTGGTTAAAACTTTTTTTTCAATCAACTGATAAATCTTTCTTGGTTGAAAATTCAGCTCTTTGATAAATTTTTTTTTTATTTAAATTTAACAGCATTGTTGAAACTTCAACTCATTAATTAAAAATTCATCATTTGGTTGAAAATTTAATTATTTTGTTCAAAATTTAAATCATTTATATAAAATTGAATTTATTTGTAAAAAATCAAATTTATTTATTGAAAATTAAACTGTTTGAAAATGCAACCGTTTTTGATTGAAGTTTTATATTTTTTTATTTGAAAATTCGATCATTTGTTTGAAAATTCAACTGCTTTGTATAAAATTCATACCTGTTGCTCGAAAGTTCAACTATTTGGTTATAAGCGCAACAGATTGTTTGATTAATATTTTTTTTGGTAAAAATATAATTGTTTTGTTGAAAATCCTTTCGCTTGGAGAAAGAAGAGTAGCAGTTTTTGAGTAGAAAAGATCTTAGCTGATAATTCATTTTCTAGGGTTGAAAATTCAACTTTCATAAAAAAATCTATATTTTGGCTTAAATATTGAACTAATTAGTTCAAAGTTCAACGACTTTTAATTATATTTTAATTTTTTTGTAAATTCGATTATTTGAAAAAAATCATTTTTGTAGGTTGGAAATTCAACTATTTTGTTGAAAAGTATTCTCTTTTGCTTGAAAGTTCAACTACTTGGTTGTAAATGCAACTGTTTGTTTTAAAAAACAATTTTCTTGATGAGCATTCGCTATTTGGTTGAAAATCATTTTTATGATCGAAAAAATGACTTTTATTGAAAACTTTTTTTTCCGATATAAATTTCGCCATGTCGTTGAAAATTCAATATATTTCTACTTGAAATTTTATACATATAAAGCCTTTCGTATCAAATTCAATATCGTAGATATATACATTAGTTTTTATTTAAAAGGTTTCGTTCCCTAATTTTTGTCCTATTTTCCTGAAAAATCTCCCTTTTCCTCTTGTTTTGATAGTAATTTGATCTTTAAGGTCTACAATTAATGTAATAAAAATCGCGTCTTTTCTAATTAAGCCTCTGAAATATAAAAATGTTAACATAATCAAAATAGGGATAGAATTTTGTTGTCGACATCATCATGAATTCTAATGTTCTTGGCAATTGGCGCGTTTACTCTCGTTCAATTTTAACTACTAGAAATGACTAGATATTTAATTTTTATAACACTGTGATTTTGAGTTAAAAAATTTTAATGACCACGAAATAAACCTAGTGATATTTTTTGGTGAGTTTTTAGTGTTCACTTAGTATGAGAAATTTATGTGCACTACTCTATGAGAGCTACTATAGCTTTGCCTTGATTATTGATTATTAGTAATAAAAAGCGTAAAAACCCATCCAAAAAGATCTAATAAAACTCCATATCTTGCAAAGTTTTACATCTACTCCCCTGCAGAAACTTATAATTATGTGAAGCAGTAACGAATGTTGTATAACCATAAAATTATTATCATGTGTTTATAATTTTTCTTGATATCTTATAGAAAGTGAGTCTGTTCATTAACTTATGTTAGCATTAGCTGATTCGAATTCACCTTTCCATTCTAATAACCCCGGATGTGATAGACTCCTCTCAATCACGCAACATACTGAATACGGTAGAGCTGCTTAGTTTGCGAAGTATCACTTCAGTATTATCATGAACCAATGACAATCTGCCAGCTTTTTATGCACATTTTAATTTAAATATCGGTTTCTTAAGATCTTAGTGGACACTTTTTAATATGGATAAGTCAGCCCTTGCTGCGGTTCAAGTAGAATAGTTAAACATTTTGAGCACAGAGCCTCGAGACAGAGGTGAGGATTCCGGAAGTCTAATCTTAAATTATTCATTTCAACTTGCACAGCATTAATGCAGAAACAAAAAGTACGAGGGTAGTTCAATAAGTCCTTAGAATGAAGTATAAAAACAATTTTTTTGGGTAAATTTTTTTTTATTTTTCAACATAATCTCCTTGGAGCTC
>NC_046658.1:104373569-104380967 GCF_010883055.1 Belonocnema kinseyi
TCTTAACGAACAATTTTTTTTTCAATTGGTTATAAAAACACGTAAACTCAGAAGATGTGGACTGTGACTGCACCATATATCTAGTCGGGAGTGGTGCTCACTAAAAACAGATGATTTGGAGCGATTCGCGCGCCATCTGTTGGTCATTCTAAGGACTTATTGAACTACCCTCGTATATACTCTTCTGGAAGTCTTTCAGTGTTTCACTAATTAGTGATTCATTATATCATTGAGAAAAAATGCTGATGAAGTATCAACTCCGCCTAAAAAGTTACCGCAGGGATCATAGTGCCGTGTCCCCTTTTTCTACCTAATACCCAACTTCCCTTTAATTTGATAAATTCCCTAGTCACCTAAACTAAAGAATTTTGACCTAATTCACCCGTTTCCCGCTTTTGTATCAACTTTAGATTTTTTTAAAATCCTAAACACGGATACAATCAAATAAAAACCAAGATGCTGCGAAAGAGATTATTTTGGATGATATCAATTAAAAATATTTCCTAAACAGGCTAAAATTCTTCCATTTTTTAAACGCAGGTTAAATAAGAAGATTTTTCATGAAAATAAGGGAGTATTTTTTTTAAATAAAATAAATGCAGGTACTAATATTAAATAAAAATTCAAGCACTACAATTTCTAAATATTTTAAGCAACAATATGCAATTTCAACAAATAGCCGAATTTTCAACAAAATAGTTGAGTTATTAATAAAAAAGGTTTGTCTTCAAGAAAAGAGGTGAATTTTCAAGTAAAATGATAAATCTTTAAACAAAAGCATGAATTTCTAACAACGTAGTTCAGCTTTTAACCAAGTAGCTGAAATTTCGACCAAAAGAGATGAATCCTCAACTAAAAATGTAATAGTTGATACTTCAACCAAAAAAGAGTTTAAACTCAAATGAAAAACTGTTCAGTTCATCCAAAAAAGTCGTATTTCTAATTAGATAGTTGGATTTTTAATAAAAAAGATAAGTTATCAATTGAGAAGTTACTTCTTTACCAAAAGAGACGAATTTTCTACTAAACAGGTGAATTTTTAACTAAAATAATAAATCTTCAAACAAAAAAATTAATTTTTAACAAAGAAGTTTGATTTTTACCCGAGTAGTTTAATTTTCTACAAAAAAAAATATTCATCCAAAAAGTTAAATTTTCATCAAAATAGTTGAATTGTTAAGCAAATGGTTAAATTTTCAATCAAAAAGTTGAATTTTCGACCAAGAAGATTACATATATACCAAAAGAGGAGAATCTTCAACCAAAGAAATGAATTTTTAAATAAAATAATAAATCTTCACACAATCTATAATAGTTGGTTCAAGTTTGAAACAGAGTTATGGAAACAGTTGTTATTTCAGCCAAAAAGTATATCAATTAAAAATAAAAAACAACCAAATACTTGTATTTCATTGAAAAAGTATAATTATTAACAAAATAGTTGATTTTGTAACGAAATTTTTCTACAGTTATGAAAGGAAAAATATATCAGCCAACTTGTTGAACTTTTAATCGAAAAAGACGAATCTTCCATAATATAATTATAATTTCAACCAAAGAGCTGAATTTTCAACAAAAATAATGGATCTATAACAAAAAGAAATGAATTTTTAACAAAGCAGTTCAATTTTTAATCAAATGTGTAGCTTAATTTTCAACTAAAAATATGAATTTTCTACCAAAAAAAAAAAATAATTTTTAATCTAAGAGATGAATTTTCCACCATCACCTTCAACCAAATAATTTAACTAATTATGTTTTCGATATATACAATAATACATTGTTTGCGGCCTATATCAGTTTTTTGATGTCCACAATTAAATTTTATCAATTGCCAACATGTTTTCACTTGATATCAAGTCCTTCTCATATCATTATAAGGCCATGTGGAAAAATAAAAACTTGGCAATTATTCTAAATGTTTTAAATACGTCAATTATAGTTTTTTTTAAAAAATACAACAATGTTTTTAATTAATTTATCTTTTAAAAGTTAAAAAAGAAGTGTTTACAAGAATATAATTTTGCAATACGTTTCAAATAATTTCCAGTGGTATTATTTTTCTATATAAGTTTAAACTACCTTTATAAGGACTTTATGTCTATCTACTAAAAGTGCTTAATTTTCAAATGAAAAAGACGAATGTATAACAAAAGAATTGGAATTTTTAACCTAAACAAATTTTTCAGTCAAAAAAAAATTGTCAACGAAATTGTTGAAGTTTTAATAAAAAAATATGAATTTCCTTTAAAACACTTGAATTTCCAACCCAAAAACATGAATTAAAAAACTAGTGTATTTCAAGCCAAGTTGTTGAATTTAGAAACCAAAAAACGAATTTTCTACAAAACATTCGAATTTTTTTCTGAAAATAATTTTCTAAAAAAAAGTTAATTTTCAATCAACTAGCTGAATTTTCCACTCAAGTAGCTGAACCAAAGAGATACATTTTGAACTATGTTTAATGATGAATTCGGTACAAAAAGAAAAGGTTTTGAACAAAGTAGTTAAACGTTTAACCAACCAGTTAAATTTTCAATGAAAAATATGAGTTCTTAACGAAAAATGTAATAGTTCATAATTCAACCAAAAAATATTTTTCAGTCAAGAAATTTTTTCAATTTTTAAGCTAAAAAGACAAATTTTCAATAAAAGTATGATTTTTCAAAAAAATAGTTAAATTTTTCCATTCTGTTGTGCGTCTATTTTTCAATGTTTGACCTTCTTACATTTTTTAAATGTATTTTGATAGTTCAAAGGTGCTGAAGTGTTCCACAGATATTTAAAAACTATTTAAATAAATATCTTAACACAAAAATGACTTTGAAGGTGGTTAAAGAAAAGATTCTACTGTTAGAGAAATTTTCTTATATTCAATATTCTCGAGATACCCATATGATATGAAAAGTTTTTAACAATAAATGAAATCTCTCTCTTTACATAAAATTAAACTACTGATATATTCTTAGAATAATCTACAGTTACGTTTAAAAATGAAGTTTTTAAATTTGTAACATAGAACTTCCGGGATCTTTGAGAATAATAAAAAGTTGCAGTTTCTGCCATTTACGGTTCATTTTAATGCCTAATCTCGGGCAATAGAAGTGTTTCCTAATTGGTGAAAAATGCGACACTAATCTTCAGCTTCCGATAGTGGCAGTACCAAAATGGTTTGCTGAATCGGTTTACATTACCGCGTAATGACTGAGAGTTAACAACGCGGCTAATATCCCGTACTTCACGACCATTACGGTATGCCAATGATACGATGCCATCTATTCCACACCATTTTGCAACTGATTTTGATTGATTAATCGATGCAAATTGTATATCTAAACAGTTACAGCTGAAAACTTCACACTCTTTCTTCTATTACATTTTTTCATTTTTTTTAAATTTCGTTTATTCGCCCTGATGTAACCTGAATTAATAAAACTTAATAACGAAATCTACTTTTTTTTCGAAGTTCATTCTTTCTAATTGAAAAGTCTCATATTATATTTTTGGTTCAGAATTCATCTCGTTTGGTTGAAGATTTAATTACCTTGTTGAAAATTAAACTATTGTACTAAAAAGTAATATTTTTTTTTGTCTTTTTGGATCAGAAATTTATCTGTTAGTAGATAGGTAATATTCTTGGGTTAAGAAATTAAATTTTTTGAATTAAAAATTCTACTATTGTATTTTTGGTTCAGAAATTATCTCTTTTTGTTAAAAATCGAATTATTCTGATGAAAATTTAGGCACGTGGTCAAAAGTTATCTACTTTGTAAAAATGTAATTTCTTTGCTTGAAAATTGTACTATTCTGTTGAAAATTCACTATTTTGTTGCAAGTTAATTTCTTTCAAATAAAAAGTCTAATATTATATATTGGGTCAGAAGTTTCATCCCTTCCAGCAGAAAATTTAATGATTTTGTTGAAGATTGAACTATTTTGGTGAAAAATCATCTTTTTAGTCGAAAATGCAACAAATTTTCGGTTTAAAGTTATTTCTTTTTATAATATTTCTCAGTTGCCAACTTGATTTTTGTTTTGAAAATTTTGTTTCTTTTGAGCATATATATGAAGCATTTGGTTTGAAGATTCATCTCTTTAGTCAAAGATATAACTGTTTTATGGAAAGACGTCTTCTTTTGGTAGAAAAATCATCATTATAGGTTGGCAATTCAACTATTTTATTGAAAATTACCTTTTTGTTAAAAATGCAACTGTTTTAAAAAAATTCGTTTTTTTGTTAGAAATTTCATCTGTTTTGGTTGAAAATCTCCTTTTTTGTTTGAGCTTTCAACTACTTTTTTTTTAATTATCTTTTTTTGTTGGAAAATCATATTTTCGGGTTAATAATTTGGTTAAAAATTTAACATTACTGTTGAAAGTTTATTTCTTCTGTTTCAAAATTCAACTATTTCTCTGAAAATGAATCTTTATTGGTTGAATATTACTTTTTTTTTAAATTATCTTTTTGGGTTTAAAAGTACAATGTTTTCTTAAGAAATTTGATTTTTTATCTTGAAAACTTATCTCTGATTGAAAATTTGTTTTTTTTTGGGATGAAAATTCATCTCTTTTGGTATAAAATAAAAATTTGTTGGCAAAATAACCCGATTTCCCCTTTTTTGAGAGCATCTTCGATCAAAGTTAGTTTTTTGCCAATTAAAATATTTTAAAATGATTAATAAATTTATTTAAATAATTAACTATTAGTTCATTAATTCTTAATTAATTTCACCTTCACTTGATGCCATGAAAAGTATAAAAAGTGGATGTTCTTGAACTCAATTTTAATAATCATGATATAAATAGAAACTGTTTTTTTTGTATGCAGATTGCAGTTACTAATGCAGCTCCTAACGTGAAGCATAACTTTCTACACACAAGTTAGGCGCTTAATGATTTTAACTGTTTTACGCAATAGCGTGACGAGTATCACATAAACGTAACAATGGTATTAAGAAATGCCGTTTTGCAGCAATAGCGTACTTCCAAGATAATAACTTTTCTTGCTGACATTTAGCTAAGATTTAATGTGAAATACATGACCCAAAAAATCTGCCGGAACACTCAATTTTGAAATTAACTTCTACTTTTTTTCATAATTCCATTAATTGATAATTCTCCACGAATACATGAATATCGTCGTCCTTAACGGGATTTAATTAATTCAAATATCAGTGGTAAAACAATTACTTCAGGCAAATAGTTTTTGAAGAAAAAGAAAAAATCTGCCTCAGCCCGGATTTGAACCGCGAACGCCACTATCCATGCGTAGAATGTTAACCACTTACGCCGAGACCTCAGCAGATCCTCTCTTGTTCTTCTTAGCTATCATTTTTACAGCCTAATACTTTACATATTCCTCTAGTGCGACAATTATACTATTTTTGATCAACGGCAGTTTAATCTAATTAATTTGTTAAAGATGTTAACGTCCGATTTTTAACTTTCTGACGAATTATTACAAGTTTTCCTGTAAAAATAATTTTTTTGGACATGCCGAATTTGAAAAAAAAATGCTTAATTTGTGCTTTGAATGAAATTTGGTCATGCCTGCTAACAGATCTGTTGTTTCTGTTAATTTTAAAATACATTTTAAAGATTGGCGACTTTTAATGCGATTTCAGAGGATTTTAAGTCTTTTGGTTTATTTTAATTGCTCCAAAGCATTTTCAAGAGCTTTAAACAGTTTCAAGGAATTTCAAAAGGCTTCAAAGGATTTGAAATATTGCTCATGAAAAAGATTCCAACTAATTTTTAATTAGCCTATTTTTGGGTAGTTTAAAGATCCCATGGCGTTTTCAAGAGACGAAGAGCATTTCAAAGGATTTTCAAGGGTTTTAAATGATTTTAAATTATTATAAAAATTGTAGTGCAATTCTAAATAATTAACTAGAATTTCGGAAGATATAGAAAAATTTTACAGGACCTATAAGATTTTCAGATATTTCTAAACATTCAAAAAGACAAGGGAAATATCAGATTTCATTGAATTTTACAGCATTCTATAATATTTTCATGGATTTTGAAGCATTTATTCACAAGATGTGGGGGATATAGTAGGGCTTCAAAATTTTCTAAAATATTCTAAAATGTTGACATTAATTTGCAATTCACCGTGAATTCTTATTAATTCATCCTGAATACTTTTGAATTCTCTTAATTTTTTTTAATTCACTTAAATTCTTATACATAAATTTAACTCAATTCTGCGCAGTTGAATGAATTAAATTTTTTTTTGTTAAATTCATCTTGAAGTCATTTAATCTAACTTTAAATTCTTAGGCATTTCATACAATTCTTTTGTATACCCACGAATGCTTGTAAAGTCATTTCATACTTATTGAATTGAATCCATTTGTTAATATTTTGGAATTAGAGTCTTGAGAACCGAAATCTTCTTCAAATAAAAAAAACTTTAGTCACAGTATTAATGCATTAATAATTTTTACTTTATTTTCGGGGTAGAATTTAGTAACTTTTGTTCACTTTTCACTTTTTTCAAGCAAATTAGACTATTCCAGGCGTGAGAATTGTAAATTAAATACTTATTTTAAATGATTTTATTCTATATTAGTATATTAACACACACACATATTATATGTATTAATTTACATTATAATTTACGTTAACCTGTTTCAATTAATGTAAAGATTAGAGTTTTTGTCTTTAAATATTAATAGTCAGAAAGAATGAAAAATTAGTCAGGGATACATCGGGGAAAAGTCAGAGAATTTTTAAAATTAATTTTGGCTGCCACCCTGAATTATCAGGACATGAGGATTGCTATTACATTAAGTAAGAGTGACTTTCAACATAAACCAGCAGAAAAATGTGTATCAGTCCTAATATATTGGATTTTAAGAATGAGCTTGTATATCTGAGTAATGGAAAATGTCTTCTTGGTCTTATCGATAAAGATTTTTATTTTTCCTTATGACCTCCCCAAAAATCTAAGTAATAAGCACTTTCCTGCGATCGTGATCCTTTCAACGCCTTCTTTTTATGTGACCGATATCCACAACCTTCAACGAGACTTTTGAAGTATGATGTCAAAGCATGCCCTTTATACTAGACTTTTTTCTACACGTGCAGCCCGGGGGATTGATTTGCGCCACTTCTTTTGATAAGCGCTTGAAAGAAGATCCCTTACAGACCTCCTTTGGCTCACCTTGGTTAGCCGGTGTTTTTTTGTTATGTTCTCAATTGGAAGTTTCTGTAACATTCGTTTTTAATCAATTTTGTATTCTTTTTGATTTATTTCAAGAAAAGAAAGGGAATCTTCTTTAATATTTTAAGGCCTTTAATTTAATTACTAAAATACTGTTTATCATGATGCTTATTTATTCTTGAATAATTTAATAAGACGTAAATACTTTAAAATTTGAAAGTGGTAATCAT
>NC_046658.1:104381067-104395538 GCF_010883055.1 Belonocnema kinseyi
AAGTTTCTTCTTAAAGTTATAAACTTATCTACTGCTCCGAATATCGTACTATAGAAGTGGTTTTGAAAAAAATGAAATCACACTGCTTTTGATAGGAACTTAAGTTTCATAATAATGCTGATTTCATACTGAGAAAAAATACGAAAGTTACTGTAACAATAGTAAATATATTGTGCACCAAGGCAGCGAATTAGCCTCGGCTGCGACTCGTTTTTGCAGTCACGCTCGGCCGTAAAAAGACTTCGTTGGCTCGGTACACACAATATTTTATGTAATAATAAAAGTAAAGTTTATGAGTTTTCTCATAAAATTATTTCTCAGGTTTGAGGTTAGTTTAAAGGGACAAGGGCCATGCAGGTTAGTGGGAGTGATTTGAAGTAATAAATGCGCGTGCGCTCGAATTTTCCGCGGACAATAAAGTGCACTTTGTCGGACTAGGACGGTAAAGTAATCCACCATCAACAACTTCCTATTTTGCTTCAAACCACGCCCAGAAAGCAAGGAAAACATACTCGTGTTGCATAAAATACTTGTGTTAAACAGTTTTCTATCACCCATTTCAAAATGGATGATATCATTTGATATGCCAGAGAAAGGAACTTATTCTAGTTTTGATCTCCGAGGTTTTGAAAGTAGTTTTGAATAAAAGAAAGTTCTGTGTGTGCTGCTAGGAGTTCGATTCATATCGAAAGGGACAGTTTTGATAGTGAGTTTCCTCGATTTGATTATGGAAGTTAGGATTCTGAACATAGTTTTTTATATTATTTCTTGCATCGAAAATTTTGGTCAATTTTTTTACCGAAGGTTTTTTGGGTCGCTGAATTCGAATCTGAGGTCTAACATTTCGAATTTCAAAAATCCAAAATGGCGGTCAGATATTTTAAATTTGAATTAATAATTAAGAGTTAGTAACAAAAATAACATTGCGGACATTTCTGAAATGATTTTACAAAGTACTTTAGGGTGTATTAAGTACACAAACAATTTACGGTTTTGATTTGTAAAGTAGATTAGTAAAAAATGAATTTCTTCTGAAAAAAGTACTTATTTTGACAATTCGTTTATTTATGATAATTTTGCACTCAATAATTAATAATGATGTGACAAAAGGTGAGACGGTACACGGAGAAAAAGATATTGCACAATGATATCGCAAAACCTCTATATTGCAAGAAAGCGCAATATGATAACGTACAATCAGGTGCCGGAGCTTTGTACGATATTATAATGCACTAATATCACAGACAAAAATGAAGCTAAATTTTGTTGATGTCGTCTGCTACGGCGTCCTTAGCAGCAATGGGAAAAAGGCAGAGTATGAGTCAGTTCGAGCTATAAATCGGGACTCTAGATTTAAAACAATCACAGAGAAAATTAAAAATTTGCTGCAGGTAAGACCTGTACCTGTAACTGTTAATGATTAAACGTTTTTCGGCGAAAGTTTCATTGAGGTTAGGAAAATAATTCTGAACTCGTCGACTGCGTCGCGCTGAAGTGAGCACATTTCAGTAACACATGTAGAATCTACGACAGAAAACACAAAAAAATATGTACTTACTGATATATTTCCTCCGAAATAAATCACATTATTGTAAACGAATTAGAACTTACTTAATACAATTTAGCAAAAGCGCAAAATGTAACTGACGGATGGGAATCCCCATTTCTTACGTTATAGATTGCATAATTATGCGGTATGTAATGTAAAAACTTGCAATGTACGATATCACGATTTTGCGCTATTATAATGCGATAATTTCGATATATAGCGCAGGAATTACGATATATATTGTAATTTGTGCGATATAGTTTTCTCAGTGTAGGGGTTGAAGAAAAAGCTAAATTAAGATAATCGATTTTCTTAAAAAAATTTAATTTGCTTAATTAAGCAAATCCTTTCAAATTGAACGCATTTCATTGAAACAATGAACTTTTCTCACTTTATAGTTTTTCGCATAAGTAAGATATTTTTTATAATAGCAAAATACAAGTTTTCCTTCAACACAACCATGCTGTTATTTAAACCAATAATTTGAATTATTTTACAAAAAAATTGTTAATTTTGTAAAGTATATATTGTCAACCGAGAAAATGTTTTTTTTTGCGCACAACAAATGTTAAGCATACCAAATTGCTTGCTTGGATCAACAGAGCGGCCCAACAAAATAATATTGTTTGCTCAACTAAGTAGTTTCGTTGCTTCTATATCAACCAAAATATTTATTTGAGATAAGCAAACTTTTATTTTTCCAACCAAACATTTTTCTCTGTGCATTCCAGAATAAATTGATATTGAAATGCCGTAAAATGGGGCTAAGTCGCGTATGTGGGAGAAACCGGTTTCCTTCGATAAAAACTCCGTTTAAGAGATCAAAAATACCTTACTTTCTCTGTAAAGTTGTCCGTTCAAAACATTTCTTTCTCGTTTTTTGTGAGTGAGCGACTTAACCCCACATTGTGGGGCAAGGTCGCCCCACATAATAATAATTAAATAGTTTTTTGTGAATAAAATGTGTATTTTTGTTCTTCATAGAACGAAATAGAGTTAGATATAGATGATATATGTGAAGAATCGATACTGGTTTAAATTCTTTCTTGGACTCTGAGCACCGAAAAAAAACAATTTGCTTAGTCCCAGATTATGGCAGCTATATGATTCTGCAATGAAACTAAAGGAACAAGTTTTTCACCATTTGGCCAAAAAATTTTAATTCTTAGAACCTGTTGATATTAACCTTATTGTAGCAAAATAACAGCATTTTTTCAAAGTGCTGCAATTTCTGAACGAGTATAAATATTCGGTTGTTTCATTTTTTAATAATTGAGGCCATTTTTGTTGTGGTAAGTAACCGGAAAAAGATATAAAAATCTCGAAAAATAAAAACATGGCTACTTATTTTCTATGTTTTGTTTCTGCTCAACTAATTTTTCATATTGAAAAAATATGCCTAATAAATATGTTGTTTTTCTGAATCTATTGATCAAATTGGAACAATGATTGTGTATCCTATTTTCGACTGATAATAATATAGCAAGATAATTGGATCAACAGAAAGTACATAACATATACCATATATATATTGCGTCAAAATTTCACAGTAGATCCATCTGATATGAGTCAGACGAGTGAATAAATCTACGCTTCATCTAAGTGGGAGCTGCAATTAATATTTTTTACGTTATGAATTTGTTTAATTATTGTTAAATAAATATAATTGCATGAGTAAACGGTTCCAGTACAGTCTAGATAACCAACATTTGTTCGAAATCTTATTTTTAATAGTCACTTTTTTTCTCAAATCACTTTTTAGTCACTTTTCTATGATAAAGTTACTGCAGTCATTTTTAAAGTAATAAGATCACTTTATTTTTTGAAATTCTATTTAAATCCACTGAATTCGAAGAACTTTTTTTGAATTAAAATTTATTTTGATTCACCCTGAAGACTTTTAAATTCATCTCGCTTTTATCGGATTTTTATTCACTAATTCTATTCACTCCTATTTACTTGAACTCAATGCAGTTTTTTGCATTCCAACAAACTTGTTCTATTCACTTGAATTATTTCTAATTTATCACGAGTTCTTATGAATTTCATTAAATTATTTTGAATTTTCCTAAATTCTTCGAAATTCAAATTTCACTGAAATCAATGGAATATTTTTGATTTTTAAATGGTTTTAATTCATTTCATTTCACTTTGAATTCATACTGAATTCTTATCACTTAGTCCTTAATTCTTTCAAATTGCCATAAATGTTTCTTAATTTATTTCAACTTGAATTAATTCAATGATATACAATTTTAAAAAAATTTGTGTTCTATTCACTTCAAATTTGTTTAATTCGCCTTCAATTTTAATGAATTCCATGAAATTCTTATAATTTCTCTAGATTCACTAGAATCTGATGTAATTCGTTTTTTTAGTTCGCTTAAATTCAATTAAATTTTCTCTAAATTCTGTTATTTCCTATTTTACTCAGTTAGATGGACATTTTTTTATTCGAATTATTTTAAACTGAATGCATTTTTGTCAGTAATCACTGATATATTTGGGATTTTTTGAAGTTTTTTCAATTCATTTATATTTATTTGGAATCCACCTTAAATTCTTATTAATGTGTCATGAATCATTAAATTTTTTTTTGAATTCTTTGGAATTTTTTCAATTTTTTCATTCTCATTGGATTCTTTTAAATTCACTTGAATTCTTCTAAATTCACGCAGTTCTACTTAATTAAGTCGATGAAACACATATTTGTTTTAATTGATCCTGAAGTCTGTACAACTCACCTTTCATTCTTAGGCAGTTTATCAAATTGTTTTAATTTCCCTTGTATTTTTCTAAATTCTCTAATGTTTTACTGAAATCAGTGGCATATTTGGGATTTTATAATTCACTTGAATTTTTAAATCATTCACCTTGAATTTTGTATGCATTTCATCGAGTTTTTTTCTTTTTCATTAAATAGTACTTATTTTTCTAAAGTGAAAGCCTTGAAATACTATTATTTGACACTTTTTTCAGTATCAAAGTACCAATTAAATTCTAACATAAAATCTTCATCCTCTATATAAAAAAAACACTTTTTAAAATTTTGGTTTGCTCAGTTTCTTACCTTGTTATTAGAAACGATATGTCTTGAAGTTTTTTTTGGTTTACTAATATAAAAAAACACATACTTGTCTTCTATTTTTGGACCTCTTCGCAAAAAATCGTCAGTTTCATTTCCCTCGAAATAAACAGCTCAATATGCAAGGAGTAAAATTGTTATGTTTTGTTTAAACCGAAGATTGCACTTTTCATCGCGATCCACATCCGAGTCATTCCAATATTTGTTTCCTGTAATTTTCAGGTTGACAAAGTCCGCATTCTATTTCTCGCCACTGGATTTCTTTTTGCATTTAAACTTTTTTGCGTCTATTGAGGAATATCTCATCTCAGGTGTGGACTTTTATTTTACCATCAAATGGTAATTTCGATTCTATAGAATTTGTTTTCGTTCCCTTGAAAAATTACAATTTTGTTGATTTTGTAGTTCTGTAGTGCAACATTTTAGATATTTTTAAATATAATTTTAATTACAGTTTCCATTATGTTAATGTTTCATGAGTAGGTTTTTTAATATCTATTTTTATTAATATATAATATACATATGGTTGAGAGCATATGACAGTACAAGTTTGGAATGCATGGGTTATAAAGAATAATGAATAAGAAAGGCGAGTCCATGGTTCGAATTCTTTACTGAACGTTTTTTGTTTGAAGAAGGAAAGAGAGGTGAGAGAAAACTTACCAGAAATAGCGATCCATGGTATTCAACTATTAATCTAGCTGCTTGTTTGTTTTAGGGATTACGCATGGGACGTACATCAGACATTATGAACCAGCCTGGTACGACGCGACTGCCTTGCGACGACATCGCGATAGGGTGCGTCGCGACGCTCCCGACGACATCAGGGATCAACCGCTAATTTTACATGTTCGCGTCCTCGACAGGTGAGTCAGCAAAATCCAATTATTCAAATATTCTCATGCTGTAATTAGATCTTTTTTATAGAGCAATCTTTAAAAACATAAACTTAAAAAAAGTGAAATTGCTTAACAGAATTGTACAAAAAGCCTTCAAAAGAAGTATGTTTGCAATACAAAATTTAATCGGCTCATTATAGACAGCTATATGTCGATAAATGATGGTCGACGAATTTATTAAGCATATCCAAATTCATAACATATAGAGGAGAGTACTCGAATATGAGATATTCTCGTAATACG
Source organism: Belonocnema kinseyi (assembly GCF_010883055.1). NCBI lineage: Eukaryota > Metazoa > Arthropoda > Insecta > Hymenoptera > Cynipidae > Belonocnema > Belonocnema kinseyi. Next base: position 104,386,844 of record NC_046658.1, read on the forward strand.
CGAAAGCAGGGTATCAGCTAAACTAAGAGACCCACTCTGTTGGTTCTATCACTAACTTGTAGCCTTTGAAGAAAGAGTAATTTCGTGGTATAGTCCATTTTTCATTGGGCTTCTAAAGATTATAGGCGAACTTTTTGTAAAATCGATGGTGGTCGAGTTCTTGGAAGGGAATTCTTTAAACCCTATTTATTTACATTTTTTGTATTTTCAGCATAAAAAAAAAATTGTAATAAAATTTTTTATTTGAGCTTCTTATGACAAACTAAATTTCCTTTAAAATGACCTATATTACTTTTAAATTCAGTACATAGAATTCCGACAATCACGCCAGAGTTGGTATCTCATATTTGGGTACTCTCCTCTACATATAGAAAAATGATTCTTATAATCAAAGAAATTTATTTTTTTTGTGAGGGAATATTTTATTAAAATCAATTTTCTTTGATTCCGAAAAACATTGACGCAGAACGCATGCGTTGTACACAAATAAAATGATTGTGATACAATAAACATTATTTAATTTAAAAAAAATTGATATAAGCAAAAATAAAACTGAGCAGTATCGAAAATTTTTCTGTAAACGTAAAATTTTTGGGAAATACATTCCACATGCTTGACAATAATCTCTGCTATTGCAAACTCAATACTTTGAAATCTATTTCTAGTATATTTAGAGTCTCAATTAAAAAAAAAACTTTTAAACTCGTTCAAGTAAGCGACTGCCACGTTTTTTCTTCTATTTTTCGTTTTAAAAATCACTTTTGAGCTAAAGTAGGGTATAGAAATAACTTGATCGATCTACCACAAGTGATATATAGGTCAATATAATTTACTTCGATCTTTATTTTTTCAGTTAACTAATTAAAGTGAAACTTCGGCGACTTCTTGGGCGTTTTTTTCTTATAATCTGAAATAATACAGAATAACTATTTCCTGCGAAAACAAAATTTACGCTTTAAGGTGTCAAAAAAACAAAAATCGCGATTTTGACTAAACCGTAAACACCCTAATGTACAATAGATCTTCATAAATTTAAGTAAACTTCATACTTTTTCAAACTTACATAGCTAATTTTTAAATAATTCGTAATTAAAAAATTTTAGTATGATTCTTGAAACTGTGATGTTTTTTAAATTGATCTAAAACGCAACACAGATAGCGATTTAAAGAATTGTTTAGTTAAGAAATTAATCAAATAATTCTAAATTGTGTTAACAATATTGCGAAAGCAAACTTTAAAACTTCAAAAATATTTAAAATAAAGTAATTAACGCAGAAAAATAGTATAAAGAAAAGATATAATTTAGAAAATAAATATAATATAGTTATTGTATATGTCCGCTTGGCGACATTACATTGTTTTTGGTTTCTCGATCGATCATCGAAGTTAAGCAACGTCTTTGATTCGGTTATACCCGGATGGGGGCCGTCGAACCATATGGGGTGAATTTCATATGGCTTTGATTCTCTTCACACTCAAACTACTTGCCATTTTTAATACTGGAACATATATACTTGATAATTATATACAGAATTTATAAAGCTCAAGTTTTATGTTCTCATTTTCCTACTTTTTGACCAGAGCGGAAGGGCACTTTAAATAACTGTAAGGGATACAAAATTTTAAATTCATTCTTTTTTCACTTTGTATTAATTTATCATTTGGTTAGTATTTCTATAATTGTGTTTAAAAAAATTCCTTTTTGGTGAAAATTCATCGGTATTGAAAAAAATATCTTTTTTTGTGTGTTAAAATTCGAAATGTTTGCGGAAAAAGTTAACTTTGTTCTTGAAAATTCAAAAAGTTTGTTTAAATTTGTCATTTTAGTTAAAAATATTAATTTCCATTAGTTGAAATTTCAGCTTCTTTAAATGCGACAGCGGGATGAAAATTAATGTTCTTCGGGCGAGTATTCAACTACTTTGTTTGAAGATTCGTTTTTTTTTGGTTAAATTTAAATGATTTTCGTTTTAAATTAAAATATTTTTTGTTTGGAGTATCTACTATCGCATGATTTATTGAGAATTAATCTTTTTTGGATGAAAATATAAATAATTGTTTGAAGTTTGCACCACTTTGTTAACCAAATTTTTTTCTTCAAAGAATTGTCATTTAAGTTCAAAATTCATCTCTTTGGTACAAAACTTGTTTGCTCTTGGTTAAAAATTAATTTTTTTTTTCAACTGAAAATTTGACTATTCAAGTTGAAGATTAATAATTTGTATTTGAAAATTTCTCTCGTTGATTGAAAGTTTAATTACGATGTTAAAAACTCATTTTTTTAGATTGAAAATCAATCATTGAAACTGGAAATGTAGCTATTCCATTTCTGTTTGAATTTTAAAAAAATTGAATATTCAACTAGGTACTTAAATAAAAGTTGAAATACTTTGTGGAAAATTCTATTTTTTGTTTGAAAATTCAACGGTTTTACAGAAAAGTCGTCTTTTGATTAAAAATTTCAACAATTTGGAAGAAATCTTTTGTTCTTTCTTGACTAAAAAATAATTATTTATTAAAAATTCGTCTTTTCGATGGTAGACTGATATTTTTAGTTTGAAAAATCCTTTTTTTTTTTAAAGAATATTCTTCTTTTTTGTGAAAAATTGGTATTTTTTGGTTAAAAGTTTAAATACTTGGTCAAAAAATTTTTTTCGTAGATTCATCTTTTTAGTTGGAAATTCATCTACCCTGGCGGAAAAATGATAAATAGTTTATATATTGTGTGAAGTTTTATATAGAATATTCATTTGTTTTATACAAAAAATGTATAAAACAAATCAATATTATATATAATACTTCACACTGTATACAAACTATACACTGTAAAAAAAATCTATTGAATTTGACATCTCTGGTGGATGTCAATAAAAAGACCCTCGTGTATCGGAGTAACTTTACGAATCTGTTGTGATATTCCAATTCGGCCGATAATTTTACATGCGAAAATGTAAAATTCATTATGTGAAAGAATAAAATAAAATAAAATTTATCAGAGCGACAGGTTTCGAATACTTGAAAGCTGAAAATTCGTACAATTTCATGGAGATTGAAGAAACACAAGGCGGACACGTTACCACTTACCTAAAACACATAAGATACTATGGGTATTTTTTTGATGTTTCAATATTCCGTAACAAATATATGAAATATACGTTTTGAATAACCGCATTTTTTCCGTTCTAATAGCAGAAAATATAAAAGGCAAAATAGGAATAGCTCGGATTCGGTCTACTTTGTGTGAAAGCTGTCAAAAAAGTTGAACATAGCTGTCAATTTCCTCGGATTAAAAATAAAAATGCTCCAAAATTGAAGGATGAAGGCATTGATAAACAACGAACACGAGAGACACTTTTGTATTCACATATTATTTGATTAATTATTCGAAATTAATTATAAATAAAAAATCTTACAGTTTCCGTCAGGGTGAAATCAAAGATCTTTGATAAAATTAAAATTCTCGATGTAATTTTCAATCACTGGAAAGTGATTTTACCGACGCATGGTATTTTTGCACGCTGCGACTGAATTTTCTCTTCTGAATCTAAAATTCGTAAGAAAGAATGTTATGAATGTTATATAATGAATTTTATTTTTATCGAGTGTGTAATATTACACTGCTGTTCGAGGGTCCTTTTATTTACATCGCTAGAGGATGTAATTTAACATACTTTTGTAAAATCACACAGTGAAGTGTGTGATATTTACAATGATACAATATTTAATTTTCCGAAACTTTGTAATTTTACACAAATCTTTTTTTACAGTGTATATAATATTTCCGCCTGGGCATTTGATTAAATATTTTTATTTAAATTTAACTGAATTTTAAATGGAAATTGTTTCTGTTTGATAAAAATTCATATTTTTGGAATGACAATTTAACTGTTTTCTTAAAAATTCATTCTATGTTTACAATACTTCAAGATTGGAAAAGTCAGGGAATTTTGCAAATGTTAAGTTATTCGACCATCCTGGGTTGGAGGAATAGTGAATAGAATTAATTTAATAAAGTCACTTTTATATTCCATAAGCTAGCTCAGCATCAAGAATCTCAAGAAGTTAGCGCATTCCAAAAAGAAGCTTGTTAGCTGATACATTTCAGTTTAAGCACCACTTATGAAATCCGTTCCAGCTTTCGAAGTATACCACAGGAAAGTGGTTTACGAACAACTTTCCGTGCAGTTAAATAGATGCCAATATACGCATTAGAGTGGCCCAAAAATTCATTGCAACATTTTTTCCACTCTAGAGGGCATTTCCGCAGGACGAAAATCTGTAATGTTTCTTTTCGAAATTCAAATATCAATACGTGTCACCGGGCATATCAAAATTCCATTTAATTAACATGTGGAAATTTTGTATTTTAGAAAAATTGAACTCATACTTCAGGGTTTGATCGAAACATGCCAAGTTTTTTAGGCATTGAAGAGGAGCATCTACGAAATAAAACCATACTAATAACTTAAATTTTTTACCTGCCGTTACCCCTAGTAAAAATTTAGTTTTCTTAATTTTTGGGTCATATTTGGGGCGTTGTGGAAGCGGGAGAAGAGTGGTTTAAAAATAAAAGTTATTAGTATCATTTTATTTCGTAGACACTCCTCTTTACTACCTAAAAAAAAACCTTGGTGCTTTTCGATTAAACCCCAAAGTACAATTCAATTTTTCGAAAACCTAAAATCTCCCATATTAATTAAATGGGGTATTGAAGTGCCTGGTGGCCAAATATATGAGGTATGTTAAGCTGGCACAACGCTATTAAGGTATAGAGATGTAACCTATTTCATAATTTAGGGCTCATTTAGGGCTAATTTGGGCCCATGGTCCCAAATTTTGGGCTCTTTTATTTTTTGTAAAAAATAGCGTTTGCGCCAGCTTAACGTTAAGCTGGCTGAACATTGCTGTAAAACGTGCTAAAAATCATTTCACGGAAAATTAATCTTATACAATAATTTAGGGCTCATTTAGGGCTCTGGGAATATGATAATGAAAAATTAAAAAAAGATTCTTTAGACAATTTTTGTTTAAACAATTCTAGTAAAAATGAAGTAAATAATTGTATTCCTTTACTCTATGTTAAGGCTCACGTAGGCCTCCATAAATATGACATTTGAATGAAACAAAAAATTGTTTAAACAAATTTGCCAACAAAAATTTCTTTTCTTTTCTCTGGCATAATTTCAGGCTCATTTAAGGCTCTTGAAAAATCACCGACCGAAGGTCGCGCGATATTTCCTTGCCCTTTTTTTCTTGTTATATATGGTGTTGTGTCACCTTAACGTTATCAAAAATACATGAAGAAAACCATAAAACCCATTTTCAATCCTCGCATAATTTAGGGCTCACTGAGGACTAATTTGGGCCCGTAGTCAAAAATTGTGGGCTTTAGTATTTTTTGTAAAAAATAGTGTTTGCAATAGCTTAATAATGAGTTGGTTCAAGACTGCTGTAAAACGTAATAAAAATTATTTTACTGAAAATTCACTTTATAGAATATTTTAGTGCTCATTTAGGGCTCTGGGAATATGATAATTAAAAATAAGTGTTTAAACAATTATATTTTAAACAAATTTGGCAAAACAAAATATTTTATTTTCTTTTCTCTTGCATAATTTAAGGCTAATTTAAGGCTGCTGAAAAATCGTCGACCGAAGTTCGCGCGATATTTCCTTTACCCTTTTTTTTGTTATATATGGTACTGTTCCACCTTAACGTTACAAAAAAAGCATGAACAAAACCATAAAATACACTTTTACTCCTCGCATAATTTAGGGCTCATTCAGGACTAATTTGGGCCCGTAGTCCTAAATTTTGGGCTCTACTATTTTTTGTAAAAAATAGTGTTTTCAATAGCTTACCAGTAAGTTGGTTCAAGACTGCTGTAAAACGTAATAAAAATGATTCTACTGAAAATTCACCTCCTCAATGAGCCCTAAATTATGCGAGGAGTAAAAATGGGTCTTACGGTTTTTTAAATGTTTTTTTGAAAACGTAAGGTGGCACAACACCATATATAACATGAAATGTTCGTTCAAGATATGTGTATTTTAAGAATAATAGCACAATAATTACAAAAAATATGAAATACACTTCATTTCGTAGCAAGTGTATGAACAATATTTTTTTTTTGTATTGACTCTACTAAATGTTTAACAGATTACTGTGTATTTGTGTGTATGTGAAAAAGGCACTTTATAACTGCGTGTATCTATAATTGAATATATCCTAAAGTTACTAGAGTCACTCTTTAAAGGAAAATAATACGTTAGTCACTACAATCCACCTCATTTTAGACTTGTTCTAAAAAAATAAAACTTAATTAATCTATGTACGAAGTCTATAGTAATCTGTGGTATGAAATTTTTATTTAATATCAGACTTCACACTATTCCCCTAAATTCCCTTTTCTCAGTTTTTAAAGAATACTTATTTTCCCCTTTGTTTACCTAAATGCAAACTGAATTAATGGAACCCAATAAGAAAACTCACCTGTGTTTTATTAAAAGTTCATTCTTTTGAAATGAAAAGTTTACGAATAAATTGAAGGTTAAAAACGAATCCTTTCGGGTAAAAATTTTATTATATAGTTCAAAATATAATTATTTTATTGAAACTTCAAATATTTTTTTGAAAAGAAATATTTGTGGTCGAAGATTCAACTGTTTTGTTGAACATCGGTATTTTTGGATAGAAAAATCATTTGTTGAAGTAGAAAATACATCTTCATTGAAGATTAACCCTTTTCTTGAAAATTCAACTTTCTCATAAAAATTGGTCTTTTTGGTTTGAAAATTGAACTGTCTTAATTCGTCTTTTTGGCTTGAAAATATAACTGTTCGGTTGAAAATGCCACTGTTTTTGGTCGCAGTTTTTTTCTTCAACATTTCGACCATTTGAATGATAATTCATTTTTGTAGGTTAAAAATTCAAATATTTGGGTCTAATATGTAGATTTTTTAAATTCATTTTTTTGTAGTAAAAATGTCATCAATTTTGTTTAAAAATATGACTGGTTTGTTGTAAAGTATTAATCGGTTTTGGTTAAGGATTAAATACTTTTTTGGTTGAGGATCCATAATTTTAGTTGGAAATTTGTCTTTTTTTTGTAATAGATACTTCAACTATTCGAATTGGAAAATCATGTTTTTAAGTAAAAAATTAATTTTCTGGGTTGAAGTCTTTTTTTAAATTGAAAAGTGAACTATTTGTTTGATTAATAACATATTATTTGCAAAATTAATCTTTTAGGTCGGAATTTTATCTTCTTGGTTGAAAATAAATGTTATTGTTTACCAATTAATATATTACTTCGAAATATCATCGCTTTTGGTAGAAATGAAACTTTTTTGGTTAACGATTCAACTATTCTGTTGAATATTCGTTTTTTTGTTGTTGAAAATTCAACTACTTGGCTGGAGGTTGAACTAATTTTTTTTTAAACTAATTTTTTTGTTGAAAATTTTTCTTGTTTTTATTAATGGTTTCAAATTAAAATTTGAATATATTTTTTCATTTAAAAATTTATCTGTTTTGTTGAAATTACAATATTATCACATATAAAGATTAGAACTTAAAGCGTTACATATTGAATTCAATATTTGAACTACATTGATTTTATTTAGAAGAATTTATTCCATTATTTTTGTGAAAAATTATACTTTTAAAATACTTCTAGGCTCTGAAGTCTGAAATATTAAAATTTAAATTATCTTAATTTCTAATTTTCTGGTTTTATAGTTCCTACTGTGAAGCATCGAAATATATGAGCATGGCAGCAATGAATAAAACATTTTTTTAACAATGCGTAGAATGGTCAATAAACTCTATTATAAAATTTTACGATTTGCCTTAATAGTTTTATTCTGATTGTCTTTCTGTACATAAATTGAATATAAAAGTATAACTTCTCGAGTAATAGATCGAGGCATTTTATATTAGATTATTCCTTCTGACGCTTCCTGTTCCAAATTAAACTTTTCTTGGAAATTTTCTGTTTTTTACCCTTCACTAAAATTAAATTTCCTGACAGCTTTCCGGCTAATATTGAAACAAGAAATCTCCTTATAAAAAAGAATTTTCCTTCATTAATTAAAAGTTCAGTTCAAAGTGGTTCTCGTTAACTTTCAAAAAAAGAACTATGATGTTGTCGCATGCAACTATTTCCTGCTAAATGCAATAGCTTGTATTTTTTAGACTAAGAAAAAAGTTCTATTGAACTTTGTGAAAGGATTTCGAAGTTGTGTAAAGTGGCTGGGAATTGAAAAGAAGTTGATAATCGCTTCCCATCGGTTCAGTCCGACCTTTTAAAGATATTATAATTCCTCTAAAGAATCGCTGAGAACGGAGCAGAATTTAAATATCTCGACGTATAATTTACGAGCCAGAAATTAGGTGTACGTTAATATTTTTAATTGTACTGCTATATTTTTTAAATTAGTTAAGCTGATATCCAAAGTATGTTCACTCTATATATGGATTAAAACAAATGACTTTGACCATCTCCTAAATACATTCTTTATCCCAAAAGCTTCGAGCTTTTATGTTCGAGGAAAAGTTAGTGGACTGAAACCCGTTAAAAGATGCATTGTGGAACGTAGCTTGTTTAGCGAGCCAAACTAATTACTATCCGTGAAAATAAAATTTCAGAAGGAACGATTTTTCCGGAATTTTTGGTATGGGGCCATCTGTAAA
>NC_046658.1:104395548-104419174 GCF_010883055.1 Belonocnema kinseyi
CTAGAGCTTATAGAGTTATATTACGCCATGTCCACTTTTGGAAAATTTTGAACCATTATTATTTTCAGCGTCAGTAAGTATTAAATTTCGTTCAGGGATCATTCACTAATTATGTGACGCGTTTTTCTTTTTTCCATATCGCTGTGTTACTGTTCACTTTTCGTAAATTATATTCTCACCTTTATTTAAACAAAAGAAAAAGACGTCACGTAATTTGTGAATGATCCCTCATAGATATATTTTTCTTTAAAAAAGCATGCTCGCAGCTGTTACTATTATTAATTAAAATAAGAATCATATTACACAATTTCTTTTTTTAATTTTGTTATAAGTGAAAAAAGTCAACTTCATAGCGCATATGGAGGACAGTTCTCGAATATGAGATATTCTCGTAATATGAGAAAACGGGGTATCAGCTAAACTAAGAGACCCACTCTGTTGGTTCTATCACTAACTTGTAGCCTTTGAAGAAAGAGTAATTTCGTGGTATAGTCCATTTTTCATAGGGCTTTTAAAGATTATAGGTGAACTTTTTGTGAAATCGATGGTGGTCGAGTTCTTGCAAGGGAATTCTTTAAACCCTATTTATTATTCATTGAATATTTATTTAGCAGTAAAGTTTGTCTGCAAAAACTAAATATATCTAAATAGCAGTAAATTTATACTTCGGAAACATAGAATGAAGGTTTTCATTCAAAATAATATTTTTTTTTTATTTTTTTAGCTATTTCCTGGGGTATCTCATATTATGAGAATAGTTTGACGAGTTTGCAAAAAGCACTTTTTTACATTTTTTGTATTTTCAGCATAAAAAAAATTTGTAATAAAATTTTTTATTTGAGCTTCTTATGACAAACAATTTTCACATAGGTTAAAACAAGTTTATAGTAATATTAAAATTTGTCATAATATGTTCTTGATCAAGAATTATTTTTGACCGAGAACTAATTTTGGTATTTGATCCTCTAGGGAGAGTTGGAACACGTTTCCTCCTAAAATAGTTGCCGGTGTACCGGAACTCTGATGTTTTCATAGGGCGTGAAAAGTTAGAACAGTTTTATTTTTTATTAATTCTTCTGTTCATGAAAATTTTGGAGTATATGTGTTTCAAAGTGAATATTATTTTTTCCTAACCTTAATAACTAACTTTCCCAATAATTTATAATGTTTTTGTTTCAGTGTTGTCTCTATTATGTACTAAATCCTCTTGAAAATAAAATTATGATTTGAAAACGGCGCCAACTTATGCCAATAAAAACTCATAAAATGTTAACTAGTTCGATGATATGTTATATGGGCGGGAGAAGGGTGGTTAATCGCTACTATTACGTCATATTTTTCCCAACTGAACCTTATAGGAAATCCGCATATGCGATATTATTGTTTTTGACATTAAAGTTTAGTAATTTTATAACAAAAGATTGTAATAGTGTAATAAAGACTTAATATCGGTATAATTAGAAATTAAAAACATTTTCTATCGTTCTGTAAAAAATTATTGCCCTAAATGCCAGAGAATTTTTAACATTTAACAATGTTTCGAAGGATTGTAAAGGAATTTCAACGGACTTCACGGGATTTCAAAAGATTAAAAAAAACTTAGTAATTTTAAAGGATTTTAAGGGCTCTCAATAAGGAATAATAATAATAAGGGGTTTCAAGAGATTTCAAAACATTTTAAAGATGTTAGGTTATTAGAACCGATTCTATTGCGCGGGGTTTCAAGGTATTTTATAATATTTTTATGACAATTCAAAGGAAAAAATCTTTAAAAGGTTTAAAAGGTTTGAAGGAATTTTCAAGATATTTAAAAAGTGCCAAGGGATTTCAAAACATTTCAAAATATTGGAAATATGTTTGGATATTTCAAACGACTTCAAGCAAGTATTGAGATAGTTACCAATTTTAAGGAGTATGTGGCCAGATTAAACGTAACTTCACGGGATTTCAAAGGCTTTTATAATATTACAAAAAATGTATTTCCAAGAGGCTTAACAAAAATTTCACAGATGTGAAGAGATTTTGAACGATTTTAGATTTTCTTCAAATATTTTAGTATATTTTAAAGATTTGAAAAGATTGAAAATTTTCTACAAATTTTTCAAAAGATTTGAAAGATTTTGGCATATTTTAAAAGAGTTCAAGAAATTTTCAAAAGCTTTAAAAAATTTCAAGCGATTTCAAGGAATTTGATAATATTACAAAGAATTTATTTATAAGAATTCAGGGATATCAAAGGGTTTTAAAATATTAAATAAATATAATATTAAGTAAATATTTTAAAAGGTTTTCGAATATTTTATGGTATTTGCAAATATTTGAAAGAGTTAAAAAGTAGTGAGAATAGTTCTAAAAATATCCATAAAACACATTATTTAAGTTTATAAGGCTTTCACTATTCACTGAATACACCCTTATATTTCGAGCTCTAATTTTCTAGATTTGATGACAGATTTAACAGATTGTAAAAATATCTAAAACTTTGAATGAAGGGTTTCGATGTTCTAAACTGTTTTCAAGAAATAATTTCAAGTGATTTAAAATGTGTATAGGTTATCTTAGGTCAGATTTAGCTTGTCTAAAATCTAGAAAAATACATGATTTTTTAATGAGTTTTTAAGGAATATTTTTCTAATAGATAACACAGATTCTTATACGTTTTAATTTTCTTTCTTATCATTTTAATATACTTTTAAGTACACTACCGTCGTAAATTGTACTATCAGCGAAAGTACCTTTAAAAATCACTGCTGCCTTTGAATCGTGTTACATTGGTCAAAAATGTAGCGAGAAACTTATTTAAAAAACCGTTAAAAAACTTATTAAATAAAGTGTCAGTTGAGCTCTAATAGACCTTTTTTGACCTTTTAGAGAGGATATACCACGTGGGAAATTTTCTAAAGAAATTTAGGATTTTCTCGAATTTTTCAAACATTTCAAATTAATACACTAAGTCAATAAAGTCGTATCTTCAATTTAAGCCAATAAAACTTGAAAAATCTTCACGGGTTCTCGAGAGACGACTAAAAATGTCCAAGCCTCAAATGTCAAGTTTCGGTCGGCGATTATTGCTGTCGACCGTGAGAGCGGTGATTGTCGAAAATTGCTTAGGTTTTGTTTCTTAACTCTTACTCCTGCTGTGACTTAGGATACTTAAGGGAAAAAAATAAAAGTGACAGGACGTAATCTCGTCTTCAATATAAGCCAACAAAAGTTTTAAAATATTTAGCGATTCCCAAGATATGACCATAAATGTCCGAGCGTATCTGCGTCGAGTCTCAGTCGGCGAGCACTGCATACGGCTAGACTCGCGGCCCTCAATCAATCATCATAAACAGGGGGTGCCAAACTCCCGATCGGCAATGTAGGTTCGATTAATATTTATAATTTCAGTTTGTCACAAATAAATAATGGTTTTCTCAAAGACATAATTTTTGTTTACGTAAATTGTATCATCTGCGTTGAATTGTCCACTTCTGTACGTTCATTTGGGGCAAATTATAGAAAAGGACCTTAAAATTTTTCAGGGGAAAAATAAGGTCAGAAAAAAAACAGTGAATTTCAAATTGTCTGATCACTAGACATCCTGGTTACATAATCGATGGGTAGTTCCTTACAGAAATAACTGGTAAACTCGAAACGTTTTAGGTAATCGTTCAAGGAGGGCAATAATCAGCTGATTACTCTGAACTGGTGGCTCCTCACAGAAATAACTTTTAAACTGGTAACGTTGCAGGTAATCACTCAACCAGGGTAATAGACAAGTGATTACTTAGAAAAGTGGTCAACTTTTTCTACGGAAAGTTTACCTGAGTTTGTAGTACCCACCTCGCATTTACCCTGTCTGACTGTGCTATTATGCGAGGATCAGTTTCAGTTGTAAGATAAAATACACTTGAAACATGATGTTGGATCGTTTGGCAGTTTTTGTGGTTGGAAAAGGGGATGTTTGCTCAATTAGATGAAATAGAACGATGTACTTTGAAAAAAGCTTAATCTGCAAAAGAAGGCCGAGTGGATTATAGCAACCAGCAGCAGCAAATGGTATCGGAAATCTCTCGAGGAGGGTAATTGCCTGCTTGTTCCATGAAACGTGCTCGGGCAATAGGATGGTTGGACAGAGTAACACTGGAACGTTTAGTGCATCGATGCATAGGCAAGCACGCCAGATAGGCGGACCATTGGTGCATCGGATTCTACCTAGAAGCAGATAATGGAAATATGGTATCTACGTTACATTACGTGAACGAGCAAGTGAATGCTTTCATCATTCAAATCGATCACTCAAGAGGGGAAAGTAAGTTCACTCGAGAATCCGGAAAAAGATAACTCCACAAGATAGAAATGTCGCGGTTCAATTTTATCTTAAATTGATCACGAAAATATATACTTGGGAGCGCTTGCTTTCTTCTCTCTGATTTCCAGGGAAGAAATAGTTACATTGTTTGAATTATGTCTTATTTAGGGGCAGGGCTGCCACACAGTTACTGAAAGTATTTATTGTGGAAAAGATCAGGTTTCTGAAAAAAAGGTTTTTTATGATTTTAAAAGTCGAAACAATATTATTGAACATTTTTTATAAAATTAAAAACATTATTTTTATTGAAAAAGTCTTAAAATTACAAAAAATAATTATTTCAAAAATAGTTTTCGTTATTTAATGTTTTCTTTCTGTCACTCATTACCAAATGTTAAAAAATGGTTTGATCTTATTAAATCATGGCATATTTTCACAAAAATACCTTCCTTGTTACTCTGTTTTTTCTAGTTTAAAAAATAAGTAAATAATCTGTAACCATAGTTATTTGTTTTGAAAATTTTTTAAATTGTTGTAACGATTTTAGCCACGGAAAAATGGTCTTTCATAATTGGAGCCAGTAGAGTTGTAAAGAATGTTTACTTCGATTAATTAATTAATTTAATTAAAAAAAAAAATTAATTAAAAAAATTAAAAAAAAAATTAAAAAAATTAATTAAATTAATTAAATTAATTAAAATTAAATTTGAACCGCAAGACGGAATTTTTTATTATTTTTGTGCAATAAAAATTTGAATTTTTCATAAAAAAATTTAAAAGCTAGTTTTTATAATCTTTTTACGGCTATCGAAAATCAACGTTTTTCTTCTCTTGACTTTTTTTTGATATTGTGCGTTGTTTGGTTAAAAATGCTCATTTTTGTTAGATATATTGGATTTTGAAGTAGCTATAACTCTAACAATTTATTTTTATCGCAAAAAGTTTTTAGGATACATTTTTCGAATTTACGGGTACTACGAATAACCGTACTCAGAATTTTGAAATCTTGAAGAAAATGGTTTTAAACATATTTTAAATGCTCTAACTTTTTGAATTTTTATGCAAAATAGCTTGCTAACGAACTAGTCCTTTCTTTTTACATCCTTAAAAGTGTTTTTAGCACAATCTAATCCGAGTGGTCTTTCGAAAGTTATATGGCTGTAAAAACTATTTTTTTCTGACTAAAGGGGGCCTCCATACATTGACATTTGATGGAATGCGCAAAAGTCATTTTTTAATTTGAAATAATATTGAATCCTATAATATTCATAGAATAAATCCTGAACAGTTATACCAGAAAGCTTGGAAGTTGACGTGGAGGAAGTGGTTCGCAAAATTGCGAAGACAAGGTTCTGGATTTTCTTGAAATAAGATTTTCTTTCAGAAAAAGAACATTAAGCGACTTGTCTTGGTTCTTTCAGGATTGAGTCTGTTTCGCAATTTTGGATAAAATCATTTTCTAGTATATATAATTTTAAATTAAACTTTAAATGCTTCGAAAATTTTTTTCCATTTGCATCGTGATAGAACAAAAATGTTTAAACATAAGTGATTGGTTTCTAACAAAAACTTTCAATCGAAATTTGGAAGAAAAGAATATGACGAGTTATGCTAAAGTCCTAGTTGGGAATGTACATCTTAAATAAATTGTCCAGCCACAGTGGCATTTGTCATGATCCAATCGACATTGTTAAAAATTTAAATTGCGAAATCAAGTTAACAATTGGCAAAAGAATGTAAAAATTTTTTATTGACATTAAACATTACAATTTTTTAAATTATAAGATCCAAGAATAATTGGAAGCATGAAAATAAACTTGGGAAACAATCCTATTAGCTTGCAAAATGTAAACAAGTCAAGAAATTTATGACTTGTTTAAAAAAATGATTATGAAAGCCCTAGAATTTCAAAAGCAGAAATTTGTAGCAATCCTGCAATTTAGTGGACGCAAATGGTTGTAACTAGCAAGCCGTTACGGAGTAGCCGTTATTACGAGTGCAGATATTATGAGACTATAAACAAATACGGCTGCACTAAAGTGTACAATATATTATTATGACAATATGCTACACCTCTGTTTTTTTAATTTTTGCAGAGAAAGTGGTTACTAAACTCACTGCTTTATTTGCAAAAAAATTAAACACGTCCTGAAGACCGTGAAACTCTACTGAAAAAACTAGCGGTTTGGTGAACGCTTTGGTGACGTTGCGGCTCAAGTAATAGTTTTCAACCTTTAGAAATGAGTTTCCAATGAAACCCTTTTTTAAGATTCTTTTTTGCTTCGTCGATATCCTATAGATGGCGATTAAAAAAAAAAAAGATCGGCAGTCGCTTAAAGTTTTAAACATAACCCTAAAATCTCATGTCGATTATCTTCTATTCAAGAATCAATAATCTCTGTAATGTTAGTTTCTTTATTAAATTTCTCCTAGTCTCGATTAGGAATCATACCGCCGATTCCTTTGGAATAATTCATCATTTTAGGATACTTTGTAAAGAAAAAAACCATACATCGGTTCTTATAGAAAACCTAGTTTTTTCCCTGTTCATTACCGTAAGTAGAAGTTAAGTTTTCTAAATGAACCGAACAAAGTTTGCTTTTTGGTTTTCGGCTATCGTAAGCCAATGCTGCAAGGAGATAAAAAAGCTATAAAGAACATTTTTGGCTTCCGGAAGGCAATTACTCTCTTCGCTATATACTTTCCCAATCATAATGATAGTTTTCGAACATGAATTGCCAAGTTTTTTTGCATTGAATACTTTTCGGACACACCTCGTATTCACAAACTAAGATAATTATAAGCCATAATCTTTAGCTGACATCATTTATCTGATTTCAGGCATGTAAGTAGGCCGAAATCATAGTGCTGTTTCTAAAAATATTAATAAAACTGCGTTATTAAAACCGTATGTTCATGTAAAAACTTAAATGGACCACGTAGTTGATCGCTGATTTTAAATTAGTCCAGATTTTGGCTTGCGTTCGCTTCTTGGAATGGAAACTTTTCATGTGTCCCCTAAGGGTTTACATTTTTCTTTTTTTTTTGCGATTTTAATCCAATAATATCATATCGGCGTTTTGATCTTATATAGCGGAATTAAATTTACAGAATTTGTACGAAAGATTCTTTTTGCAAGAAGTACTTTGCCACTTTCGTAAGAAAGGGCTTCGAGGAGAGTCATTAATTTAGATTGAACTCCCCTTCTGAAAGAAAGAATTTGATGGTGGAAAACTCATCTTTTTATTTTTACTACGTGACAAATCCTTCTAAAATTGGGTTTTTACTTCGTATTTCAATTCGGTCCCCCCGAGAGCTAAACCAGTTTCGATCTTCTTGTTCATCCATCTTCCTTCAACTGGAGTTCGATCCCTTCGAGGGAAACTTCAAAAGAATTAATAAGCAAGTAGGATTAAATTCCTACTTAGATAAACTCGATAATATAAATGATATATAAAGGTATCAAGGAGGATAATATAAAATAGAAATAAACTTGTAATTTACGTTCCACCGTATCGCACCGGATAGTCTGGGTTGCTGCAGACCAGACAAAGGAAGAACGGCAAGAGACTTGTTCGACTCGTATCTATGCAATTGCATAGACTTGCACACTGCATTCGGTGCTATGTTTAATTGTAGTGAGACCGGAAAGAAGAAACGGCTATTGTAGCAGATCGAGTTCTCTTAAATATGCATTCCCCTTTCCGCTTTTCTGCAATAAAAACATCTGCTGTTTCCATTCTCTTAAGATTTATATGTAAAGTAATGCCTAGAATATAAGAATCTATAGTAGTTATCTTTCTCCTCATCAAAATCATGAGTGGGAAATTTTTTTAAAACAAAATAATGTTTAACCCACCCCAAGTTCAAAGTAAACTAAAAATAAGGGTTTACCTCTTAATTTTTTAGTTGTTAATAGATTAGAATATTATACAAAACATGAAAATTAAAGGTGGCCCTATTTATATGGGACAAATCAGTATATACCTGGAGTTGAAATTTGAAATGTAAATGATGTAATCCTGCTTTAAGTGGAAGTAACGATGCTTAGGAGAAAGGTAAATTGCAGATCTCGAATTTGTGGATTGATTGATTGTCGGAAAAATAAATAAACTTGTTTAGACGAGCGTTCTTCGATTTCCCTAACTACCCTTCGAAGAATTTACAAGGTCGAGATACTGAGCCATTGTAGCGTGCAAACGGAAGCTCGTCGATGCCAGTTGTAGTTTCATAGAGAAGTACGATAGTAGCAGTATGTGTTTAAGTTTTACGAAAGTTTCAGTTGACAAAGGGTGAAAGTAGCTGGAGTTAGGCAGACAGGCGCTAAACTCTCCTCAGTTTCAGGGGGACTTAGTTCACTTTACGGTCACAGAGTTAAGCGAAAACTGACCACAAAACATTTCCTGACCATCCGGGTGGACCTGAGCAAAATCAGATAATGGTTTTAACTGATAAGTGATTATTGGTTTAAACTGGACAGCAGCTGCTCAAGTAAGTGATCTTGTAATTAAAAAATCTGTTGAGTCTAGAGCTATCAATTGATCAAACTTATTTCATTCGACTTGTCAACCAGTTCTTGGGAATCTTCCGTTTCTTTTTTCTTTCACTTCACTTCTCTACTACCTTAACCTTGCCATTTTTTACATTTCTTCTTTCGTTCTTTCTTATTCGTTCCTCTATGAGCTTAGGCATTTCGAATACTTTCATCTACTCCTCACTTAATCCATCCTTCACTAAAATCTTGAACACATTCTCTTATCAGCTTTCCTTACCTTTAATTCTTCTCCTTCATTCTTCCCATATATGCTCCCATGTTTCCCCTTCCCATTCGCTTATTCTGTACTATCCGTTCTCTTTCTTTTTTCAATAAATCCCTTCCCTTGTTTTTAATGTAAATCTTGTTATTCTTGTCCATCTTCTCTCTACTCATCCCTTTTCTAATTATTTTGGTACTTCTCCCTAGTTTTATCTTTTATAGCATTGATTATATTTTGATACCTCAATTATCGCACATCTTTTTATTAATTGACTTTCCCTGTCTCTTTTATCCAACTCTTGGTAGGTTCCAGTTCCCTATCTTATATTTCTAGCCCTGAATAACTCCCTTTTTTTCCTTCTAATTTCGTTAATTCAATAGCCCTCGTTGTCCTTTCTTCTACTCCCTTCACCCAATTTTTCGCTAACTCCCCTCCTTTTCCCTCCATTAGCTTCCCCGTAAATTGCCGTACCCCTTTTCCCGCTCTAATACTTCATTTATTTCTTTGCGCTTCTTCTTTCGCCATATATACAGGCGGCCTCCAGTCTACACCTAGCTTCATTTTTATCGCCATATCGCTGCTCCACAGCCTAATACAGACCATACAGGCATATCAAATGTAACTACATTTTCCTTCTCCAATTTTTTTTAACCTTTTTCTTCTACTCCCTATATCTGTTTTATTATCCCTGTCGCTTTTTTATGCTTTCTCTTAAATGAGCTCTATAATCTCTATTTTTTCAAGGTATATTCAAACCTTTTAAATTCTTAGTAGTAATAGTAGTAGACGAATCTGGCACTTTACCCACACGTTGCAGACACGGAATATCATCATTTACCGGCAACCTTTGCAAAAAATATCGTCCCAGTAATCGCGACAGTCCCAGTAATCGCGACAGTCCCAGTATTCGGGAAACTTGGTTATAATTTCTATATATTGTTAAAAAATATGTTAAAAGTAAAATTTAATGATAAAACTCACTTACTTGTAGCATTTTATGGTAGCGAATGGAAATTACATTCATTCAAACTAAATAAGAAGCAAGAAAATTGACGACACGATTACTGGGACTAAGGTCAAGATTACTGGGAGGTTTACTTAATAAACTTTAGGCACTTGTTATACAATATATTATTATGAACGTACTGAAATTTAACAAAATTCTGTAATGCTTCTATATAGTTACGGTTTTTTTCTACAATTTGTAATTTATTGAAAATTTTAAACTTGCGAAATAATAATTAATGCAAGTTAATAAACATAATTGTTTGAAAAGTTTATCATGGCAAGTAACTGTCTTATCTTAGCATTATTTTAAACTTTTGTTTTACTTTTCAGATAAGAACAAATAATAAATAATAATATTAATTTCAAGAAAAAGGCTATCAGATTGCTTCAAATAAAAATAGTTAATTGTTCAAAAAATGATTATATTATTTATTTATTATTTGTTTATGACTAAAAATCCAAAGAAAAGTAAAAAATTTCAGAAAAAACTCGCTACTTTTTAGCAATGATCTAAGAGAAGATATTTTAAAATAATAATCAATTGTTTATAAAATTATTTTCAATAACTTTCATTAATCATTGTCTCACTAAGCAAAAAGTGGACAAGAAGTTGAATATTTCAGAAAGTCCACAACTTTCTGGCATTACTTCTGGATAATATTATTAAAGATATAAATAAATTGTTTAAACAATCAATGTTGTTACCTTAAATTAATTTTTATTTTACTCCAAGTGAAAAGTTGACAAAAAGTGGAACATCTCAGAAAAAGGTGAAACTATCCAGCACTACTATGAAAGAAAATAGTTACATACAAAAATCATTTCCCTAAACAATTATGTTTGTTAAATTGCATTAATTTTTACCTCGCTTCAAGTGAAAAGTGGACAAACAGATGAAAGAGAATATTATTGAAAATAATAATAAATTGTTCAAAGAATTATGTGTCTTAATTTGAATTAACTATTACCTCACTCAATTTGAAAAGTCGACAAAAAAGCCGGAAATTTGAGAAAAAACTGAAACTTTCAAGTATTATTCTAAGAGAACAATATTATAAGTAATAATAAGTTCTTTAAACAATGATTTCTGTCAAATTTAATTGATTCTTCCCTTGCTCTAGCAAAAAGTTAAAAATAAGTTGAAAATTTCAGAAAACTGCGACACTCTAATTGTATTCTAAGAGAAAATGAAAAAAAAAAAACAATAATACAATTAGAATTTTAAAAAATAGCAAAACAGTAGTAATTAGCGTTAGAAATTCGTAAAAACCCAATTTTTCACTTACGGGATTTTTTTGGGACCCAATAAAACAGAATTATGGAATGGTATTTTAAAAGTGATTGTTTATTTGTATTCTATAACCAATTGTGAAAAGAAATGATAAGCTTCAAGTCGATTTACCTAATATCAACAATTCTGAATAAAATTTAGTAAAAATCTATTTTTTTTATAAGAAATACGTTTTAAACTTTAGCAGACTCGCGGAACCTCTATATATCATTAAAAAAACGCATCTATTTTTGTGTAGATTGGAACAGATTTGGAGAACATATGCATGAAGATTACAAAAAAAATTCCAACGCATTTTTGGATTACCCTAGTATATAGTTTCGAAATTAATATATTTATCCACAATCAATACGAGAAATCTAAGAAAGTAGATTCCGGATGCCAACTTCCGGTTTTGGCCTTTGCAAACATGCAAATTCGGTGGATGTACGTTCAGTGCATGCACGTCACAGAAATTCCTCTCTGTCAGGAACCCCTTTCCGAGTGCATATCGCGCATCTCGACTCTTGGGACACTAAAATGTAGAATTCACTTTATTTGCTCACCACGAGACAGAGCGCAAATTCATTGCCGGTTCGCACGAAATGCGACAAATAGTCCTCGCCTGGTGCCACTCCTGAGGAAAAATAGACCCTTTCATGCAGGGCATAGAATATTCTTTTCCTCTCAGCTTCCACTGGCTATGGAAGATACGTCGTCTGTCTTTTTACGTAAATTAGGCAAATCCACCGAAAGCAATAAAATGTAAAGCAGCACATTTTGCTACCATACCATACCAGCGCCCCTTAGTGTAAATGCAACGAACCCTGTGTATTTTGCTGTGTATCGCGTGATAAACGAACGAACCCACATTATTTTTTCCCGTCACGATAGCACGTCCTCTCTATCGAGAAAATAGTATTCTTCTCTCTTTTTAGCAAGAACGAGCCAACACGTATTCAGACCCAGTTTAAATTTTCACAGAACCTGAAACTTAAGCTGATCCTCCCGACCATTTGAACATTTTCGTCAAACTACGGTTCGACCAGAGCCTGAATTAATCGAATAATGTTCTTTGGCTAAAATTTTGGAAGTTTTCAACCTGAAAAACTCTATCAAAATTGTAGTAAATTTTAAACCATACATAATTCTTTATGTCTTATGGCCCACATAAATTAAAATAAAATTGAGCCACAAAATATTTTTCCGAACTTTCAGTACAATGCATACCTTTTCAAAAGGTTTAAACCTGAGTTTTGTTGATTTGAGTTAATCAAACATAGGATTAAAATAAAGAGTAAAAACAATACATCAAAAGAACATAAAAACTATGTCATTTGGAAATTTTTTCCAGTCAGATATTTAAGTTAGTTTAAAAAAAATGTTATTGTGAAGTCTCAAACAAATTTTAAAGATACTTCTATCAATTAAAAGCGACATTTTTAGGGTGAGAGGAATGTGACTTCACCTCCTCCCCCGTGTCACACCGAACCCCTTTGACAGCAATCGCCTTGTAATCCAGATTAATCCAAATAATTTGGAGTAATTTACATAGGTGATCCAAATATTTTTGACCTTTTTTTCTTTTTCCAAAATTAAGTTTCTGGGCTGCAAACCTAACTATTCCATTTCAGGTTAAAAATTGATGTTTTTTAGGTGAAAATTCATGTATTTTGTTCTATATGGTGACAAGAGTCGAACGATGACTACCAGGCAAATGCTTAAAAAATGTCTAAATCTCATTCCCAGACGTTAATTGCATAAAGTATCAAACATATCATCTTCTATTTAATTTTAAAAGTATTTTATTGGAAGTTATATTTTTCGGTACATTTTTTCGTACAATTCTCGTTTTTGGTTAAAAATTCAGCTATTTGGGGAAAAATTAATCTACTTTTTAAGAAATTTAACACCTTGATTAAAAAGACACTTTCTTGGTTTGAAAATTTAACGGTTTTGTTAAAAAAAATTTTTTGTTGAAAATTGAACTATACTTGGTTAGAAAATTGATATTTTGGTTGAAAAATCCTTTTTGTTTTTGCTGATTATCAGTTGCAATTTCATGTATTTAGTTGAAAATTAAATTGCTTTATTAAACAAAAAATTCTGGCCGAAGAATCTTGATTTTGGCTGAAAATGTTTTTGTTGAAAATTTAACTATTTTGTTGAAAATTACACTACCGAGTGAAGTTACCCACTCGGCTAGCGTGAGTGGTTCTCTAAAAATCACTGCTAATATGAAACGTAATTACTGGTTCAAAAAAGAATCAGCAAGTTTTTTTTTAAGTGATTGAAAGATTATAAAATTGCGGCTCGAATGACCCTTAATAGAGATATTTTTGATCTTTCAAAGAAATTATAAGACGTTAAATGTTTTAAAAAAAATGCAAGAATTTATCTAATTTTATACCACCACTTCAACTTAAGGCATGACCTAGGACAAATGTAGAAATAATCTGAATTTTATAACACACAATGTTTGAAATCTCATCTTTAATTTAGGTAAAAAAACTTGAAAAATGTTAGGTTTCCGAAATCCTATATATAAAAACTCGCAACCTCCATTAGTAGCGCATGGGCGCTGAATCTTACAATGGTCAAGTTAATCATGTAGTTTATGGCGACTGGCGACCTCTGTTTCAAACGCATAAAATTAATCGAACTTAAAACTAGTTTTCTACTTTTAAAAATCGCCGATAATTATTGCATTTTGTGTCTTTTTATTTTCACTTTCCATAATAGCTGTTATTTTTAATAATACATTTTTAATTGGTTTATTCAATGCTAAAGTAATAATTATTTAAAGTTTATCTTAAAATTTCATTGTTTTAAATGATATAAACGATTATTAAATTAATATATGTATTGTGAAATAATGAAGTTTAATAATATTGTTATATAAATTATAATTAAAATTGTTATTAAAACGTAAATTTATTATAAGCTAAATTACAGATAAATAAATTTATTATATTAATGTTTTAATTATGTTAATGATTTTATGCTGAAAAACTTATTATTTTTAGATTAAAATAAAATAATATCGTATTTTTGTTTTAACGTTATCTAATCAAAATTTATTAACTATTTAATATTGTAGCTATATAAATTCTAAATTTTACGTATTTGAGTCATTAATAAAATTTTTGTTTGTTAATGTTTTAGTTATAATAATAATAATATTTCCATGATTTCTATATTTGCAAATTGTAAATGTTAATAATATTATGTTATACATGCTTCTAATTTGTTATAATAATATTATATTCATATTTTCTAATTATTTACAAATTTAAAATTAAGTAGAATTTAAACAAATTTCAAATTGGTTTATTCAATGATACAGGAATAATTTTTTTAATTTGATCTTAAAATCTAATTTTGTTAAATAATATAAAAAATTATTAAATTAATAGATATATTGTGAAGTCATTAAGTTTAATAATATTATAATATAAATTAAAATTTAATAATAAAAAATCAAATATCAAAGTACATAAAGATTGGATTTAAATTGTTTAATATTTAGTAACATAAATATGTTATTTCCTCTCAGATTATGTAATTGAATATTGGCTATTACTTTCGTAATAGAAGTATATTGTTTCTCTTAAATACTTGTATTACAATTATATCATTTTTTATGTTTCCTCCGATATCGTGAAATGAGTATTTAAATTCAATTTTTTAAGTTATATATACACATATTTTAATTTTTTTTAACTTAGCTAAAAAGCTTATTAATAAATTAAATGTAGAGAAATCCAGTTTTTCAAATTTGAATGAGAATATATATGGTAAACATTATTTGAATGTTTTCATGAAAATAATTGTGTAGTACTTTTAATGTTGTGAAATAATTAATTAATTATAAACTAATTTTACAAAAACTTAAATTTTTTGAAATTAGTTTACGGGTTTATTGACAAAAAAAAAATTTTAGAAATGAAATTTCATTTTAAAAAAATATATTAACTAAAAATTATTTAAAGGTTTTAGTGAGAATTATAGTTTAATTCTTCTTATTTTGTAAAATGAGTAATTGATATAAGTTGAATATTTGTTTTCGAACATTAAATTTAATAAAGATTAAAATTTATTACCTTAAATATAAGTAACATAAGTAACAAATAAAACATTATTTTTCCCTTAAATTAATATTAAGTCACTAAAAAATGAAATCTTTATAAATAACATTTAAAATTTAAAAAAAAATGTAAATTAAAAATTATTTAAATGTTTAAATGAAAATTATAGTTTAATGCCTTTTATGTTTTCAACAGATTGATTCTGTATTAGCTGATACATTTTTTTCACAATATTTATTTACATAAAGATTATATATATTTTTTTTTAAATTAAGTACATGAATCGAGAATCAACTTGAAATTTGTGTAATTAAATATTTGATATACTTTGCATAATAATTAAAGTTCATTTATGTTTAAAATACTCATATTTCAGTTATGTCATTTTCCAAATGCTTCTGATGTTGCGAAATGAGTCTGAATATAATTTTCAAAATTATCTGTACATATGTTTTAAACTTACTGGAATCATTCTAAAAGGTTATTATTAATTACAAATTTCATAAAAATAACAAATAAAATTTAGTAGAATGATTTAATGAGTATAATTATTGATGCTTTTTATGTTCATAACTCATCAATTAATTATTATTAGATCTATACTTTTTTAAAAAATTTTAAATTACGTAAGGATTCCATTTAAACTGCTTTCAATTATGTCGCTTTATTTGATTATTTACTTTAAGGATATGTAATTAAATTTCGGCTAGAATTTCTAGACTAAAAGTTTCTTTCGACTTTAAATAGATCCATTAAAATCAGTTAAAATTATATAATTTTTTTTGATGTTTGCAAATGTGTGGAATGGTTATATGAAATAAAATTTGAAAATTATATATTTATACATTTCAATTTTTCCTTTCATTTATATAAAAGTTTGTTATTAATTTAAATTTAAAGTTAGGAAATAGAAAAAGTATATAAAGTAAAAATTATCCGAATATTTCATTTTAAATAAGTGTTTAATGATTCTTATGTTTTGAAATGACTGATTAATTTTTAATTTATTATATTACAAATTGAATTTCCACGAATAATTGCAAAAGAATATAATTGTTTGAGGTTTTTTAAGTTATGAACTGTTTATTTATTATTAGCTGATTAACTTTGTTCTCCATGATAAATTATATCAAGTTTAAATTTAAATTGTTTTAAATTAAGTAACCTTCCTTTGATTACAGTAGAGTCTCGCTTATCCGAGCTATTATGGACCGGCCCCAACTTGGATAATAGGGAAACTCGGATAAAAACGGAATTTTAAATAAAAAGAAAGTAGAGAGTATATACATTATTATCCAATAAGAGCAGAGGTTTGGGAAAATCTGTTCTGATTGGATAACAAAGTTCATATGTATGAATAATGCATAAGGGTTGGATAATACGAACTACTATTACGCTATAGCTCATATAAGACGGGTCAACTATTTTTGTTCCAGCCTCGGATAATCGCGAACTCGGATAAAGCGGCCTCGGATAAGGGAGGTTCTACAGTATTTAGTTTCAGATTATATAATTAAATATTAGCTAATCCCAGTAATAAGCTTAGAATATACAAAAATTATTATTTTCAGATTTCAGCGCAAAAGTGAAGATTATTCTATTATTTTGAATGTGCGATTTTTCCATCTATCTAAAATGCCACCGTAAGAATGATATACCTCCGAAACTTATTCGCTTTTATTTCCATAGCGACCGCCACACGGTTTTGTATTCTCCCAAAGAGAACGAGTTTTGAATATATTTAATTTCTTCTAATTGTACTGGTAAAACACTCACAGAGACATTTTTTATTCCTCAGAAGTGGTCATATTTTGATTTTATTTAATTCCTTCTAATTAGTTCACAAAATATGTTTAATAAGTTGTTTTAATTCCTTCATGTGAAATATAAGTTCTGAAATTTTAATTCTAAACCAATTCAACTCTACCTCTATAAATTCAAAATTATTTAAATTCACACGTTTCATTAGATTCCTTTGGAGCATTTTTTAAGACGTTTAAATAAATTATTAAAATATAAGTAAATACAAATTTGAATATTTTTCGAATTTATAAGTTATAAAAAGATGTAATAATGAAAAATAGGTTAAATGAATGCTTTCGTTAAATTTTACTAAGTCGATTGAGAGGAATATGATTTGAACTTTTTCCCGTCGGAATTATGATTTCTAAATGATCCGAATATATATTTTACTTTCTTCTGAAATATTTAATAATTTTATCAACAATACAAATTTTTAGAAAAATACTAAGTAAAAATTATTTGAATAATTCATTATAAAATTAATTCATTAACGCCTTGTATTTTATGAACAGAATAATTACTTATTATTAGCTAATTAATTTTTTTACGATATTTGATTACATGAAGATTGCATTCATTTATATAGGATATAAACCTTTTAATAAAAACTTATTTATATTTAACCTATTTCTATTAGAATTATATAGTTTTTCGAAATGTTGATGATGTTTTGAAATGATTATATGAACTAAATTTTTAAAATCACATGTACATGTGTTTTGTTTTTTACAAAAACAATTATTGAAGGTTATTAATGGCTAAGATTTTCAGTAAGGAAGTTGAAAATACATATAAAGTAAAAATAAATGTTTTATTTCAGTGAAATTATTTGATGCTTCTTATGTTGTCAACCATTTAATTAATTATTAGCTGATAATTTTCTTCACACTCTCTTCATGTTGGTTAGAATTAGTGACAAAGGTTACTAATAAATTAGGTGTATATAAATGCTGTTTCAATATTTAAAGGAGAATAGAAAAATAATGTACACATTATTTGAATGTTACGATGAAAATAATTGTTCATGTTTTTTATTTTGTGAACTGATTAATTCATTATCAACTGATTCTACCCAAACTGACATTTCCTGGAATCAGTTTTAAAGCTTAAGATTAAATAAAATTTAAAAAAATAGAAATTTAAATTAGAAAAAAATATATAAAGTTAAAGTTTTTCGATATTTTTATAACAGAATTATATTTTAATGGTTTTTCTTTTGTAAAATGGTCAATTGGTTATTAGCTAATTAACGTTTTCTGAATATTAAAGTAAGCAATGATTAAAATTTAATTCCTGGAACTTTAATAACATAATTAAATTATTGACTTAAAGGTTGCATAATGGAATATTGAATATAATTTGAATATTAAAAGTTAATTTAAATTTGCAACTATATTATTTCAATTAGATAATTTTTCAAATGATCCTGATGTACTGAAATGTGTATTTACATTCGATTTTTAAAATCATCTGAAAATACGTTTGATTTCTTTCTGAAATTAGTATCAAAAGTTACCAATAAAGCAAATTTTCAAAAATGAATGTGATATTAAAAGAAAATGTAAAGCACACATTATTTCTATGTTTGAATGAAAACGATTGTTTAATGCTTTTTATGTTATCATTGATCAAAAAATCAATTAATTGTTAGGTGACTAATTTTTCCACAACATCAAACTAGATAAAGATTCAATTATAACTTTTTTTGCTACCATATTATAATTCTAGAGTTTTTAAGGAGAAAAAAATGTTTTCTTTTTTTACATCTGGGTAATTTTTGTTTAATTTTCAAAGAGATAAGTAAAATACAATTATTGACAAAACTCATTTTAAGAATTAGAACAAAAAGATTTTGAGATTAAATTTTTTTAAACAGTTTTGGGGAAATTTTAAGCAATTAATATATCATTCTGAAATAATAATTTAAAATTTTAAAGATTTCAAAATTTAAAAAAAAATATGGACGATTTTAATACAGTTATTTCTATTTTCCGAGATTTATTTCAAATTTTGGTAAACTTAATTTTTTAGGGCGTCAAGAAGAAGGAAAAATACATAGTTTAGATTAATGAAAATTTATAAGATATTTTAGGACTTTTTTAAAAATTCAGGATAATGACATAAATTCTTTAGGTTCCCAAAAAAATTTCTTTAGATTTTTTAATTTGAAAAATAAGCTTTAGGAGAACATTCAAAAAAGATTTTGAAACATCAAATATTTCCTTAAATTTCGAGATAGAGTAAAAGATTTTAAAGCAAAATGTTTTAATTTTGTAAAATTAAAAAATAAATTTAACCATAAAATTCTATAAATATTGCGAAGATTTAAGGAGAGTAAAGAAGCTTTTTAAACTGCAGAAGATTAATAAAAATGCAGATTTATGTGAAACTTTTTAAATAAACATAAACCCAGACTTTAAAAACGCAAACGCCTGGACACTAATGTTTTTTTTTCAAATTAAAAATTGTGAACAAAATGTGTGGAAAACTGAAAACCCATATGGTAAAGTATCACATGCCCTTAAGGAGGTACCATCGCTACTGCCGAGATCAGTCGAATACGCAATTGTAATACCTACACTCGTATGACTTACTGAGTTGAAATCTGGCAACATTGTGATCATGTCGCCGGCGATATGAATCGACGGCTGACTGACATCAACATTGATCGCGCCTCGCGATGTTGCCAGATTGGGATAGTCAACGTTCAGAAGCGCAAGTTTCGTGATTAATTTTTCTTTTTTCATGTATATGCAGGAACCAAATGGTTAATATTGTTTTTGCACCTCAATTTTGAAATACTTCTTTTTCATATAAAAAATTGTCAATAATATCTTAATGGGGGTTACTTAGATATCACTCAGCAAAGAGCTAAAAAACGCGATCTCTCATAAGACGCAATGTTAAATATGAAGAAATTAAAAACGTTACTAACTTATTTATAAAGTACCCTAGGCTTCGAAAATTTTAACTGAGTACTTTTGGTTATTCAAGTTGTTAGGAAAATTAGGGATATTTTGAGCAGCGTTTTAGATTTTAAATAACTTTTCAAAATTTCAAGAAAAATTCCAGTCAGATAAAAATATTTTCACGAATTTAAGAAGTATTGTGTAGATATTTAAATTTAAAAGGGTTTGAACTTTTCCTATTATTTTGTAAAATCCCGTAAAATATATATATTTTTTTAATCTAGATTTTTTGTTGGCGAATCCGAAATATACTAAAATCTTTTATAATTTTTTTTCAAATTCGTAAGAAATTTTTGAAGATTTTGAGGTAAATTTTGTACATTTTAAATGGTTTTTCAAAATTTCCCGAAAAATGGGATTCATTGAAAAATATTTCTAGGAATTCAAAAGGGTTTGCATAGGCTTAAAATATTTTAAACCATGGAAGCGTTTCCGAAAATTTATGGAATATATATTTATTATTTCTTCTTAAATTATAAAAGACCTAAATATGTTTTGAAAAGGCTAAACAGTTTCTAATAACTTGTAAAATCCTGTAAAATAAAAAATATATTTTTTAAATCTTCGACATTCTTTTTTTGACACATCTTAAATATGTAAAAATCTTGCTTAATTGTCAAAACGTCAAAATGTTACGTAACTGTAGTTAGGATGTGGAAAGGTAAAAGGGTTTAAAATAACGTTACGTAATATGTAAAAAAGAATATAAGTATTCAGAAAATTTTAACAAATAAATTGTTATTAGAAAATTGAGTTAATGATAAAAATGAGTATACAAGTGAGCGCGCACATACTAGTCTACCAGGACTAAAATGTTCAAGCGTTTTCGTGTTGAATTTTCGTCTAGAATCACCGCTTTCAATTTGTTTGGGAACATTTTCAATTTGATTTTTTAGATCTGATACTTCTAATCCGTAATTTTTTCTCAAAATTATTTTGAGTTATTTAAAATATATATTCATTATAATTTTATGATTTATCATTTAGAAGGAAAATTGGCAAAAGCACCAAAAGTTAATTAACGTGTAAAGTTTCCATTGCCAAATAATGTTGTTGGACATCTGTTATATAATTTTGTATTTTCTTTCTGTCAATTAATTATTGTATAGAATGTTTACTGGGAACGTGTTTAAAATGCTCAAAAGTGAAGTGTACAAATTGCACAGTAGTTACGGGCGGTTTTGATCAGCCAGAAAGACTGAGTATTCTGAGTAATTCATTGACCAACAAAATGTACAAACTTACGTATTTATGAAATAGAATGTGTCATTTCCGAAGTAGTTTTTCATGCTGAATGTGAATCTGGCCTCTATTTTTTATCTACACCTTAGGTTTTATGATCTATTTCAGCATTTCAAATTCTTCGCCGAACGTTATACCTAGTAGTGGCCGCGGAATAATAAAATTGTTCAGAGAAACGACGAAATTGTCTAAATTTACAAATATCTAGTATATCGTCCAGAACTTTCACAACGTTGACAAGATTATATTTTTAACTCTGGCTTCTCTAAGGACACCTTAACAAAGTTAGTTTGTTTTTCAATTACATGGGATCTCATTAGGAACATGCTTATAGGTATTAATTTGCTCAAGATTGCAGACATTATTATCACTAAAAAATGTATTCGCTTTAATCAGAATGGCTACTTAAACTTAAAAAAAAATCCAGGCCAATTTTTGGTTTTTCCAGGTGACTTTTAAAAGCTTATATTAATAATAAATATTGTTGTATTGAATAATTATAATGATTCAATACAACCTTGATGAATAAATTTTTGTTTAATTTCCTTTGTAGGAATACAAGGCAGTTTCTAATTAGGAAGCTGGATGCAATTCTACATTGGAGTCTTGAGCACTCTAAGATGCAAACACTGTTTGAAAGAGTCATTGTGGACCTCATAGTTTCTGAAAGGGACAAAGACACAAATACACAAAGAAAAAAAGAAGTTTTGTAGGGTGTATATTATTCAGTTAGGACTTGGATTATACTCTCATAAATCTCATTTTGAATACTCTCATTTTGAATCCTCTCACTTTGAATCAGATATTGACCCTGAATTGACAAGATTATATTTTTAACTCTGGCTTATTTAACGAGGCCGTGGTGATACAAAAGAAAATTACATGAAGTTTCCCCAGCAACAGTTGAAGTCCTGAAAAAAGTAACACATATCAAAAGTATATCAGCAAAGCTGTTTTTCTGTGCACTACTTATGGCAGGAGTTATTCATTCTTTGTCTCTTTTTTCATTTTGTATTTAACTTGAATGAAAATGATAGCTAGTATTCGGGCATTTCATTTCCTAATCCACGTTACCTTGTGAATATTCTGCATTTTATGACTATTCAAATAAATGTATTGTACTTCTATAGAAGTGCTCCGGTAGATATTTATTAGTTTCTACTTTATGGCTATAACGTTATTCTCAGATTACCAACAAATGGTATCTAAAAAACGCAGTGGCTTGAAACGGTTTGAGTTAAAAACAGGATTTTATTGGCTTTCTAAATTTTTCAGTTGATTATGACAGATTTTTAAAGTTTTGAAGTTTTTCTAAGTATCTGAAATTAATTTAAGGGATTTCATGGGGTTTCAGAGAAATTTATAGCATTTAATTAGCTTTATTCTTTCCGATAGTGAAGCTGTTTAGATTGCAATGATGTGTCCCTGCATTTAAACTTCTGTACCAGGTTTTGACTTCCAAAATAAATTTTATAATACATATTGAAGCAAACGATACGATGACATCAAGTGCTCATTAATTGAGCGTAAAGGTCACATGCATAACATTAATTAGGTCGAAACTGTTCTCAATAATGGGACTCTCCAAATAATTGGAAGTTCGCCAGACCGCTTCACAAGTGTTATATGAAATGCATTGATTTTAATAAATTGAAAATAGATGGTCCCAAGATTCAAATATGAGAAATTTGAGGTAGGTTAGAAGTTTTCATATGGATTGTAACGTCTGCTCATTGATGATTTGCGTCTGTTTTAAAACATAAGTATTGCACCTTTAATATAAAGGTTAAGTATATTTATGAATATTTGAATATTGATCTGTTCTTGATCGAACTAGTAGTATAATTTTCCATTGAAAAATCGTGAAAGGGTACAGCAGTTCAGTGAAAACCAGAAAATCAATGAAAAGTAACTTTTAGTCACTTCCTTCTAAAATTACTTTCGTTTGTCCCTATTTTAAATAACAATATCACTTCAATAATTTTTTTCAATAATTTAACACCTGGGGTTAGTCACAATTTTTCTTCAATTTAAACAATATATTTTAGGGTTTTTCAAAAATATTCCAAGGAAGTTAAAAAAAAAAATAATTTGAAGGTACGAGGGTAGTTCAATAAGTCCTTAGAATGAAGTATAAAAACAATTTTTTTTGGGTAAATTTTTTTTTATTTTTCAACATAATCTCCTTGGAG
>NC_046658.1:104419274-104424039 GCF_010883055.1 Belonocnema kinseyi
GAGGTTAGTCGCTTCTCAGTGCTGTAACTTGTAAATGCGTAAAAATAAATGGCTGAAGTTTTGACAGGCGTCATTTGAAGGATCAAGCTCGACGAAAATGGTACACATTAGTGAATGCTAATGCCATCTCTTAGAATTTTCAGGTACTCATCAGACTGCCTAGTATATAGTAGAAAATTCAACTTTTTGTAGAAGATACGTTTTTTATTAAAAATAATGCTTTTAAATGAAAAAGTAGTTTTAAAAAATAAAAGTTTAAGAGTTTCATTTTGACCTAAAAATTTATTTTTTAATTTATAAATTAAACTATGTGTGTAAAGGTGTATGTAATTTGTTGGAAAAACTTTTCTTTTTTGGTACAAAATTGATCTTATAAACTTAAAAGTTAACTATTTGGTTAAACGTTAATGTATTCTTGGTAGGAAATGGTCCTTGTTTGTTGATGGTTCTTTTTGATTGAGAATCTTGTTAAAAATTCTTCTTTTTTTCTTGAAGCTTCATCTCCTTGGTTGAAAATGTAACTATTTTGGTTAAAATTCGTTTCATGTTTGGTTGAAAATTAGTCTTTTAAACTGACAATTATACTATTCCATTATTTGATGAAAAATTGATATTTTTTACTTAAAAGTTCAAATTTTTTATTGAGAATTTAAGCGTTTCATTTTTAATTAATCTTTAATGTGAAAATTCTACTGTTTTATAGAAAATTAATCTTCTTGGTTTGGAAAGTAAAGTTTTTAGTTGAGCAATCATATTTTCTGTATTATAAATTTAAATTTTTTCAAAATAATTTATTTTTGTGCTTTAAAATTAAATAAGTTTCTAAACATTTATTTATTTTGTTCAAAATTCGTCTTTTTTGTAGAACATCAATCTCCTGGCCAGATTATTTTTTATTTGTTAAATATTTAAAAGCTTTGTTGCAAATCTATTTTTATTTGTTAAAATTATTCTTTTTTTTAATGAAAAAATTTAACTATTCCATGTTTGGTTCTAACTGTATCCTGTGTATTCAATAAGTTACAAATTTGTGTTTTTCAATAGAATATTTGATACTCTTCGTCGAAAATTCTTCTTTTTGGTTGAAAATTGTTTTGTCTTTTTTAATATAATTTTTTAAATAGATTTTTTGTCTGAAAATTCAACTATATGTGTTATTTTCAGTTGAAACTGTATACTGTATAAGTTAAACATTGTACTGTTGGGTAGAAAGTTCATGTATTTTGTTAAAAAATATTCTTTTTGGGTAAAAAGAAAACCTAAAAATGAAAGAACAGAAGTACTATTTGTTGCGGATTTTTTTCAAGTAGATACAGTTGAATTTTATGACATTGAAAGAAAACAAGATTAAATAGAGTTGTAACATGTAAAATTTACTCTGAAATCGCTGCAAAGATGACATTTTTTCTTTCTGTGAATCTCCTTTGTTAAAAATTGAACTTTTTGGTTCAAAGTCCAACTATTTTGTACAAAATTTATCTTTTGGGGTAGAAAATTCTTCTTCTTTGTTGATGGTTTCACTTTTTGGTTGAGAAACTTGTGTTAAATTGATAATTTTTTTGGAAAATCATCTTTTTTTTGAAGATTGATCTTTTTTTTTTCAAAATTGCTAAGTTCAACAGTTTATTATTTTCGACAGATTATGTATAATTTTATTATCTTTAGATTAGAAAAAAAATTAGTTTTTATAGAAATATATTAACTTACAGTAGCCAATCTTTCGTCTGGCATCGCAAAAAAGAATTTCCCTGAAATCCGTATAATGCATTTGGAGGTCAAGTTTCTTGTTTTTATCGTATTTCTTGATATTTCAATATAATTATCGACTACAATCAAAACAAATGTAAAGTATTATTACCGCATCATAAACTCCATTTAATATTAACATTCGCGCACATTTTAAGTGATAAAAAACGTTTAATTGTTCAAAGTAAATCTGAACTGTCACTGCTCCCGAAAGATTGTCGCCATTTTATTTCGCTGCTCCCAAAATTCACCGCCGCTCTTTCGATAATTGCTTCAGACACCAATTCTTAATATCCCTATTATAACTATACTTATTAGGAGTTTGACTTTACGACCTTCGATTAAACAGCCGATATAAATTTTAATTTTCAACTTTTTTTTTATTATTTTACAGGTTTATCGTGCCCTTTAACACATCAGTAATCGGACAAAAAAACCTTTTTTATATCAGATAAATGGAAAAATGTTGACAGCTGCAGCAGTTGTCGATGCCTCGGAGCTGACGCTTGAAGAAATATCCTGCAGGGCCGCCATTTTGTAAAAAAATTACATGTTTTTTTACACTTTAACAATGTAACAAAATGATGTTAAAATTAATAAATGATCTTGTTATTTTATCAACTTAAAAAAAAAATTAATTAAAATTGATTGATTTTACCCTTTCTAAAGGTATCTCCCCCCCTTAAGGAAATCAGGTGGCGTAGGGAAGTAGAAAAGGGGATGTATGGGGGGAGGGGTGGTGACTATTCATTTCCATCTAAATAGGTTACGAAACCCTTTTTTGTATGCGCAGGGCCCCTAATTTGTCTTCTTTTTAAACTAGAACCTTCTACAAATGGAAAAAAGAATTTTAAATTTATATTTATAATTGTTTAATTGTTTATTACTCTTAAGAATGCCACAGGCTAGTTTACCTAAAAAAAGTTAAAAAGTGACCTATTTCAATAAAAGAATGACCAAAGGTGACTAATTTCTAATCCAAAAAGTTAATCCTAATCCTAATGTTCACTGATAATATAAATAATAATTTCTTTCAAATTTAAAAGAATAATTCTTATTAAAATAATTTAATGAAATTAATAAGAATGCCAGATGAACTTTAACGAATTTAGGATGAATTTATCAGGCTTAAGAAAATTTTAAGTTACATTCAATAGAATTCTAATGAATTGGAAAAACTTTTTAAAAAAACAGAAAATTCCGTTTATTTGGGTAAAATTGAACTGAAATTAGTGCAAAAGAATTTGCTAAAATACCTAAAAATTCAAGTTGAGTTCATAAAACTTTGGGATCAGCAAAAAATAAAAAAATCCATTGAATTGAGATTTAAAACAATTTCAAAGAATTCCAAAGAATTTAAAAGGACTCAAGAGAAATTAAAAATAATACAGGGTAAATTCCAAACAAATTGAATGGTAGAAAATCTTTAAAACTCCCTTCACATCTTTGAGAAAGTATGGAAGTTTGATTCCCCCCTTTAAAAAATCGAGGTCCAAACTAAAAAGATACATAAGTGACCTTTTTATGAAAAATGAGTTTTTGGTATCGTTGGATTCGTAAGAAAAAGCTGCATCTGTGTTAATAAAATCTATTAATTATTAATATATGTTGCGGAAAACGTTTGTTTATAGATGAGAAAAGTCGAGAAAGATGATAAATACTTTTGCGTTGTAAAAGGCACCGAGTGCAACGCGAATTGACAAACGAAAAGAATCGCTTGCCTTTACGTATCTTTTAGCCTTGTAAATTAGCCCGGACTCTGATTGGAAATTCACGGGAAATAAGTCCCGGCTAAATTCGGCTATACACTAGCGGCGATCGTTTGGGTAAGTTCGGAACAGCCAATAAATACACAGTGTCCCTTACGTATGTTTTGATTTTGTAGTTTGAGGCTGTGCTCGAGCTCTTCGACAAAGGCATCGTCCGCAAGTGACTTTGTGTTCTTTGTGCCTTATATTTTTGACTTTCCACGACTAGTAAAGCATCGCAAGTCCATTTAACATTCAATATCCTACTTTTTCTATGGAATTGCCTGCATGAATCACTGAAAAATACTCTTATCTTTCAGGTCTTCATATAATTCAACTTTTTGAAACCGCCGCCAATGCGCCTATATTTTTTTAAGGTTATAGTCTAAGCTTTCAAACCCTGCAAAGATTTTGCTTTAAGTTTATTTGTTGCGAAATTTTGCATTTTTTAACAAGCATAGATTTTTTTCTATTTTTTCCCCAAATGTCAATATTTATTTTTAATAGTTTTTAACGTGTGACACCAACAACAATTGAAGCGTGTGGTAGGCAGTTGAAAAAATAACCCTGAATTTTACTAGATTTTTTGAACGCCTGAAACAATTCAAAAACTGAATAGGCCTCAAAAGACCCTGTCTGTAAACATAAGTTGGGAAAAAAAAGTCTGTAAACGGAGGATGAAAACCTTATAGGTTATCTGAAGTCCTTGTATATCTTTTGAAATTCTAGAAACTTCTTTACAACCACATCAGAATTTTGTTTAAATCCTTAAAATCGCCACAATCCTTGACCCAACAATATTTCAAATCCTTTAAATTATCAGTAAATTATTGAAATCAGTTGGGAATTCTTTCGAATCATTTTAAATCACCTACAATGTTTCAAATCTTTTAAAGTCCTTTCAATTAACCGTAAAATATTTGAAATTTTTCGAAATTAATTAAATATTTTTGAAGCTCTTGAAATTTTCGGGGAATTTTTCAAAAC
The DNA here is from genome assembly GCF_010883055.1 of Belonocnema kinseyi. Lineage (NCBI taxonomy): Eukaryota > Metazoa > Arthropoda > Insecta > Hymenoptera > Cynipidae > Belonocnema > Belonocnema kinseyi. Next base: position 104,423,756 of record NC_046658.1, read on the forward strand.
ACCATCATCTTTAAAATCCTTTAAAATATGTTCAAAATTACTTGGAATCACTTAAAAGCACCACTCCCGACTAGATATATGGTGCAGTCACAGTCCACATCTTCTGAGTTTACGTGTTTTTATAGCCAATTGAAAAAAAAAAAATTGTTCATTAAGAAAAATGGAAAAAAACGAGTTCAGAACGGTAATCAAACATTTTCATTTAAAGGGTTTAACTCCATATGAGATAAAAAATTAATTGGACTCAGTTCATGGCACATCTGCCCCTGCCTTAGCAACGGTTT
>NC_046658.1:104424139-104430899 GCF_010883055.1 Belonocnema kinseyi
CGCAACAGGCAAAACAGTGGGTTCCACCGGGCCAAAGTGCTCCGAAGCTTCCAAAAACGCAACAATGGGTCGGAAAGGTTATGGCCTCCGTATTTTGGGATGAGCATGGCATAATATTCGTGGACTATGTTGAAAAAGGTAAAACCATAACCGGAGCATACTATTCATCATTATTGGACCGATTGAAAATCGAAATCGCCGAAAAACGACCGCATTTGAAGAAGAAAAACCGCTTTATCATCACGACAATGCGCCTGTTCATTCATGCTTAGTTGCACAAGCAAAATTGCATGAAATCGGCTTCGAATTGGTTCCTCAGCCACCGTATTTACCAGACCTGGCCCCCAGCGACTATTACTTGTTCCCAGCTTTTTTACTCAAATGAGGAGCTCATAGCTGAAACTGAGGCGTATTTTGGAGACCTTCCGATCGAGTACTTTTTGGACGGTATCAAAAAGTTAGAAAATCATTGGATTCGCTGTATCGACCAAAAGGAGAGTATGTTGAAGAATACTTTGGCCAAAAAAACGTCTCCGTGTTTCATTTTTCAGGGACTTATCAGACTGCCTAGTAGTAGTTTTGCGAAACAAATTTTTGAATTTTTAAACAAATATGGAATAGGTACATTTTTATTTGGAAAATATAACTTTTTACTTAAAAAAAAAATATTTTTAATACAATAACCTACTCTTTTACAAAAAGTTGAATTTTCTACAACATGGTTCAGTTTCCAATCAAATTGTCCATATAGTTATATTGATATTATTTTTTTACCCCAAAAAAGGGAAGTTTTAATAAAGGTTTTCAATTTTGTACAAAACAGTTGAATTTCCAAGACAAATTTTCTGTACAAAATAGTGGCATTTTTAACCCGATAGTATGAAGTTTCAACAAAAAGTGAGTTTTCAATAAAATAGTTAAATTTTAACTTGAAATGTTTAGTTTTTGACTTAAAAAATAAAATTTCAAGAAAATGCATACATTTTTAACCAATTAGTTGAATTTTAAATGGAGAAGATTATTTTTCTACCAAAAAAAAAACAATTTTCGACAAACTACATAAATTTTGAATTAAACAGTTCACGAATGGAGCAGGTAATAAAACAGGTATAAAAAATAATTATTGAATAATGACTAATTACCTATAAATATATTAATTGTGTTTTCACTGCAGTTCCAGCTCTCCATTCTCTGCATATAGGAACACGAGTACGACCCTGCCCCTGCTATGTGTCCTTTAATGAATTTCAGGAGTGAATGTCAGAACTGAAGAATAAAGATTTAGTCTTAAATTAATAAATACAATTCAAGTTGATCCTAAATCGATTAATTCTAAAATTAACAGTGATTACTGAAATAATTATAATCTACTTCAAACTAACATTAACCTCAAAAAGATTAGAATTAAATGTCTTAGATATCACATAACATATGGAAAATATTAACATCACAATCACGTATTTTAAACAAGTACTTACAGAATAAGATATTTTCCATTAATCCTCAATAAATGCACTCACTTTACACGGAAACCTTAGGTAAAAACATTTTTTTTAAACAGAAAGCACCAAGCGTTCTACAAATTCTATATGCTAGCAAACTAGCGATACCCTTTAAATTTTCATGCGCATGATTGGCGTGCAAAAATCAAGCAATTGACCGTACGAAATGGCTTTTCTGCTCCTTCGTGGATGGTCGGAATGAGTGAAAACAATATGTGCGTATTCGCCATGCCGATAAGAATACCTTAGTTATCCCTGATGGCGAGCCTGATGTTCTTATAAAAGTCAGACTGGCGATAAAATAAGAGTCTTTTTAACCATGTCGAAAAAAAAATGGAAGGACCGTTCGACCATGTAGAAAGACTTTCTGGCTCTCTAAATTTTGACCATACAACTTTAACCATCTATTTTTCTCCGTGTAACTAAAAGGTTTTACCTAATCTAAGCGGACACTTTCTTTGAGTTTAATATATTCTCGATTAACTTTTTCGCCTCGAGAATTTTTTTCTGTGTATTATAAAGAGAAACTTCTGAAAATTTCAGCCTAATCGGTCAATAACTTTATAAGTTACAGCACGAGCAGTTTTAAAAAAGAAAATTTCGAGATAATCACGTTTAAAGATTCGTTACGGTATAACTATTAGTTTCAGTGACTTACCGATCAATCGGCGATTCCGGGTCCATATAATAAACGTAGTAATCGTAGTAAGGTAGTAACGTAATAATCAGCCTTCCCAGAATTTACGAGACAAAAGAATATACAAGCCTATTGTAAAAGAAACATTGCTCCGACCCAAGCGCTCTGACTACCTGATTAGTGACCTTATGCGGACCCCGACATTTTTGACAATATCTCCATAAATATTCAATATTTTCCTTTTTACAGTATATTTTAAACATATTATACATTCAAAATATTAAAAAAATAAATTTTTTGGAAATTCTAAAGGTATATCTCCCCTTAATTAACCTGTCTTTTCCACTCCCCCCACTTTCCCTGCCCTCATCAGTCCCTTGGAAAAAAGTACGATAGACGGGCACCCGAACGAAAATGTAAGGGTTTCTGCCAGCGATTAGGAAACACTAAAAATTTAAAGATTTGAATTTCCACATGTAAAAATTAATGGTTAGGAAAAATGAATTCTTCGGGGAAAGTCAGAGAAAAGTCCGGGGATTTGAAATAGTGAAGTTTTTCGGCCAATCTGACATATTAAATCATTTGAATTTTCTGATACTTGAATTTTAGCCGTTCCTCTTTGATTAGCTTGAATCCTGTGGGGTGTTTCAGGACTGCGAAGTAACACGTGAAGTACTCTGTGTAGACGGTATGTAGATCGACGATGTGAAAGTGGAATGCAATATCTTCAATTAAGACGATTATTGCCTTTTCGATCGGACATCTACATTGAGTTGCACTTTGTCGAAAATAGTTGGGTTTGAAACGTGATAATACTCTTGCATCTCTGCAGTATTTAATTCAAGTACACAGAAAGGCAGATTAATGTTCAATACTATTAAACAGTACTTTTGCGCAATTGCTGACGTCATTTGGCCATTGCAAGTGGCAAATGAGACGACAGAAAATCTGCAGTTTACCATGGAGCTATTCATTTTGAATGTGTTTAGAATGAGCAATCGATTATGAGTAATTGCTTCACAAAGACGGAGGATGCAACTCATTTTTACTCATTAGATTTCTTAGAAGCGGACTTACCATAATGAACCCTATAGTAAACGTTGCATGATCGGTTAAACGTGTTAACAATTCGAATATTTTTTATGTTTAATTGTTTAGATATTTAACCTGTAGAAGAGTTAATCCGTTTAAACTTTCCATCGGTTGCAACTTATTTTTTAATTAAACTAACTTTAGTTCAGGATCTAAATTGTTGTGAGTTCTGACAAACATATTTTTTGTAATCCGGATTTAATAGTTTTTGGTTTGAAATCAAACAGTGTACTCATGTATATTTTGTTTAAAATTTGATTGTTTGAGTATAAAATCAATCTTCTTGTTATAATTTCATCTTTTTAGTTACAAATTGAACTATTTGGTTAAAAATTCATCTATTTTGTTGAAAGTGGAATATTTCTACTGAAAATGTTAGAAATTTAAAGCATTTCAAATTGAATTCAGTATAGTACCAAAATTAATATTATTTAAAAGAATTTATTTTCCTGTTTTCATAAAAGACGTCTAAACAGTTAAACGTAGGAATTATTCAAATGGTTTAAACATTTAACCGAAGAAACGATGAGTACTAGAACGATAATTGAAGTGACAAACACATATCTTTTATTTTTTGTTACAGGTGAGTTCAGCCTAAGATATATCTTCACTGAGGATGCTTGTGAGGCGTTTGTGAGTAATTTTAAACAATATTTATTACTTTCATGTTCGATTTATCCTTTACTTTTCGACCCATCTAGCAAATTACAATTATTGTTGTTCTTTTCTCCGTTTATTATTCTTCCTAACAAAGTTGGTGCTTAAATTTCTCACGCTCCATGAAATGTTTGATGGTTCAGGAGTCCGATTGCCAATTTCCTCAAGCGTCAGAATGCGAAACTGGCGAATCCGAGTTCAGATGTTAACTGCCCATGTTTACTCCGTGTGGTTCAAATCATTGCAGTAAAATGTCTAACTTGATGACTGATAACGCGTTTGGGATCAACGTTTTTTCGAATATCTACTTCACATACGTTTATCTGCTGATTCAATTCATGACTTTTCATGAATGGTGATTAAAACTCTTTGTTAAATATAACGCCAACCTATGCTTCATACGCGGGTACAAGGTTGGCGGGAAGGTCGGTTCAAATCAATTTGCATGCGTCCACGAAGGCACTTCTTTTTTTAGTTGATCATTGAATAAGATAATGCGTACAATGATTAGCCACAATAGTAGTAAATAGAATAATACATTTTATAAAGATTCGCGTGCCATAGTTATTCAGGCGTTAAACGTGGTAGACAATTTATATTTAAAGAAATTAACAATAATGTTTAAAAAACACAATGAATGACCACGATGTCGTGACAGAGTGACAAAGTAACACAGTGATTAGCCTCTAAATTGTATAATGATTGGCCGAGCCAAAAAATGTTTTTGACCATTATTTCTACTCATTATGTGTCAGCTAAATTGACAAACAATTTTACTCATAGCCAACACAAAGTACAAACAATTTTAAAAACATTTTTCCAAAGATTTTAGCTATTTGTTTTCCAGATATTGTGGCTAAGCATTGTTTCCGCTTTATTCACGATAAAAATCATTGGCTACCCATTTCTCGATGTAGAGACATCATTTTATTTGTTTTATACATTTTATTTGTTTTATACAAAAAGTTTGGTGCGGTACACCTAAAATAGAGGTCCGTTAAGCTAGCAAGACCACATTGCAAAAATGTACTAAAAACCTATAGGAAATTTCGGGCTTATTCAGGGCTATTTTAATGCCCTATAACCAAATTTGATGCTCTTCATTTAAACGAAAAAGAGGTGATCATACTAGCTTAACGTTAAGCTAGGAGAACCATACATAGAAAAAAAAATTTTTGAAAATTTCTTTGCTCTGTAATTCAGGGCTTATTTAGGGCTCATTCAATGTCTTATTGCCAAATTTCATACTCTGCAATGTTCCGAAAAAAACCCTTGGTCATGCTAGGTTAACGTTAAGCTAGCAGGACCACACATAGAAAAAATGACTTAATAATTATTTCTTTGTACAAGAATTTAGGACTCATTTAGGACTCTCAAAATAAGCATACCATTTTTAAAATCTTTGTTTAAAAAAATTTTGTTTAAACAATTAGTGAAATCAGAAAGAAAACCACTTACGTTAACCTACATAATTTCAAGCTCATTTAAGACTCAAATATGTAGTAGAAATTTGAGTCAACTTCTTTTAAACAAGCTTTGTTTAAACAATTGATAAAAAAAGTGAGAATCAAACCTGAAGCGCCATTCGTTTGCTATTATAAGGATAACGATGTTTAGGATTGTAGTAAATAACACAGAAAAACAGAAGATTAACTTTACACCGATTTCCGATGAAAGATTCGCTACAACAAAATTGAACTTTCTTTTGTTTTTCCATGACAGCACATATGTTTTCAAAAACAAGAAGTTGTCCGAATAAAACTTTATCCCTCTAAAAAATTTCCTGCAACAAATTTTATCATTACTTTATTCTGTGAATGCTTAAATTCTATCGCCAACCCACTATGAAATTAACAACAGATTCAACTGCAAAGAATAATTATCAGGGTTCCATGCAGAATTTTGCGTTAACTTCGAAAAGAATTTACTGACAATAAACTCACGTCCATATCTATTTCTGTATTGAAAATATTGCAGAGTCCTTATATTCGAATAACTTTGCAGATTAATTCCTGTAGGGTATTAATATTATAAAAACATTGAAATAATTAGTGGTAAGGACAACTGATGTGTGACAAAAAAATTTACGTGTTTAAAAGTATGTAATTTTGATTTAAAAACCTCAAATTGTTCAGATTTTGTGAAAAAAATGATACGATATTAGGTTCCGTAATTTAATGCAGTCCTTTTTTAAATAATAAAAATAACAGGATGAAAAGGAAAACCTACACCATATTTCTCTGCACTGTAATTAATTTAGGGCTCATTTAATGCCTTATTGTCAAATTTAATGCTTTCCATTTAGATAAAAAAACCGGTGGTAATGCTATCTTAACTTTAAACTAGCGGAATCACGCACAGAAAAAAATTCTGAAAATTTCTGCGCTCTATAATTTAGGGCTCTCTTTATGCCCTATTGCCAAATTTGATGTTCCGAAATTTGGAGAAAAAAAATGTTGCCATGTTAGCTTAACGTTAAAGTAGCAGGACCACACATAAAAAAATGTCTTAGGCAATATTTCTTTGCACAATAATTTAGGGATTACTTAGGTTAATCAACAGTACATACGTTGAAAAAAATGACTAAGGAAATATTTCTTTCCACCATAATTTTGGGTTCATTTAATGCCCTATTGCCAAATTTGATGCCCCACATTAAAAAAAATGTGGTGCTGCTAGTTTAATGTTAAGCTAGCATGACCACAGGTGGTTTTGAAAAATTTTTGAGTACTAAATTTGGCAATAGGACATTGAATAGGCCCTCAATGAGCTCTAAATTGTGGGTCCGGATGCAATAAGGGCACATAAAATTTTTTCGTGCGAAAACGAAGTCCCCTGGAGGCTTTAGAAAAAATTTTCGAATTTTAATTTT
>NC_046658.1:104430999-104470300 GCF_010883055.1 Belonocnema kinseyi
ATATCTTTTGAAAATTAAAATTCGAAAATTTTTTCTAAAGCCTCCAGGGGACTTCGTTTCCGCACGAAAAAATTTTATGTGCCCTTATTGCATCCGGACCCATAATTATAGAGGAAAGAAAATTTCAGAAATTTGTCTTTTTTCTGTGTGTTATTCTGCTAGCTTAAAGTTAAGCTAGCATGACCACCGGGTTGTTTCCTGTAATGGAGAGCATTAAATTTGGCAATAGGGCATTAAATGAGCCCTAAATTAAATATGGTGCAAGGAAGTATGAAATAAGTTTTTCTTTTGATCCTGTTATTTTTATTATTTAAAAAAGAACTGCATTGCATTCCGGAACCCGATATCGTATCATTTTTTGTAGAAAATCTGATAAATTTGAGTTTTTGTAAACAAAATTACATACTTTTAAACACGTGAATTTTTTTGATCACATATCAGTTGTTCTTGCCACTAATTATTTTAATGTTTTTATTATATTAATACCCTACAAGCATTAAACGGCAAAGCAATTCAAACATAAAGGCTCTGCAATATTTGTTATACTGCAATAGGTATGGACGTGAGTTTATTGTGAGCAAATTCTTATAGAAGTTAAAGCAAAATACTACATGAGTCCCTAATAATTATTATTTACATTTAAATCTCTTCTTGATTCCATAGTGGGTTGACGATAGAAGTTACACAGTAATGCAAGATGATGGATTTTAAATGTCGATGAATTTCATTTTTGCATTAAATTAAGTAAGTCACTTAATTTCAACCAGAAATGGAACTTAACTTCAGTGTCTCCTATCTGATATACGAGTAATATGATGATTAACTGTCAGGTATGTTGAGTTTAGGATGATTTTCATTCGCGCGCTCTGAAATTCAATTTGTGCTGGCAGAAAAGCGTGCGCGAAATGCGATGCGGCGATGCGCAAACACTTCGACGGATTTCGGCAATTTTAGAAGAGATGTCAAGAGAGCAGCTGAGAGTAGCCAATATGGTATCGATAGCGTTGGCAGGATAGTACCGATGAACACTGAGCTCATGGTATAGCCGTTTCGTCAACGTTTCCTATTTTGATATATGTAATCAGATCTATAGCGGGTTTTCATTATGAATAGAATAATCGTTCATTAGCCCTAAAATATTGTGCAATGAAATAATGCCTAAATCGGGTTTTTCTCTATGTGGTCCTGCAAGCTTGAATGTTAAGCTAGCATGACCACCGGTTTTTTTGTTTAAATGAAAAGCAATATATTTGGCAATAGGGCATTAAATAAGCCCTAAATGAACCCTAAATTCCCTATAGGTTTTTAGTCGATTTTTGCAATGTGGTCCTGCTAGTCTCTAAAATAGGCTTCAGTTTTTTGTATGCCGAGATTACCCCCATCATTTTAACCTGAAACACTTTTTACGTTTTGTTTTTTCCTTGTAACTTTTTGGTGGAAAATTCATATAATTGTGTTGAAAATTTGTATATTTTTGGAAGAGAAATAATCTTTTTGGTAGAAAATTTGTCTTTCTGGTTTTAAAATTGATTTTTTTGCGTAGAATTTCGATGATAAATGCAACTCTTTGGTTAAAAATTAATTTTTTTTTTAATATTCAAGAATTTAAATAAAATGTCATCTTTTTCGAAAATCCAACTGACTTTGGTTAAAAATTGGTCGTTTTGGACAGAAAAGTTCTTTGTTCAAGATTCATCTTTATCAGTTGAAAATTTAACTGGCTTCTGAATAGTTCACTTTTTTGGATTGAATATTACACTATTTGTTAAAAAAAAAACTTTTTGTGGTAAGAAGTTCAACTATTTGATTATACATTCAATGTTTTGGCCTAAAGTTAATTTTTTTGTTTGTTGAAATTTCAACTAATTGATTGAAAAATCTCCTTGATTGGCTAAAATCATCTCGTTTTTGTCAATGCAATTGTTTGGTTGAAATTTAAATTTTAAATCTAACTTAGTTTGAAAATTTATTTAATTTGTCTAAAACTGGTCTTTCCGGTTTGAAAATGAACCTCCTTTGTTAGAAACATAAACCATTGTCATTTTCGGTAAAAATTCATCTATTCGTTGAAAAATGAATTTTTTGGGTTACAAATTTAACCGTAGTCTAAAAAACTTCCTTTTTGGCTTGAAAATTGATATTTGGTTAAAAATTCAACTCTTGGTTCAATTTTACTCTGTTTAAATTAAAAATTCGACCCTTTCGATGAAATTTCAACTTTGTAGGTTGAAAATTCATCGTTTTGGTTAGAAAACCAAAGTTTCCTTTAAAATTAAACTATTTGGTTGTAAATGAAACTTTGCGATTAAAAATTAACTTTTTGTTTTTGAAAATACAATAGCTTTTGGTTCAAGTTTCATTTATTTAGTTTGAAAATTTGACTATTTGTTTGAAAATTTATCTTCATAGGTAAAACTATTCAAGTATTTGGTTAAAAATTCCACTTTTCTAAAAAATTTAGTTATTTTCTAGAAGATCATATTTTCGCGGCCACCCTGAAAAACAATTACACTTGCGCTTATAATTTTTGCATGCGTAGTTTGAGTTTTGAAATCGTATTGCTCTCTGTCGAAATGATCCCATTCTAGATAGTATCACGCATATACTGAGAAAAAATATTACTTGCATTAAAGGAATATAGTATTGAGTACGTCCAATAAAATATTTTTTTAATCGAAAAAAGTTTTTATTTTCATAAAAAATAATGTTTTTAAAAATTAAAAAAATTAATTTTATTTAGTCAATCATTTTTTCGATCATAAGAATATTTATTTTGAGCGTGTTCAGTACTATAGTTCTTAAATTCAAGTAATTTTTTCTCAGTGTATAGGAAAGAGAATTTACATTGAAGTGACATATGTTACAGTTCTACGTGAAATGATTGCTTTACAATTACCGACACGAAGAGAAAGAGAAATATTTCGCTGGGGCATGTGTGCATAGAATATAAAACAGAAAATTGGCATTGTTCAGTCGCGTTACCTGATTGAGATACACCCAGAAGAAAGTTTCTCCGATTCAAACAAAATTTCTTTTAATCAGAGGACTTCGGGCATTGCGACACGGTAAAAGAAAAGTTTCTTTAAATTGAAAAAATTTCTTGGTTACTAATTTTAAATTGATTTAATAAAATAATTTGTTGTTCTGATAGAAATACTTTTTAAATGCAAATTTTTTTTTGCTATATTCCACTAAAACTTTTTTTAAATTAAAGAAAAATCATTTTGTGTTGTAAAAATTATATCATTTGAATTTAAAAAACTAAGGAACTGAAATATACTAAGGTTTTATTCATTGTAACTAAAGAATTTATTATGAACAGGTCTAATATGCGCAGGTGCACGTCGAATAGAGCATTCTTGTCAAGTAATAAAAATTTTAAATGGCCGTACCGCTAAGAGTATAACATTGCATATATGCCCCTATAATTTGCATATCCCGTGCATAAATTTTCTCATATTTCCCTATTTGAAGTTGGGTTCCGATGGGGTCTCTATCAAAATATCTAGCCTAGAAAAAACTGGTTGGGGCCTCTATCAGAATATCTAGTCTAGAAAAAACTGATGGGTTCCCTATCAGTTTCTAGTGAAGAATTTCGTGCCTCGTATAGGTATGGCAAATCTATCTTATCATTTTTTTTAAAGTAATAAATTCCGTTCTTATGAAAAACTGTAAATATTCAGAAAAAATTACATTTCCTGTTATTCTAAAAAGTTTTAAAGTAGTCTACAACGGGAAAAATCGAAATATTACAGGAAGAAAACTTTCAGTCAATTACAATTATTTATTCAAAAATTATTTAATTGATATTTCTGCTAACAGTTCGTATATTTTACATGTAGATAATGTCGTATAATAATAAATATTTAATTAGAAAAAGAGAGTTCAAAAATTTTTGATCTGTAGCTTATGAGTATAGCTTTTTCATCGACTATCAACTCGAAGGTTTAGCGTAATGGTTAAGACTCCCGACTGCTAGGCGATAGATTTAGGTATAGATGTAGGTGTTCGATACTTCATAGCGTTAGAAATTTTATTTGTAATGTAATGTTTAAAAATGTAATATATGTACTGACTCTAAATAGGACCATTAATATTTAAAGTCAAAATACTTGCAATCAATTAATATTTATTGTTTAAATATCTCTTTTGTCATATGAATTAAGTGTTCATCAGGTAAGAGAAAGGTTTTAGAGGGGGCCCTACTAATCATCGGGCGATAAAAGGGCACTCTCGTTAGGGCCTGCTCAGAAGTTCTAGCTAGAACCTGGCTAAAACAGCGTTACAGAACTAGTCAGGCTCTCTCAATTTTCCCCGACGAGCGCTCGATTAGAAATAGGGAAATCTAGCCAGAGCTCTACTAAACCCTGATCGGAATTTCTACATGGGATGTTGTCGGAGTTTTTAAAAATCGTTTTAGTTTTTTGGAAATGCAGAGTGACTATTTGGCAAAATTGGCGGTAGATGTCAAGATGTATATCCTAAGATATAAATCCAAGGTGTATGTTCAAAAAATGGAAAACTTTGAGCCATATGCTCTTACAGAGAGTTTACATCGCAAAACAAGTAAAATCATATGAAGTTGAAAAGCTTATAAATTTTATGAAGCTGATTTTCCGGTGAAAGTGAAGTGCTGCCAGTTTAATGGTACTTTTCTGCTTCTGACTGCAGTTAGTTTAACACTCCAGTATTTTTAGTTCTAAACTAGTGTTTTTAGTTATAAATTATCATTTTCATGATTATAAACATTAGCATTAAGTAATGCCCCCGTTAAGCATGGCATTCGGTTCAATTTACAACATCAAATTCCATTGCTAGAGAAATCTGTTGCAAATTTGTCTTTTTTGGTAGAAAATTAATGGTCTTGGTCAGGACAGATAAATACAAATTTGTCATCATAAAGTAGAGATTTTTTAAATTGTTATTTTTTAATTATACACAGAAAAACGTTGGTGTTAAAATTTGTTGTAGCTCAAATTTCATTGGTCTCCCAATGAGCATTTGAAACAATTTTCAAGTCTCAAATGTATTCCTCTGAACGTAGCAACACATCTGGGCATCTAGGGGAAAGTATCATTTGGAGACTGAATTTTGGCTCAATGCCGAGAGTTGTGGAGTGCTGAACCGCGCTGTCAGCCACCTGAACACCTGTCAAAGAAACTATTCACTTTGCGATATTAGACTAAATAATTGTTAATAAGGAAAATAATTGAAATAATGTTTGACTAATTTTTAACTTTCTTTCATTTAACAGTGTGTACTAGTCTCTTGGAATAAAATGATAACTTCCTGATGCAACTTCCAAATGTTAGGTTAGTCATGGCTATCGATATTTCAACTGAAGCCGGGGTGCGTAGAAAAAGTCATGACCGTCTACATATACAATTAGGTATTTTCACTTTAACCACCAGCTAACTTCACTTTTTTGAATACAGAAAATCTAGAGGAAATTTTTTCGAACGAACAGGCATCAGTTTCAATGCAGACGGTCACGACTTAGTTTTTACATCCCGGCTTTGGTGGTTTGAATGAAGGATTAACGATTTTCTGTGTATCACTCGAGCTGTTTTATTCTGCGAGGTGATCGCTCTTGCCGGAGATAGTTTCTAAACTCAGAATCTCAACACTGAAACGACATTCGAGGAACAGCGCCCTCTAAGCTGTAGGACTGTTCCTCGATATATATTGAGGAGCAGCGCCACGTAATGAAGTAGCAGTAACTCTCACTGCGAGTTGCAGAAACACGAAATTAGATAGAGAGCAGCTTAGAGGGCGCTGCTCCTCGAATGTCGTTTCAGTGAATAAGCTGCCATCGCATTTTCATGAGCAATCGAATTTGACAAAATACTGTATTGTTACACTAACCTCGCTTAGAAGCAGAAAAGTACTATTAAACTGCTTGCACTTCCTTTTCACCAGAACACCAGCTTCGTAAAATTTATAAGCTTCCAAATTTGTATAGGCTTTTACTGATTTAGTAGTGTAAAAACTTAAAGATTGAATAAAATATGACAATACATCTACTATAGTCACCGAGGGCATTGAACTGTTATTTTCTCTGAAATCTATATCTCTAGGATCATACGAATCGAAGTTTTTGATTTTTTCCAATTTTTTGATATTTCGGGTCTTGAAATCTTACGGCAATTTTACCAAATATTCACTCTGCATTTCGAAAAAATAAAGAAAATTTTTTAAAAATTCCGGGAACACATGCAAACAGGAGTATACGGGCACTGTCATTCCCTCGATGGCCGCTAGGAACGCGTGACGTCACTAGTGAGAATCGTCTATTCAAGGCAGTGCGCACTTGCGCGCGGCTGACTCTCTAATAGAGCAGGGAAGAGGGAAAAAATTTCGCTCGCTCCTTTAGAATCAAGGCGCTTGTATCTATGAAACACTCGTATCTTTGGTACTCATATCTTTGGAGTTCGAGTGTATGTATATTTGCTGAAACTAAATGAAGATGTATAAATTGTACCTATAACTACTTTTCGGAACAAGAAGCTAAAAAATTAGTGTATGTAGCATTTTTATGATTATTTTTGAAAATACAACAAAAGTAGGGAAAAAATAGATCGTTTAACGGTTACAATTTTACACTAAACTAAACTAAGGTTTTATTGGCTAGCTTTTAACCTTATTGTAAATTATACATTTGAAAAATCTCTTCTTCTAAAGAAATGATTTTCTTGGTTTAAAATAATATGATTAAATGAATTATGTCTTAATTTTTCTTTCCATTGCCTCGTTTGAATGAAAAGAATATTAGTTTACATCAAAGAAATACTATGAAGTGACTAATTTTTTTAATTCAAAGAAGAAAAATTAAATTATTAAAAATTAAGCAGTTTTTAAAATTTGTTTTAAAGTAAAAGAGTTAAAGAAATTATTTCTTACATTAATAAACAAACTTTTTCTATGTGTAAACTACTTGTATTCGCATGAAAAATTGTTCACAATATATAAAAAGTATTGAGGTTGAATGCTCTACAAGAGTTAAAGAACTAAAATTCATAAAAAATAGAAAATACATATAAGGAAATATTAGTTTAAAAAATGTATAAGAATACTGACTTTTGGTTCAGCCAGCAGAAGTATGAAGAAAATTTATGAGAAAAGTTTGTTTTTTCATTCCTTTTTTAGGATGACAGTGTCACGTTCAGCCCCTTACGGTACACTCTCCATTCCAGATCTCCACCGTAAAATAAAGCTAGATCTTAATGATTGAGTTTCAAGAAATAGTAAATATTTTGAGTTCTAAACTCGTTCATAAAACTTACCAATTTTTATAATCCAAGTCGCACTTTTAAAACTGGGGATCGCTGGAATATTTTAAGATCCCTTTAAAACTGGTATTTTCCTACTCGATGAGATTTGTTGTCGTTGGTTCGATAGGATTCATGGTAGGATTCGTGGTTGACAATGAGTATTGTCAAAGGAGCCTGTAAGTATGCAGGTAGCCCGACTCTCCTGCTGGTGCTCAGAGGTAATTATGGTTGACAATAGTATTGTCAAAAAGGGATCTTCTGAATAAGGTTTCACTTATTAAACTTATTTGAAAGGGATTTGAAATTCTAATCGACTTCAATTCGATTGAATTTCCGAAACACAACACTGATTCTACTTTTATTTTGAAATTTTCATTTCGACAATTTAGAAATAGTTTACAAATAACCGGAGTCTTTTAATTAATATGGTTTTAAGATTTACTTCGTTGTACTCTAGGGCAGAGCTTCCGCCCGATTTGAAATTCGATGTTAGACTGACTTTTGATTCAGATCCTGGGTTTATATATGTTAGATTCTATTGTGATCAGAACTAAAAACTTGATAATCAAAAACTTGAGGGCGAGGGGACGACACAATTGATATCAATTGATTTTTATGTATATCCAGGTGTCTATATCTGAAGGCGTAGAATCGGGGTGCAGTACCTTGAGTCCAAGGAACTGGCCATTGTGCCACCCTCTTTAATGTTTCGTGGCTGACTTTTATGAGCAGCGGCCGAAGATTTGTACATGAGAAATCATTGCATTTTGGGAGTGTATTGAAAGTCAGGATGTACAAAATGCGTAGTTTGTACAACGATGTTTAAAATATTGATTTTAACATATTGGATAATAATAAATATGCACGAGTTTGTGCGTTTGCCGGATACAAATAGGGTAACCCGGTCGGGATCCGACCGGTTTTTGACTGGGGTCCTCGATCGCATATTACTGGACCCTTTTTACCACATCGAACATAATCTACCAACTGGCAGAGATAAGAATCTTTCTCAGCACTTATTTCCATCTGTAAAAAGATGTTGGAATGTCAATTTAAGAACTGCATTCATAATAATAATTATATTAACTACAAACATTGATTTAATGTGAGTATTAAAATATAGGTTATGATCCTTAAGTTTCTGTAAGAAATTGCATTGTAAGAAATTAAAGTTAAATTGCATAGCAAATTTACCTTAAGCGTCATTTAGTTTGTATAGGTTTTTTTTTACAAGAGATAAAATAAATTTCAGGGATTTCACGTGACATCCTAACCTATGAAACCGGGTTAGAAAATACATTTAACATGAACGTTGAAGAATATTAATAATGCTTACTTATTAACAAAATAATTCACTTACCTTTATAAATAATCTGCTTGCTCCAGAAAATTGGATACAATTTTGTGAAATTTAACAAATTTCTTAACGGATAAGCTGGCGTCAACTGACGTTTTACTGCGTTGTTAGCATTAAAGACTCCGGAAGTCGCCGAATCGTTATTACGTGCAAGCATGATAACGTAATTCAAAACCTTATTCGGAAAAAGTTATTTCTCTTCTTATCACGTTTTTTGCTTATTCAAGATAATATACAGATACATTAAAAATAAGCAAAAATCGTATCACAAAAAAATAAGTATAATTTCACTGGGAAACTATATGTTTGAAAATAAAAAAGAAGTTGGTCAACGATTTCGCAGTCAAGGCAAGTCTGGAAACCGCAGAACCAAAAGTGGGAAACCATACAATTAAAATTAGTTTAATTTTTCTTTCATAATTGATAAAAAAAACACCTAAAGCACAAAAAATTGGTCTTTTACCTATCAAATATTCACAAACGACCCACTGACGGCAGTCGTTTGTGGATATTTCTTTAGATGTTTTTAAGGTTATGATACTTCTATTATGCACCATTTTTGGCCCGACGGTGGGAACTCGGTCAGATCCCGGCCGGGCAAGTATCTGAAATTTTAAAAAGTAAAAAAAAAATAATTTTGATCACCCAGAGAACTTAATAGTTTAATCTCCATTAACATTCGATAAAAAAATCCTTGACCTTTCCGGAAATATACCCCAGAAATTAAATACTCCAGTAAAACAAATATATAAAGGTTTTATAACCCTGTTAAAATCGCAATAATTCTGTTACATTTAATATAATTTTGATAAGTTAACTAGATTCACTAGAGTTCTGTTGGTCTCAAGAATTCTTTTAAATTTAATTTAATTTGGTTAAATTTTGCCATTAACTAGATTTCTATTAAATTTATTAGAATTATCTTACCTTTTTTGATATCAGTGGTTAAAATGGCGGAAAAATGAGGAAATTTCTTTTTTAGATGAATTTGCTGAAAGCTTTTCCTTTATTCCTTGCAAATATCTGAAATACCATACTTTGTACAATAAAATCTTTAGAAAAAGTACTCTGATATTGTTAAACCTTGAGTTTATTTATTTATATGATTGTATTATATGGTATATCACTCACAGAATATATATCTACCACAGAAAAACGAAAGATAAAGTTTACATCGATTCCAGGTGAAATATTCACCACAAAAAATATTATCCTTGCCAGATAAACTTTACATGAATCGAAGATGATTTCCGATTTTTAATCTTGCTTGAGTAATCTTTCGCCTTTTAAGCGCTCAATTTTTATTCGAAATGTAGCGAGAATTACGATGTCAGCGCTGTCTATCGTCGTTCAACTTCATTAAATTAGAGAGGAATGGGGATTCCTACACGTCAGTTGCTTTTTGCGCTGTCTACAATAATAATGTCATACAATAATGTCATTTATTTCGGACGAGATATATCAGTAAGAATACATTTTTGTGTGTTTTCTGTTGTTGATTCTATATGTCTTACCGAAATTTGCTCACTCTAGCGCGATGCAATTGACGAGTATAGAATTATTTTCCTAACCTCGCCTCGGTGAAACTTTCGTCGAAATATGTTTAAATATTAACCGTTGCAGGTCTTACCTGCAACAAATGTTATCTTTTGTTTTTTTCTGTGTTGTTTTAAATCTGGTGCCCCGATTTATAGCTTGAATTCACTCATAATTTGCCGTTTTCCCATTGCTGCTAAGGACACCGTATCAGACGACAGGTTTTATTCCATCGTAGGATAAAATTTTGCCAAATAGCATGTAAATTTTAGAAGTGAAAAGTCTTCCATGAAACAAAATTTAATTTCAGTTTTTTTCTGTGACATTTCCAGTATATCTAGATATCGAATGGCAAAACTGCATCTGCACCTAATTTTGTAAAAAAACTTTTTATTCCTGACATTCTTAACGCTGGCAAATAAAATTCTTCATAATTTGAATTTCTATGAATTGAAGCGAATTCAAACGGAGTTTTTTATCGAAGTTTTTGCAATTGTAGATGCTTCTGGTGAGATATCTTATTTATTATAAATGATAATGATGATACCGTATTACACTTATCTAAAATAAATGATACCCATGAATATAAAAAGAAGATATGATAACAGGAGGCTAAAAAAAATTATGCTCAACTAAACACAATTTTTGCAGTGTTTCTTATCCACTGCCGGACGGTTTTATCTGCTAATTCTGATACATATTTAGGGCCGTTTGGCACTAATAAATATATGCGGTTGCTGCGTGGCAAATTTGTATCATTATACTGATATTCGGCATCATTGAATTTACGGAATTTACTAGCTTTAAACTTTTCGATGCTGCCTCCTATCTTTACGCTTATATAGGCTGTTTTTGGTTTATTCGTATTAGGGTTAAAATGGGTGCGGGTATAACGCTCATCAAGTGGGTGGTAGATTCTTGCTTCAATATGGAGCCCTAATGCCGTCCTTATAAAAACGGGCATTCCGAGAAGGGATTTAGAACTTCGGGCATTTGCCAGCCAGTCGGGAAACTTTCTTGTGGAATGTTTTGGAGTAATAAATCCAACAAATTTAAAGCCACCTGTCATTCGTACCTCCATATTGTCTGGCAGAAGGTCTGGAAAAACTCCTTCCGTGCCTAATTTTGTATAAAAAATATTTTGATAACTTCTGTATACTAGTAATTTAAATTCTTAATACAGTCAAACCTGGATATAGTGATCATCCATTTAATGTTTCCGAGAATTAACGCCGCGCGGCGAGCATGGGTGAGAGGAGCTTCGGGGGATGTGCGATGCTCACTCAAGCGTGACATACCAGGAGCGTTGCGGTAAGGCGCCGTGCCCTAATGGCCTACCTCTGTAACTGTGTCACGATGTTCCGACAGTTTACTCTAATCGGGAGGAACACACGAATAATCAAGATGGTTAGCTCACGTCGAGCAGCAGTGGGTCTGCGATGCCTACTAAAATCGGTCGGACTGACCGGACTATTGCATGCGAGCAGACCTAAGGATCCTCTAGGGAAGGATGCGGCAAACCATGTGCCTAATACGGATTGGTCGAGCTGAGTTTACTGGAGACTTTTGGGCAGGTTAGGTGGGGTAGTGGGAGGCAGCTGTCCGTCGGTGCAGTGTGTAAATATGTGCAATGTGTAAATATTCGTGTGTATGACACAACCTTCCATTCAGTCTGAAGTTAAAAGTACGATCGTGCTCAGGGAGTCTGACGTCACTTCCTGTCCACTTTTCACGGGTCCGTGGAGGGGAAACATTGGCGCATCCTTCCCTAGAGGATCCTTAAGCAGACGTTGATAAAAGCGCTATCTGACAGGGTAATATATATTGCGAATTATTATCGTAAATTTATTGGAGCATGTGTTTCTGGATACTCGTTTATTTTAACGTTTCACAGAAAATTTTCTTTCTCATTTCCGTTAAATATTTACTGCACCCTTGCTTCCGTATTTGAAAAACAATTTTCAAGATAATTTTTATCACGCAGTAAAATCCTCCGGAAACGGTTCATACGCCCCTGGCTAATAAGCTGGATTTTATGTTACCGTCATTCCCACAATTGACATTAAATCCAGGTTTGACTATAATTTGAAGCAATCAGTGGTCAACAAAGAATGACCCATGTATGTATTCTAAAAATTAAAAATGTATTTTCCGAAGTAGTTTTTAGATGCGTTCTCAGACTCTAAATCCAACAGGCATCTTATTATTGCGATAACTCAATCGGCTCTCAAGATAAGTACAAAAAGCTTCAAAATTTTGAATTTTAAGGATTAAAGAGAATTCAAACGAACTTAAGACAACTCACATGAAGTCAAGAGAATTTAACACAAAATTAAAGATATTTCTGAGAATTCAAGAGAGAGATAAACTCGCTTCGAAGCCATGAAAAAACATTTTCTGGAGAGCAAAAAAACATTAACAAAATCTGAATCATTTTTTTTAACGACAAAATTAAAAACTGTTTTTTAGTTATATTTTAGTTTATGATATGAATGTCAATACTAATTATACGCACTATATTTTGTTCAGTACTAAATGTTCCTAATACATTGAAACAAATATATTATTTAGTAACAATTTTTATGAAAAAGAAGAGAAACGATACCAAAAACATCTACGATGCATAAAATTCTGCCAAAAAAAATTACCGGCTGAATCAACATAGTTTATTAAATCAAACTATGCCATATGATACTTAAAAGATATCTAAACTGAAAAAAAATTTAATTGATAAATTTACATACATGTTGAGAATATATTAAAAGGAGAAAAAAATATAAACTTGGTGAGATTTTCACGTTTCTGAAGATAATATAAATAATAAGCACGCCAAGTTTTAATTTTTTCTTATTTCAATACAACCTAAAGATTTTTCGTTATTTTACCAATCTGAAAAAATGTAAAAATTAAGATATCTTCTAGAATTACTTTTCAAACATTGATTTCCAAACTATGTTGATTGTACAGATATTTTTTTACTTGCTGAAATTTATTGCATTATAGATGTTTCTTGTGAGATATCATATTTGTTATAAATATTAATTATAATACCATATTGCACTTACGTTTAAAATGGATGAGACTGAAGAATATGACAACTAGAATATCAGTGCAAATCTTCATTTATTTTAAGTTAGTCAAAATGTTAGAGAACTGAATTGCGATTCTAAGAATTTCGTGTAAAGAGGGATTTGATAAGTAAATGCGGTATATATACTGACTTTTATGACATCTATGAAATGACGTTGTGTTATTTCTTTTCAAATAGATAGTGGAAAGATGTCTCGAAATTTTTCGTACTTCCTAGATTTATTACTCACAGAATCCTCAGAATGATCGAAGGTTGTAAACTTTGACGTATGTTGTTTATTGTATAATAGAGGATTAAGAAAGAACAATTAGAATTACTTACGTTATCTTCTAAGTATCCGGCTCATGTATGAAAATGGAAACAACGTCAGTGAAATTGAATATGCCACTATATAGGCGGATTAGTTGAATTTGGTCTTAAAATCATATTACTTTTGATAGGAATGACCTAGAGGGATACATTTTTTTAATTTGAAAATAAATGCTTAGCAAATACAGGACAAATGTAGAAAAAATGTAAAAAAAATAATGAAATGTTGACCATGGAAATCTATGTTGAAGTTAGACATTTTTGTAGAAAAATTGGCTGCGTCTAGTCGTCCCAAAAGTTGGAACAGTTGGAAAAGAGGGGATGGAATAGTCGTCTTGTAAAGTCAGGAAGACTAGGCAAGCTTATGAGAAGTATTGGACTAGTCATCCTGAATTTCGTGACGAAATATAAAAAAATTTTATTTATTTTTGGCTAGTAAAAATCTTTTTCTACATACTTAAATGAGTCTTCATAATTTTTTTTTCAGATTTTTAAAACGATATCTTCAGTTAGCAGAAACTTTTAAGTTTGAGACTTTGAAAGCAGTGATTTCTTCAATGTATTTCAAGGTTGGGTCACTATTTCCTTTTAAAATCAGTTTTTACTGCACGAATACATTTATTTTGATGTAAAAAAATTCTCAAACATTTTTATTGTAAAAGAAAATTCTGGTGATAAATGTAGTTACGTAGAACATAATTTTTATTTCAAAATGAAAGTTTAGAAAAGTATTAAAAATCGTTGAAAATCACAAATTTTGTTATCATCCCTTTCAGGTATCTTTTAAGACCTACAACTACACCAAACTCTCGCTTTCAGTGAAGTGTAGGGGTTGCCTTCAAATGCCTTGGACTGATTTCGGGGGGAAAAGAAAGAGAGGTATCGAGACCTTATAAGGGAGTTGCAACGATTGTACCCGGAATATTCTGTTAAACTGATCGTCCTTATCATCGGCGCTCTTGGAGGTGCCAAGCTTTCACTTGCTAATGGCCTAAAAAGCATCCCTGCGTGTCAACAATATGCTAGAACACTTGCGGGAAAAATACAGAAGGTGGTTGTCCTTGGGTCGCTCCGTGTTCTTAGGGTGCACGAGGCTTTTGCTGGATCGTCGCATTGATTGCTTTACAGACTGTAACCACCTATCTCACGGTTGTGAGACGTGGTTGTGGCTGAAATTTTACCGCGATTTCGCTGGAAGCGGGTGCAATTTTTCAGATTAGCACCCGCTCCCGGCGAAATCCTGCGGTTGTCCTTATGACAAATTTTTAATTATATATATGTGTGTGTGTGTATAATGTAGCAACTGCTCTCGCCCTACTTTCCTGAGAAACTGCGTGAGTCAGCCGTTCTAGGAAAACCGAGAACGGGGTGACTGAAAACGAGAGTTTAGTGTATATGTATAAGTTTGAAAGGAAAAGTTCTGGATTACTCTAACCTGAAGCAAAGAGCTGCAAACTTGAGTAGAATTAAAATAATCTTCAAATTAATACCAAATAACAGAGCAATAGCTCACGGCACGAACTTGTTTTTTGACGGTGAAAACATATTTTTACATTGTCATCCATAATGACAACGTATTAGTTTGATGTGAAAACTAACTTTTTTTGGATTTCATCAAATGTCGACGTTTTGAGACCTCCTGAGTCAGGAAAAACAGTTTTTTATACGTCGATGTTTGCCTGTGTTTCATCTTCGTTGTTGTTGTCATTGTTGTTTTTGCCGCCTGTATACCGGATAACTTTCGAAAGACCAATCTAGTTGGATAATGCTCTGACAGACAGTTTGAGGGAACAAAAAAGAAAGATTGAGTTCGTTAACGTTAAATCATACATGTTTCAGCGTCGCTAAGAATAAAATTTAATGCAAAATAAGAAACAAATATTAAAGTAGTAGAGGTACATAAAAAATGTATTATATTTGATATAAAAATGTTGAGCATAATGAAAAAAGTTGACATTTTTGACAAAATCGAGTGCGAAGTACAAGATACGTGATAAGAATGTGCTCGTTAAAGCCGAAAGAACTTTAACGAAAGAGAGTTCACAATCACAAAATTACAGTTTTTGATCCGTTGCTCTTTGATTTTAAAGGGCCTGTGCATGAATATAAGAGAAATGCAAAGATCAAGAGCGAAGTGCGAAAAAAACATTCGCGCCCCCTATGTGCTTTCAAACTCTCGAGCGAAGTCCTTTTAACAAAAGGGAATTCACAATCACAAAATTACAATGGCGGATGTTTTGAGTTTTAATTTAAAAGGTCTGCGGGAAGCGCGAGATAAATAAATAATCGAGCGTGAAACGCACGATAAATACATCATCGTGCGCGAAGCTCGAGAACCAACAGTCACGCGCCTTAAGTGCTCTAAAACTCGCGGCCGAAGCAGGCCACGCGTGCAGCGCGCGATGAGAATATGCTTGCACAGCGGGCAAATTTTTTTTATTTAATGACTCGCCAAAATCGCAATTATAGTTCTTTTTATTTTTCCTACGGAACTTTTATGTATTTGTATGACCTAAGAGGCCCCTGGAAAGGATAATTAAAAAAATGTAGGATTTGTTACCAGTCTTGATTATCTTCAAAACTTGGATTTTGAAATAAAAATTAAATTTTTCATAACTAAATTCATCACAAAAATTCCTTAACAATGAAAATGGTTGAAAATATTTTGTAACATAAAAATAAATAAATTAGTGCAATAAAAACTAGTTCAATGAAGAAATGTTGAAATGGAAAAAGATTTTTGCCAGCCATAATCAAAATGTTGTGTTTTCGGCCCACCTTGCGAAAATCTACGAAAAAATTCGTTTATCAAATACCACGGGCGTATAGATATTATATTTTATGTTCTACATACGTTTTTTAATAGAGTAGAACTCCGTTTTTTTCAATATTTTTGTGATGGATTTTCCAAAGAAAATGGATAAAATCTTATAAGATTTGAGAAGGTTGTATATGATTTACAAAATATTGACAAAATATGTGTCACTGGGTTTGTAATAATCTGAAACTACACTTTTCATATTTTTATAACATTTAAAACACATAAAAAATACATTTTCCAGATAATTCAGGATGAACTATTTTTAACTATTCGAATTATATTAGCATTTTTTAAAAGACTTGTTTTATCCCGTTTTCTGGACAAATTCGTTACATAAGTGTATTAAATTATTTTGTTTTTATATCAAACCTTTATTTTCAAAGTTCAAGAGTAAGAAAAATGTGACAGTTATGTTCATGGTGAAATTTAGCACAAATGGTTAATTCTGACTAGTTCTATTAAAAATTTGAGCTTCTCTTTAAATATTGATCCTGTAATATATCCTGAAATCTGTTTAAATACAAAAATGTGTTGCTGTTTCACCAAAAATGCATTTGATTTAAAGAAAAGTTTGTTTGTCTTCTAATAATTATATTATTTGAATTAACAAAATAAGGAACTACAACAGAAACATAACGAAATTTTATAAAATACAAAAGCAAGAACTTGACAAATTCTCATTAAAAAAATTATCGTTAGACTAAAAAAATGATATATAACTTAAATTTTAAAAAAGCAACAAAAGATATGTGTAAACCTTCATGTTTCTTAAATTAGCCAAAATGCCAGAGAACTAAACTGCGATTCTAAAAATTTCGTGTGAAGAGGGATTTGATAAGTAACTGTGGTATATATACTGCCTTTATGATGTCTATCCAACGAGCAAGCGTTATTTCTTTTCAAATAGATAAAATGGAAACGGGTCTAAAAATTTTCTGTATTTTTCAACTTGTTTATCCAGAATCCTCAGAATGAACGTGTTATAGATTTTTTGATAGAGGAATTAGAAACAAAAATTATAATTACTTACGTTATTTTTAAGGTTCTGGCAATTTAACTATTCCATGTTTAATTGAACATTTATCTACTTCAAAGGAAAACTCAACCATTTGGTTGAAAATTTCTGCATTTTTTTAAATGGTAAAATATATATTCTTTTTATAAAAAAATTCCACTTTAAACGCTTTTAATTTTTAATTATTTAAGTATTCAAGTCTTCATTTTTAAATTCTTTAAATTAAAAATATCGGTTTAAAAATAAAAATCTAAAATGAAAATTTTTTAAATTACAAGATTTTCGAATCATGCATTGTAAAGTGAATGGTCTCATAATTAAAAAAAGATATCAATTCAACTCATTATTTTAAAAGCTGTCAAAATCGAACTTTTGGACAGATTTTTCTTCTAAAATTTGTAAATTTCGCGGTAAAAAAATCAATTCTGCAAAATAGACTATTTTGAGGGATCGGATTTCACCTCTTTCAAAAGCGTATATGTCTATTCTAAAAATAAACACTTCCTCTTGTTTTCCTTCGACATTTTCGTAATGCTTGTTTACAACTGGTTACGCAACGTTTAACTTAAACACTGAGTGACTGTGAGTGACTAAAAGCGAACTGAAGCGATTGTCCTGCGACATTTTTTCCACTGATTGAAAATGTCTGAAGCAGTCGACACGATTAACCGCAGGGATACTGTACGCTTTTTTCATCCAGTGCTGCGTTGTTGTGAAGTTGCTCCGCTAACCTAGCAGAGTTACTCTCTCGCCCCCTTGGACCACCTTGTCCTACATAACGGGAACATTTCTTGCGGGACTGCAGTGTACTTTGTTTTTGCTTGTTGCCTGGCAGCTATGGTACTATTCGGCAAAAATCGCCAGCTAAATCGCTGATACAGGCAAGCAGAAATTTGGCTGGAATTTAATAAAAAATCGGTTGCATGACCCATATATGATTATATTGCCTAAATAGATGCCTTAGGTAGACATCACTTCGCTATCCAATTAAATGTTAAAGGAGAATTATTATTATTATTGTTATTATTATATTATCATATTATTATATTATTATTATTATAGTATTATCATAGTATTATTATTATTATTATTATAAGAATTATTTTCTAGGGAATAATAAAACATTTTAAATGAATGTGTTTACAGAACTATGTTTTAGTTTTTGAGCTTTTTTGCTCCGTGAATCAAAATTGGTTAAGTTTAACCAATTATTAGTGAAAGTTTTGAGATTTGATTAGCGAAAAGTAAGAGACAAAATATGAGTAGAAAATGACTAATTCTAGTAGTTCAAATATTTTGTAATTGAATAGTGAAAAACTAATTGCTTTGTAAACCAAAATTATTTGTATAAGATTATTATTTTAATTTTTGAACGTCGAAAAAATTGAAAATTTTAATAAAATGAAGCGATGGTGTAACATTTTTAACTCTATTGAAACGACAAGAAGGCCATATTGAGACATGGTTATAAATTATTTTCCTTGCATAAGAATACTAGTTTGAATAAGTATTAACTACGTAATTTGAAAATCTACTGTAAACGAAAGAATCATATTTTAAAGTGATGATTTATATTTTCTAAACAGAATTCTTCGAACTGTTCAAATGATTAAAGTTTAAATAAACAATTTCTGAATTAAAAAATTTTTTAGCTTGATTTTGAAAAGTGTTTGATTTAAAAGATTTTGAATTTAAGTGTCTTAATTTTCAGTTCAATTTTTTTTTTTCAAATAAAAAAACTTTTCATTTTCAATGAGCATGGAAAGTTTTTACGAATCCGGAAAAATTTGTTTATTTGCTAAATCAAGAAGGCTACCTTGATAAGATTTCTAGCTTCATCGAAATATTCAGAAGGTAATGTTGTAAAACTTGCAAAAAGGCCACATCATTTCGAAAAACATGGATTACTTACAAGTTACTGCCGCTAAATGGAAAAAAAATTTTATTTGCTAACTTCATCGATTCAGTTTAACTTTATTCACGTTGAAAATAATATTTTCGAAAAGTACACATGTGAAAATAGATATTAATTTCGTGAAAAAATTCTTGTTGATAAAGTTAGGAATGTAAAATAATATTAATTAATTTACTATAAAGATGGTAAATGTCACAAAATTTTAGAAACACAAAATTTAGAGCCTGTAGATTGATTTCAATTTTTTGGAATCTTCTCAAATTTTGATTACTTAAACGATTTTTTTAAATACTTGTACATATGATTTTAAATGAAGAATCATTTTTGAGGTGACGTGGCATGTCAGAATTTAAAATCATTGCCTTTTGATTGTTTATACAAAGATAAGAAAATTAAGAATTTTGTATACTCTTTAAATTACAATTTATCAATGAAATCGAAATTAATTGTACATAGTACGGGTCCTGATGCTCTAAGAGGTTTTAAAGAATGAATTGATTAAACAAACACAATTTTATTACCATTTTGTTAACTTTTCACAACAATTTCCAAGCTGATGCAAACATGCGTTGCTGTGGCAGATTCGGTAGCAGGAAAATTGACTCCATACTTGCAAAGTGACAAATTATAACTAATTTTTTATCAACTAAGGGTCCGATCGTAAACCAGAAACCCGTTTTATGTTCACCTCGAAAATATCCAGGTGCTACGCTTTTGCTTTTTGAACACTATTTTGTAAACAATTACATTACTTTTTAAGATTTAAAATTGTCATAAACAAATATATTAGTTGTGTATCAACTTAAATTTTGTTTAATTATAAAATTTCCGGTATCAAAAAAATGATGTAATTGCTTAAAAAATTGTTAAAAGATATACCTATAGATATTTAGGAGACGAATCCAAAGGTATTTTCGGGTTTTCGATTAGACGCCTAGTTTTTTTTATAATCAATTACAAAAGTTGTAAATCCATAAATTTCTACACAGACAAAATATAGTATCCGATTTAAAGAATATTTCTTTTATTCGAAGAAATGATAGAGCAGAATATGACTGAAGAAATATTTCTTCAGTGCAAAGAAATATTCTGTTTATTTCTAAGGAACGCAATGACGAAGGCAAATAAATATTTGCTCAACACTTTGCAATATTTGTTGAAATAGAAAAATATGTTATCTACTGTAAGAAATAGCTCTCGGATATAAAGAGTGTTTGCATTACCTAATTTCTAAAGCATAACTTTTATATGCAGCTAAAAATTACTTAGCATTAAAAAACACTATTTTAAAAAATAAAAGATGTCATTCGTTGTTTTAAATAAACGTACTATAAATTGACGGAAGCACTTATTTAAAATACAAAAATATTAACTGAGAGGAATAAGTATGCTTTTGGTGCTAAGAATCAACTTTTTTCTTATATAAAATAAGTAATAAACTTAAATAAGTATGGATTGATTCAAAATACGATAGAGTTACGATAGTGCCACGACAGGTGAGACGGCGTTTACTTGTCTCAAGTCGAGCCTTGTCTTGGCTAAGACGACATCTATTTGTCTTAAGACAAACCTTGTCTTGGCTGAGATTGTCGAACCTTTTTCGGCTCATAAATGAGATTAAAATTGATAAATGAAATTTTTTTAATTATTGAACTAGTTATTTTTAATTAAAAAATTCAGGATCTATGGGTCTGAACGAGTATAACCCTTAAAAATTTTCTTAAAAAAAAAATACAAATTGTAAGCTTTTATGACAGACAGAATGACCCTTTTTGTTAGGACAGGTATACACTCGGAGTTATAAACCGCTCGTGTTGTTATTTGTTTTATTCAAAGAAACTATGTATTTGAACCACACATCTAGGAATTATATAATTTAAATACCATGCTTCTTGATTTTAATATTTGCAATCATTGGAATTAATAAATCTTTCTTTGAGTGCCAAAGTCAGATTCATGAGCATGATTTTATTTGTTTTAAAGAAATAATTTCCTTGAATTAATAATTTCAGATTCGAAAGCCAAGAAATATTTCATTGTATCATAAAATAGCTTTTAAAGAAATGATTTCTTGGATGCAAATGCACGGGTTTGATATACCTTTAAACAATATTTAATAAAGTTAGGTAAGTAATTTCCGTGTCTTAAAGAAATGCATTTGTTTGGATTCAAAATTTTTTTTCAGTTCACATATAGCTCTAATTTTCAGAAAAATAGTAAAGGTGAAAAGTGTAGAGAAAAAAATTTGAGCTGTGCAACTGCTGTCTGGAGGAGTTATGGAAAAAAGGTCCATAAATTAATGGGAGTATCGAAATAAAATGGCAACAGTCTAATCGTGAGCAATGATAGTTGGGATTTACTTTAGACATTTGAAAGAGTTTTACCATTTAAAATCCACGAATATCCCGAATTTAATGATTTAAGGATATTCATTTGTCCAACACCTACGCGAAAAAGAGGAACCTTTCGTCTAAAAATAGTGGGCAAAAAGAGCGATTTCTCAATTGTTGGGGTGAGCGTTGAAAAATAGCATCTTCTTCTACTAGTGAGGAAAAGTCTTCTAACAAATGGTAAAAAGTACGCGAGGGGCTAGTCACTAAGAAATCTCAGATTGCTGCGCAGGAAATCTTAGTAGAATTCTT
The DNA here is from genome assembly GCF_010883055.1 of Belonocnema kinseyi. Lineage (NCBI taxonomy): Eukaryota > Metazoa > Arthropoda > Insecta > Hymenoptera > Cynipidae > Belonocnema > Belonocnema kinseyi. Next base: position 104,452,957 of record NC_046658.1, read on the forward strand.
TGTGGAACTCTGAGAAATTTTGGAGATCTTTCGCCAAGGATAGAGTATTCACACCGCGAAGCATTCACGCGTTTACATGTGCGTAATGCACACGCTACCTCGGTGAGTCGAACTAACGGCCGACTCCATTCGAACGCCGCCGAGTTTAGGCGAATCTAATTTCTCCTCGAGAGTCCCGATCTCGAGAAGTTTTGGAAATTTGGGGAATCCCAGCGATCTTCAAGAAATCTTAGCACTCTCTATGCGAGTTCGATTGAGACTACCACTTTGGGGGTGTGCGAACTGTGCGTTTGCACAAGGCGCCGCCACTTGGGGCGCGGGCGCCTCGAGACCTTACTCGACCTTTCAACCTGCCTTTTCAAGTTTCTGGAACGATGATAACTTTATATCTGATTTTTCTATTCTAGGTCCTATGAGCGGTAATAGCCTCTTCACTAGTCCGTTAAAGAATCTGTGCTCCTCCTCTAACTCTTATCAAAGTTCAAAGTATGCTGTTTATTACCTAATATCAAGTACTTTTCACCAACTAACACAGAAGATCAAATTTATCCAAAAACATCATGTAGCTTTGAGAAGGGAAGATATCTACACCCCATTTCTCTTTTCGAATTTCCCCTTCCAATCGGCTTTTCCAAATTTTTCCCACTTCGAAAACTTTTGGAAAACTATGTCCTTTGCTCACCATTTTCGCACCTCCAAAATAATCAGTCGTTTATCATCTCTTAGTCACAACACTTCAACTAAGCCTAAAATAAGTTGTGTGCATTAAAAGCATTTGGGAACGAGATGAAATGTCGTTAAAGTCGAAAAAACTATCCGGTGCATAATGTCGAAAAAGAAAACTTCTTGCTGATAAAGAAACAGAAAGAAGTGCAATTCCGTCCAAAAGATTCTTGTGAGGGAGTTTTCCAGACGATTATCTAAATGAAGGTTTTGAGAGCGTTTTGATAACAGCCAAAGAAATGGCCCAAGATTTTGAAGTAGAGCGGGTTTTCGAAAAAAAGGGACGTATGCGAAGTAAAAAGAAGCAGTTCGATTATGAAACACCAGACGAATAAATAGAAGAGCCAGAACGATTTTTCAATGTAATTTTTTTTTTAATGTAATTTTAGATATTGCGCGTGAATCAAGTAAAGAACGATTTGAGCAATTAGAAAACCATAATAAGATTTGTTCATTTGTGTAAAATTTGAAAGAGATGCCGGAAGAGAATGGTTTACGACTACTTTGCTCTCAATTATCAGAAAAACTAACTCATAATAATGAAAGTGATGTTAATGGCAAATAAATCTGCACTGAGCTAGTGCATTTGAAATATATGCTACCGGATACTGCGAAAACACCGATTGATGCATTACATTTTATAATTGAGAATGATTTAGGTGAAATTTTCCCAAACGTACGGATAGCGCTAAGAATTTTGTGGACCGCCCTATTTCAGTTGCAACCGCAGAACGAAGCTTTTACGAGGTAAATTTAATCAAAACGTATTTAAGATCCGCGATCTTGCCCATTGAAAACAATCAGTTAAAATTATTCGATTTTTTTGATCTTATTAAAGGTTTTGCGAATCGACTTCCGTATCTCTAATATGTATATATTCTGTAAATATGTATGTAAATAAAACATAAATCTGTATTTTGAAAACTTATGATAAAAGTGCATTTATTTAATATATTTATAATAAATTTATTTTTAATAATTGGTAGAAACAATTACGTAAAAATGTATTGTTCTGTATTTAGTAAAAATGAGTGAATTTATAACATTTTATTTTCTTTATTAGAGAGATGGGGGGGGGCACTATTTTGTTTGTTGCACAGGGCGCCCAAGTCCCTAAGTACAGCCCTGATAACTTCTTGTAAGTACGTGAAACAGTGGGAGAAAGAGAAATAAAGCTTTGCCGTGAATGTGTGATTGAATATACCGTCACGTGGCGCCATCTACAACTCATGTGGGCGCTTTGCAGCAGAGTTAAGGGCATGTGATACTTAGAAAATTGTCGATTTTACCAGTGTTAGATTCCCCCAGCTTTTTTCCTATGATAAGAAATATTTTGCCTTTAAAATCTGGGAAATGATAGCGAACATGCTAACGGACGTCCTCACACACTTTTTTTGTGTTTTTTTTTATCAAAAAATTTTTGATATTGCTAACAACGTGCGTATATATTTGGAGGTTATGTGTGTTATAATTCACCCGAGCGTTACTTCCAACTACACAATGTTTTTGGCCGAAAACTTTGGAGTTACAAATAAAAATAGTATCTAATCTCCCGGAACTAACCTTGTTTGCAGGCAATCAAAAAAGTTTATTTCATAAATAATTTCCAGATTATCGGAAAGGCAGAGATGAAAAACGGAGTAACCTCAAAATTTTGCATATGCATAAAATTTTTATTTAGCACAATCAATTTTTTTGTTATTATCCCTCAAAAAAGAGTCCGGGGACGTCCGTTATGATATTTTATAGCATCTCCGAATTCAGTTTTTAACCATTTTCATGTTTGTGGAAAAAAAGCCGGGGAAACTGTAAGTATAACATGCCCTTAATGCATATCCGTGACTCGCCTTCGTGTTGCTATCTCATGCCGTGTTTACTATTTTCAGACTAAAAAATTCGCCTTTTTCGCGTAGTTGTTGAACAAAATTGTATATGCCACTCGTGAAGAATAGTTGATTGTGAAAATTAATAATAAAAATTAATCTCTTTTAGTTGAAAAGTCAACTATTTGGTTAAAAATTAATGTATTTTGTTAATATGTGTAGGGTGGCTGCAATTAAGAGAAAACCTGGAAATCAAGGAAAAGTCACTATTAGTAACTTCTTTCTAAAATCATTTTCCTTAGTCACTTTTTATACCGAAAGATCACTTCATTAAATTTTTTCAATAATTTAATAGGCGGGTTAACCACTATTGAATTCAGGTCTGTCTACACCTATTTCTGATTTTACTTCAATGCTTTAAAAATATTTTAGGGTATTTCAAAATATTTCAAGGAATGTTTGATAAATTAAAAAATTCGAAGGTATCCCAAAGGACTTTGAAAATTATAGGATATTTTTTTGGAGGGATTTTAAAGAGTTAAAAAAATTGTAGCGTACTTTTAAAACTTCCCAGGAATTTCGAAAGATTTCAAAGGACTTCAAATATGTTACGTTATGTTAAAAGATTCCAAGTAATTTTTAATTGATTTCATTAATTTAATGCACTTTCAGAGGATGTAAATTATTTTAGGAACCATATTTTTAATTATTGAAAAAGAGTTCAAAGGATTTATGATATCTTAGGGAATTTTATATTGATTTCAAGAAATTGAAGAGAATTCAAAGGATTTGAAATATTTTTGGGTCACGGATTGTAGCGATTTTAAGGATTTCAACGAAATTCTGATGCGGTTGTAAAGAATTTCCTAGCATTTCAGAAGATATACCAGGATTTTACAGGACCTGCAAGGTTTTAAAACATTTTAAAAGATTACAAGGCATTTTATGAAATCTTAATGTTTTTATAGGATTTCAAGAGCTCTTAAGGTATTTTAATCAATTTTCTACGATTTTCGGAAACATCATCAGATTGTATAGAAGTTCATGTGATTTTATAAAATATTAATGGATTTTAAAGATGTGAAGGCATTTTTTAACATTTTCTACCATTCATTTCAATTTGTTTGAAATTTATCCTGTATTATTTTTAATTTATCGTGAGTTCTTTCAAATTCTTTTAAACTAATTTTCGTTCAATCTTACTAAAATAAACGGAATTTTTTGGAATAAAAAAAAAAAATTTCAATTATTTGAATTATATTGAATTTGACTTGAACTGTTTTGAAATATTATACATATACTATAATTTCATCAAAGTTCACCTGAAATTCTTATAAATTACATTAAATTATTTTTAATTCTTTTAAACTGAAAAGAAATTATTTACATTGTCAGTGCACATTATTTACTTCAAGTAACTTTTTGGATCAGAAATCACTAACCTTTGGCAACTGTTTCTATTGAAATAGGTCGATTTTCACTTTCTTTAGGTAAACTAGGCTGTGGCTGTCTTGAGAAGAATAAAAAATTACAAAATTATAAATATAAGTTTAAAATTGTTGTTTCCCTTTGTTGAAGGTTCTAGATTAGACATTCCCAGCCTGGGGAAATCCCCACCAGGAACAAATGTTTTGCGCTTACCACTATTGCGGCTGGAGAGCGAGAGTGGTGGTAGACGGGTGCTTGAAGCCCTCCTCTCCAACCCAAGCAGCACGCAGATATGAAATATCTGACAGTATGCTTGGGGCGACTAACTTTTCAATAAAAATTTTTTAATAGTTACTAGAGTTGTAATTATTTTATTTTTGTATTTTTACATTTATTAACAATAAATGTAATTAACCCGTTAACCGTGAGGGGGAGGGGTCGATTTGATACAGGCCGAAATTTCAAATCGGTGCTATTTGCGACCCAAGCAATAACAGGGGTCCTTACCCCCATCTAAAAAATTTTACTCGAGGATAGAAGCCTCGTGCATGGTTTCGAGGCACTTGTATCTTTTATCAGCTATGGGGTGCATTTTTTGTACCAGCGAGAGTAAGGTGAATGTACTTATTATTCCTTCTAAGTCAAAGTATAAAAATTCATTATTTATTAAATTTCAATCAAGTTAGAACGATAATAGGAGCACGAACGATAACAGGTGCATTTACTATACGATTTCACTTTATATTATTTGAATAAAAAAATAATGCATGAGTTCATGTTGAAAATTAAGAGTTTCAATGCCGTCAAAATTTCTTGCAACATTTTTTGTTGAAACGCACACTCTTCTCCTTTAACTTCGTTTTTGAACCGTTCAATTTCATTCATTTTTCTCTGAGTTATGAATTTTGGAAAAAATCTTTTTTTTTTGTATGAGTTTATTTGTTCATTGTTATAACTATATAAACAATAATGAAAAAAAACACATATTGCAAAATTGTATCGTTAAGTAGAAAGTTCAAACAAGAACCATGAATTTTTCAGATTTTCAGGAACACGTTTTTGATTTTTTTAAAGCAGTTGGTCGAATCGACCCCCCGCCCCCCACTAAGTGGTGCAAAAAAAACCTACGATTAACGGGTTAAAAAGAGAATTGTACAAAGTTTTTCTTTTTTGTACAAATGTACATTATTGAATATTTTAGTATTACCATTTTTTAAATTGTGTATATGATGTACAGAAATTTTGGGTGATTCTTTTTGCAGTATAACATTTCATTTATATAACTTATCTTTCTACTTCGTCCATCATGTTAATACAGTTGACTCTACGACACTTCTCGTTTTCGGGGCTGTAGGGGATTGATCACTTCGATCACGAAGTGTCAGACTACCCTCTCTCCTGCGATACGCGAGAGCTACGTGACGCGCGCGCGAATTCAAACACTCTCAAGCGCCGTACAGCTTTGTCAAGTATGTTCGGTGAAAGGAAACCTTCCCTTCAGTGGCGCCGAAACGAAAACCTTTTAGGAGGGCAATTCCTTTAATTATGAATTTCGCGAAATTCATAATTAAAATTTTGAAATTTCAATCTAATTGGATCTTGAAGAACATAATTGTTCAGATCAGAACGCAAATTTCTGAAATTTCAAGATTAATTACCGATGCTAAGTTTAAAATTTTTGTAGTACTTTTTCGAAAACGAGACAATATGAAAATTTTAGGATTCCAAATAAGTAATTTTATGAAGTTAAGCTCCCGAAAATTTCGTTTTCAAATGTTCCAGCAGTGAAACATTCACTTTTTTACGTATTTTTGTTGGCGGCTCCACTGAAATTCTATTTAAAAAATGTCACAATATAGGTTAAGGTATTTGGTAAACAGTTTGACAGAACAAAAGGTATGCTGCCTTGTTCGGAGTGCATGTTTATGGGTGAAATGAGGTAAGGAGTGGGGTGAGCGAACGAAGGGGGAATCGGAAAACGAGAAGTATCTTTGAGAGAAGTGTCGTAGAGTCTACTGTACATTGTTTAACTTTCAAAAGTATCAGTCAACCACAACTGTAATATTAAAATATTTAACAATGTAAAATAAATACATACTTTGCACAATTCTCCTTTGAATTACATTATTTGAAAATAAATGTAAACATACTGGAATAAAAGACGGTTTCGTGGGACACACGGTTAGAACGAAGTTCATTTCGGTGCGAGATAGATCGCGGTAGAGAGGGAAAGAGTTGAGAGAAGGAGAGGAGTTATGTGGTGGGGATCCGTGTGACGGACCGTGTTTCGCTCGCTTTCGCGTGACGTTTCAAATTTCCAGGCTAGCTCCCCAGCGCCAACCCGCGATAAAGAACTTCGTTCTAATAATTAACATTCGATTCACTATTACAAATTGATATTGAAAAGTTAGCCGCCCAAGCACCCTAATAGATATTTCGTATCTGCGCTGCTGCTTGGGTCGGAGAAGAGAGCATCTAGCCATGCGTCTATCACCTCTCTCGCTCTCCAGCCGAAATACTCGTAGTTGTGGACGCTGAATATGTGTTCCTGCCGGAAATTTCCCCAGGCTGGGCATGCCTATTCTAGATTAAAAAGAAGACAAATTAGGCGCCTTACACATACCAAAAAGGGTTTCGTAACCTATTTAGATGGAAATAAGTCGTTCACCCCCACCCCCTCCATACTTTCCCTTTTTACTACTCCTACATCCCCAAGCTTAACCTCTCCTTCCTACTTTTCCTGCACTCCCCTACTTCCCCTTTTCCACCTCTCACTTAACCACTAACACTTTCCCTACTTACCTTCCCCTTATTTCCTACAACTTGCCTACTTTTCCACACTTTCCTATCAGCCCCCTGCGCCTCCTCATTTCCTTTACCGAGCGCGCTTCTCCGCTCCCTCTACTCGGCCCTATCCCTCATTTTACCCCAAATTCTCTACGCCTCCTCATTTTCTCCATAACTACCTGCCTTAACCCTAAAAATGTTATAAGATTAGAATTACCGTCCTTAAATATTAAAGGTTAGGAAAATGAAAAGTACGTTGAGAAAAATCAGAGAATAGTCAGGGGATTTTGGTAATGCAGTTTCTCGACCAATCTGATATATTAAATCATTTGAAGTTTCTGATACTTGAATTTTAGCAGTTCCTCTTTACTTAGTTTGAATCCTGTGGGATGCTTCAGGACTGCGAAATAACACGTGACGTACTCTGTGTAGACGGTATGTAGATCGACGATGTGCAAGTGGAATGGTATATCTTCAATTAAGACGATTATTTGCTTTTTGATCGGACATCTACATTGAGTTTCACTTTCTAGAAAATAGTTTGTTTTGAAACATAATAATAGTATTGCATCTCTGCAGTATTTAATTCAAGTAAACAGAAAGGCAGATTAATGTTTACGACTATTAAACAGTACTTTTCGCAATTGCTGACGTCATTTGCACATTGCAAGTGGCAAATGAGATGACAGAAATTCTGCAGTTTACCATAGAGATATTCATTTTGAATGTGTTTAGAATGATCAATCGATTATGAGTAATTATTGCACAAAGACAGAGGATGCATCTCATTTTTATTCATCAGATTTCTTTAAAGCGGACTTTTCTTGATGAACACTATATTGCACGTTGCATGATCGGTTAAACGTTTTAACAATCGGAATATTTTTTATGTTCAATTATTTAAAAGTGCTTAATCCGAAATAAAAAAGTGCAGTCGAAAATTAACTTTATTTTCTAAGAATAAATTATGAGTTTTCCAACTTAATATTCTTCCCATTTTCTCGTTTTTAGATTTAAATGCGAACTGATTTAATAGACCCCAACAAGAAAATCCAATTATTTTTTGTTGAGTTAATTACTTTTGGTTGAATAGTGTCCTATTATGTTTTTAGTAGAGAATTGATATTTTTTGTTAAAAATGTTATTATTTAGTTGTAAATTTAATTATTTTGATGAAAACGCAACATTTTAATGAAAAATTCATTCTTTTTGTTTGGAAATTGAAATTCTTTGTTGAAAATATATGCTTCTGCATTGCAAATTTCATTTTTGGGCTCTAAATTAAATTTATTGTGGAAAATATTTAACAATTTAATTGAAATTTTTCCAGAATTTTGTTTCATAGGGCATGAAGTCTATTTTTTTGTTGCCAAAAATGCAATTGTTTCTTCGCAAATTTAATTATTATGATGAAAATTCAAGACTTTGTAAAAATTTATTTTTTGTTTGTTAAAGATTTATCATTTTAGTTCGAAATTCATTTCATTAGCTGTAAATTAAACTTTTTGGTTTAGAGTTGGGTTACGTTGTTAAGAATTATTTTGTTCGGGTGATCATTCATAATTTATCTCTTTGGTTGAAAAAATAACTATTATGTTAAAAATGCGTTTTATTCTTGGCAGAATTCAGCATTTATTGATCTAAAATAAAATAAAAATTTTTATTGAAACATCAACTACTACATTTTTTGTTTTAGAATTCATACTTGTTAGTTTAAAATTCTTTTTTACTTTGTTAAAAGTTAAATCATTTTTTACAAATTAATGTTCTTGATTTACAATTTAACTATTTTGTTGAAAATTCATTTTTGTTTTGGTTGAAAATCAGCTTTTCAAACTGAAGATTTAAATATTCCAGTTTTGGTAGAAAATGGATCTTCTTAAGATGAAAATTCGTTTTTTTTTTTGTTTGTTTGAGAGGACTTTCGTGAACAAATTTTCAGGCGTCTTCACATGTGGCACGCGTGACACAATGACCTAACCTATAAACTTCATTCACAACGTTCTTTTTTTGCTAATCTGCTAAAAGGTTTATTTTAATCTGTGTACTAACCGCTATCAGTTTAACACGAGAAAAATAACTCACTACAATTTTCATCGATTTCCAAAAAAAGTCTAAAATTTTCATAAGGTGGTTCAAAAGTTTGTTTCGCGCGGTGCACAGTTAGAACGAATGAGTTTGCATGTAAGATTTTTCAACTTTTTTTTCGTATTAAGAACATTTTTTTTATCATGCAAATTATTTAGGGTCTAAAGCGATCCTGTCCAGGGTCACAATAGAGGGCTTATTATGGAAGTCATGTCAATTAAAAGGGTTGCCATATTCGGACCATAATAGATCCTGATAGGGGCAACCCTAATAAAGATAAGCTGTTGGGGCCCCTAACAAAGCACCAATATTATTAGGAACTATTAGGGCAATTTCTACACGGGCCCATCTAGCAAATTTCAATTATTATTGTTCTTTTCCCCCTTTGTTATTCTTCCTAACAAAGTTGGTTCTCAAATTTCTCATGCTCCTAGAAATATTTGATGGATCAGGAATCCTAGTGCCAATTTCCGTGAGCGTCAGAATGCGAAAGTGGCGAATCCGAGAAGAGATGTTAACTGCCAACGTTTACTCCTTGTGGTTCAAATCCTCGCCGTAAAACGTCTAACTTGATGACTGATAACGTGTTTGGGATCACCGTTTTTTCAAATTCTCACATCACATATGTGTATCTGCTGACTCAATTCATGTCTTTTCATGGATGCTGATTGACAGTTTTTGTTAAATATAACGCCAACACATGCTTCATACGCGGGTGCAAGGTTGGTGGGAAGGTCGGTTTGATCAACCTGTATGCGTCCATGAAACCACTTCTTCTTTGTTGTTGATCATTGAGTAGGATATTTCGTACAATGATTAGCCACAATAGTATTTAATATTTTAAAACAACAATATTTTTATTTTAAATAAATATTTTAACCATAAATTGATTTTCTAACCAAAAAACGAATTTTTAATCAAGTACGTACATTTTCAATTAAATAGTTGAATTTTAAAGAAATACATGAATTTTCAACGGAAAATGTAATAGTTATTTCATTGAAAAAGTATTTAAATTTGAAGTTTAGAACTGCTAAATTCAATAAAAAATCCGAACTTTCAACTAAATACGTGAAGTTTCAACCAAACAATTGAAATTTAACTGAAAATGATCAATATATTACCAAAAACGGAACACCTAAATTTTCAATTGAAAAAATTATGTTCAACCAAATAAAAGGAAGAATTTTCAATAAAATAGATGCATGTTTGACAAATGAAATTAATTTTAAACTAAAATCATGAATCTTTGGCAGAAAAAATTAATTTTGAACAAAGTAGTTCAACTTGCGACCAAATAGTTGAATTCTCCACCCAATGGTTTAACTTTTGTTTTTTAGTGATTCGCAGACATGAAAATGTCACACCCAAAAGACCTTAGGTCATTTATGCACGGCCCCATATATTTTTTTAAACTTATGGTTCAAACAGATTGTTTTTTGTAATTTTTCAAAAATTACATTTTTTAAATAGCCTTTAAACTATGTTTGGAGCATTCTTTTCATGTGAATTTATGCTGATAGAAATTTTGATGACGTTTATTTCCTTAGAATTATAGAATTTTGGATTTAGTTCTCAGTTTTGAAGTTTAAAAATTTTATCTCAATACATGAACTTTAAATTGAAACGAATGTTCAATAGAATTTAAAGTGAATTTAATGCGAATAGTGTAAAATCTAAATCTTAAAAAGCTTCTAAGGTGAATGTAAAGGATTTTAAAAAAATGTTATGTTAACATTTTTTTCAAATGCTTTACATTCATCCTTATTTTTAGGGTGTAAGTTACTTGAAAAAAATGTAAGTTTGAAAATTTTGAAAACCAATGTTTTGAATTCGAAAACTTGAAAATGCAAAATCTCGATTTAATGAGAACAAATTCTTCTGTTCACAAAAACAGTTTAGCCGGCATAAAACTCACAGGATGTCTTCCTTATAGAACGCCAAATTTTAAAAAAGTGTGGGTTGAAAGAATGTTGGAATATCTGAATTAGCTAAAAAAATATAGAATTTTAAAGAAAAAATTAGCTTTTTCTCAATATAAGTCAAAATTCAATTACTCCTCACTTCTTGTAAAATGTTTTATTTTCTCAAATCGAAAAATGCGTAGACAATGTTTGTTGTTTAAATTATATCCCTAAATTTGATTTCTTTTAATTAAAAAGAGCTTTGCTGCCTTTTTTGTACTTTTCCAAAAATTATGAAAGGTCTGGCTAATTAGTTATTTTTATTTTCATATAAAAGAGAAAACTTTAATTAGGTAAGTAAATTTCTCTTAAAAAGACAAGCAACTTTCTTATATATAAAATTATATTTTAAAACTTTATTTTGCATGCATGCAGACAGTAATTATAATAATTGAATAACAGCTTAACGGGAAATAAGCTTCTTAGCTGTGAAGGCAGCTGGCCATAAGTACTTATTTTCTCGATTTTTTTGGGTTCGAAAAAATATGCATAGCGCTTATAAAGGAGCAAAGACTATGGAATATAATTTTTGTAGGTAGATATGCGAAAAAGGAGATCAGAATAGTATATAATTATCCATGCATTTAAATTCAAAATAAATTAACATTTAGAATATATTAAAAAAATCGTATTTAAAAAAAATGGCAAAAGTCGGGGAATTTATATAAGAGGCACTTAAAATGACTGTTAAGGATAATAAATTTTACTTTTTAACATTTAAGTTTTGAATTCTTTCATTCCGATCATAAAAGATTCTAACTTGTCTAGAATATTATAAGATTAATATTCATCTTACTGTTGTTGAGAATTACTTTTTTTTACTGAAAATTTAACTTTTCCATTTCTAGCTGAAATTTTTTTTAGTTGAAAATTTAACACTTAGTTGAAAAATGTATGTAATTTGGCTACAACTCGTCTTTCTGCTTTTAAAATTCTTCTCCTTTGTTAGAAACATCAACCATTGCCGACAATTTCGATGAAAGTTCATTTTTGTAGGTTGTAAATTCTTCGATTTGGTTAAAATTCCAAAGTTTTCTTTAAAGTTCAACTATTTGTTTGCAAATGAAATTTTGTGGTTAAAAATTAATTCTTTGTTTTTGGAAATAAAACTGCTTTTGGTTCAAGTTTAATTTATTTAGTTTAAAAATTCGACTATTTGATTAAAAATTTATTTTTATAGGTAAAAATATTCAAGTATTTGGTTAAAAATTCCACTTTTTTTTAAATTTAATTATTTTATAGAAGGTGATATTTTTGGTTTTAAAATGCAAATTTTTTGGTGAAAATTCACCTTTTAGACAAGACTAAGAGTTTGGTATCTTGATATTCATGTCAGGAAAATTAAGAATTGGTTGAGGAAAAGAATTCCTCAAAATAAAATCAAGAATCTAACGACCAAATTTGGACAACCACCATAAAATGTTCCCATTGGAATCTGAAAAAAGGAACACTTCTCTCCCCTCCCTTCCCTCTAAAAAAGAAAAAAAGAAAAGAAAATTATTCATCCTTACCTCGGACGAAAATAAAAAGGAGTAAGAAAAATGAGAAGGCAACCAACCAAATCCCCTTCCTTCTCTTTTTTTCTTTTATTTTCTTTCTTTCGTCCTCTTTATTCCCGCCATTATCAAATCCCAATAAAAAACATTTTAAAAATATATATCATAATCAACAACGTTTCGGCACTCATGCAGCACCCTTGTCAAGGCAAAAAATTACATAATATAAAATAAAAATAAAACAAAAATAAAATAAAATCAAAATAAAATCAAAATAAAATAAAATAAAAATAAAATTTGCTGCCTGCAGGAACAGCACACCTGCCACGATGATATCTCACTGACAACTGAGAATCCAGTGAAAGTTTAAAATGCAAACCACCCCCCAAACAAACCTGAAATAAAAATGAACTCCAATCCAAGTCAGCCAAATTAAAATTTGGGATATTTAAATAGGAAAACAATCTAATATAAAATCCTTTTTTAACGTCCAATAATGAAATTGACGAAAAGAATTCCTGAAAATAGAATCAAGAATCTAACGACCAAATTTAGACAACCACCAAAAAATGTTCCCATTGGTTGCCTTCTCATTTTTCTTCCTCCTTTTTATTTTCGTCCAAAGTAAGGATGAATAATTTTCTTTTCTTTTTTTTCTTTTTTAGGGGGAAGGGAGGGGAGAGAATTGTTCCTTTTTTTCAGATTCCAATGGGAACATTTTGTGGTGGTTGTCCAAATTTGGTCGTTAAATTCTTGATTTTATTTTCAGGAATTCTTTTCATTAATTTAATTAATGGACGTTAAAAAAGGATTTTACATTGGATTGTTTTTCTATTTAAATATCCTAAATTTTTATTTTGATTGAGGAAAAGTAAAGGAATTTTCAAAATTAAGTTTCGCGGGCAACCCTGAAAAGAAACGACACTTACGCTTATAATTTTTGTATGTGTAGTTTGAGCTTTGAAATCGTGTTGCTCTCTGTCGAAATGATTCCATTCTAGATCGTATCATGCATACACAGAGAAGAAATATTACTTGAATTAAAGAAATATAGTATTGAGCACGCCCAATAAAATATTTTTTTTAATTAAAAAAAAATCTTTCTTTTCATACAAAACTATGTTTAAAAATTTTTTAAAAATTTATTTTGTTAAACGAAACATTTTTTCGATCATAAGGGTATTTGTTTGGAGCGTGTTCAGTAGTATATTTCTTTAATTTAAGTAATATTTTTTCGAGTATATAGGTAACATAATTTACATTGAAGGGACATATGTTGCAGTTCTACGTGAAATGATTGCTTTACGATTACCAACCTGAAGAGAAAAGAGAAATATTTCGCTGGGGCATGTGTGTATAGAATATAAAACAAAAAAGATGCATTGTTCAGTCGTGTTACCTGATTGAGAGACACCCAGAAAAAAATTTCTTCGACTCAAACAAACTTTCGTTTAATCAAAGATCGTCGTGCATTGCGACACGGTCAAAGAAAAGTTACTTTAATTTGAAAAAATTTCTTGGTTGTATATTTGCTTATACTAAATGAAGTTGTATAAATTGTACCTGTATCTACTTTTGAAGCAACATAAAAAATTTTTGTATACAGCCTTTTTAAACATGATGTTTCAAATTACACAATAGAAGGGAAAAAATCGATCGTTTAACAGTTTAAATTGTTCACTAAACTACAGTAAGAGTTTATTGGCTAGGTTTTAACTTTATTTTAAATTATACCTTAAAAAAATCTTATCTTCTAAAGAAATAATTTTCTTGTTATAAAAGTAATGTGATTGAATGAAATTTCTCTTAATTTTTTTCACAAAATATAAAATGTATTGATATTGAATAATAAATATTGAATAGTAAATATTCTAACATATATTAGCTTATGAGAAAAGTTTGTTTTTTCATTACTGCTTTAGGGATGACAGTATCCAAAATTTAAGAATGTAAAAAAAAAAATAATTTTTTTTACCCAAAGAACTTTAATTTATTTTCCATCAACCTCCGATCAAAAAGGCTTTGTTTTCTTTGAAAGTAAAACCGATAAATAAAATATTCGAATAAAAAGCAAAGTTACACTCTAATCACATTTAAAAGTTTCAAATTCGCCGATAGTGTTAAATATAGTGATTTAATTGTTCTATTGATTTTTAAAACTATTATAATAATAGCATTATAAGTCTGTTAAAATAACAATATGTCTGTTACATTTAATATAATTATGATAAGTTGACTATAGATTTTTTTAAATCAACCAATGCGCTGTTGAATTTACTAAAAATTGTCAAATTCGAAAGAAATTTGGCGAATTTACTAGAATTCTGATGGGCACAGGAATTCTTTTAAAAGTAATAAAATTTGGTTAATTTTTGTCACTAAATAAATTTCTATAAAATTCACTAGAATTATGTTCAATTGAGTACAGTTATATTAAATTTTTTATAATTCTGTTATAATCACAAGATTCTTATCCAATTTATAATATAATTTTGTGTAGGTTGAAATTACCATTTTTAATTTTAAAAAGTTTTGTAGCATTCACTAGAAATATGTTACATATGGTAATTTTGGTGAACTTATTATACTGTAGACTAATATTCGGTTAATTTCACTGCAATTCTATACAATTTTCTAAAAGTTTTTTTTAAATCACTCTGAGTCTTCTAAATTTGCTAGGATTCGATAGATTTTTTTAGAATTATGATAAATTCACTCAAAATTTCTCTAATTCAGTAGAGTTCCGTTAAATTGGCTAGAATTCAAGATTTGCAGGCTAAAACAGAGGTCGAATTCCAGAGTTTTCACAAATCTGAAAACTCAGTGAAAGTAAGAAAATTAAGATTTTCGACGCTCTGGACATGTCTAAATGCGATAGAAAATAAAATTCGCTGAATTATAAATACCTTTCTTTTTCTTTTCCTGTGGGTAAAAGGGTAGAAGAATGAGGAAATTTGTTTTTTATTTGACTTTGCTGGAAGCTATTCTTTTTGTTCTTGACAATTATGGGAAATGCCATACTTTATACAAAAGCTTCGGTAAAAAGTACTCTGATATTGTTAAACGTTGAATTTATATATTTATATGATTGGGTATATACGATTCGCAGAAGATAAATTTACATTTGATTATATCTAGATATCGACTGGAAAAACTACATCTGAACTTAATTTTGTTTAAAAAAATGAATATTGGTGAAACGTTTTGCACTTGTAACAAAAATTCTTGATAATTTAAAACAATCAGTGATAAAAAAAATGATTCAAGTGTATTCGTTAAATTAAAAATGTATTTTCCGAAATAGTTTTTAGATGCGTTCTCAAACTCTGAATTGAACAGGAAGCTTATTTTTCCAATAACTCAAATGATTCGCAAGATAGTTATAAAAAAACTATGCAATCTTGAACTCTGAGGATTAAAGCGAATTCAAACGGATTCAAGAGAGCTCAAGTGAATTCAATGGAATTAAAAGAGAGTTTTTGGTAGTCTATATGTTTCTGGTGAGATATTATATTTATTATAATTAGTAATTATTAAACCGTATTAAACACGTCTAAAACGGACGAGGCTCTTGAATATAAGAATTAGAATATCACTGTAAACATTAATTTGTTTTCTAATTTGTCAAAATGCTACGGAATTGAATTTACATTCTAAGAATCTCTAAGAATAAGCGACTTGATTAGTAACTAGTACATGCACTGACTTTTATGACTTTTAACCGGTAACAAGGCGTTATTTATTTTAAAATAGATATCTATTTTATCTTCCGCTATGTATAGAGTGAAAGGAGGAAGACTTATGATCTTAGGTCTCGACATTTACCATATTTGCTAGAT
The DNA here is from genome assembly GCF_010883055.1 of Belonocnema kinseyi. Lineage (NCBI taxonomy): Eukaryota > Metazoa > Arthropoda > Insecta > Hymenoptera > Cynipidae > Belonocnema > Belonocnema kinseyi. Next base: position 104,469,105 of record NC_046658.1, read on the forward strand.
TTACTATCCACATATTCCTCAGATTTTTCAATGTTCCATATATTTGTTATAGATTGTGTGGTAGAGGCAGTATAAACAAAAATTAAAAATATTTTTTTTATCTCTTAAGTTCCTGTCTCACGTATAGAAATGGGAACAAATATATCAAAATAGAATACGTCATAAAAATCATTTAATGTTCTAAATTTATGTATCACGCATAGAATTGGAAACAAATATACCAATATTAAATACGCTATTAAAAGGAATAATAAAATTTCACCGATAAATTTTTTGTTATGTATGGAATATATACAATTACTTCAAAGAAAGTTAAAATGTAATAATAATATAATTAAAATAATTTATATAACCTCAAAAAATTATTGCCGAAAAAGATCAAGAATGCTACTAAAAATATAAAAAATGTACAATTTTTTAGTTTTCATGCCAAGAATCGTGTGAACTTTATGGTTGACTCCTTAGAACGTTGTTTGTTGAATGATGAGATTAACGATTTAAATACTCATTTAGAATATCTCACTACTAGTTTCAATAATATCAAGATCAATTTGAGAAACTCTTTACCGTCTAATATCTATATTAAAATTTTAGAACACGATTTTTAAAATAAGGATAAAGAATTTCAAAACGCACGATTATTTAATAAAAAATTTCAGAATTTACTTTCTAACAGTACTCCTTATGAGCGATTAAATATTAATAAACGCAAGGATTTAATGAATGCAGATTTTGCTGATCCTTGGATTGTCAATTAAAGTAACAAACAAATTCCTGAGGACCTGAATGACGTTTTAAGGTTGAAAAATAAATTTAGTTCATCCTTTTTAACGAATAAACGCATTATAGTTTTTGACATGGTTACAGTAATTGTGTCTAATATCGGTTTGATTCAAAATTTATTTGATCATGATTTGCTTAGACATAGAATCCTGAATTCGGCACAATATTTTTTGCATAGTAATAAAATTTTACAGACTGATAGATTTTTTGCACAAAGTAAAAGAAAAAAAAAACTTCTTATCAAATCTGATAGACAACTTTTGATTACGTATGCAGTTAAAGGCAATATCACTGTCGTTCTTAATAAACAATCGTATAATAACGAAATGCATCATTTATTAAATGATATAACATACGAAAAATTAGAAGAAAATCCTGTAAAAGACCTAAAGAAAGAAGTTTTTAAATATTTA
>NC_046658.1:104470400-104489273 GCF_010883055.1 Belonocnema kinseyi
AAATATCAATGCTTATTTAGGTGATAATATATTACGTCGTGAGATCCTAGTTCATGACACTAACATTCCTAGAATATATGGTTTACCTAAGATCCATAAACCAAACTGTCCGTTACGAGCTGTTATGTCTTTGAATCATACTCCTACTTACAAAATGGCAACTTTATTTAATAATATCCTTAAAGAAGCTTCAACAGTACCGGAAAGTCAAGTGAAAAATTCATTTGAGTTTAAAAACACAATAATTAATAGATCAATTTCTTCCGATCATATTGTGGTTTCTTTGGATGTCTCATCTTTATTCACTAATATTCCAATCGATTTGGTGTTAAATAGTATTTTAAGTAAATGGATTTACATTACAAATTTCATAGGTTTACATTTGATAGAATTTGAAAAAGGAATTAAGTTTCTAATGAATCAAACAGTGTTTCAATTTAATAATAATTTTTTGCAGGCAGGTTTATGGAACTCCTATAGGTTCTCCCATATCACCTGTTTTAGCTGATCTTGTGATGAAAGACTTAGAGTAGAATGTTTAAAAAATTTTAGATTTCACTATTCATCCATATTTGAGGTACGTGGACGACACTTTCATTATTTTACCAAAAGACAAACTAAATTATGTTTTAGCAATTCAATTCTTACCACCCTAGACTTAAATTCACACATGAGATAGAAACTAACAATTCTTTTTTGTTTTTTAAATGTCAATATAATTAAAAATGAGGATGGCACTATTATCACGGATTGGTACAGAAAAGGTACTTATTCAGACAGATATATTAATTTTCTTTCGAATCATCCCACTCAGCATAACATAGATATTATACCAAATCTGGTTAGCATATCTTTTAAACTATCGCATGAATATTTTCACAAGTCAAATATAAATTTTATCAAAAGTATTCTGTCACTCAATAATTATCCAAAAGAATTTGTCCAAACACACATTAATGATAAAATTAAAATACTTAAAAACCATTTTCCAAAAAAAACCCGATTCAAATTTAGATCATAATGTAGATTTTAAACCTATTGGTTCCGTTCCGTTCAATGGTAGTCTGTCTTTTGAGGTTAAAAGAATTCTGAATGATTTTAATATTAAAACAACATTTACGATTGATTCTAAACTGGATAAGTTTATAAAATTAAGAAAAGATTCTGTTGACATTTTTCAACTTACTGATATAGTATATAAAAGTCGTTGTTTAAATTGTGACAAATGTTATGTTAGCCAGACTGGTAGCTTACTTTCTACTAGAACAAAAGAACATCATGATAATTTTAGACAGAATCCAAAGAACCATAATGTTATTGCGAAACATCAGGCAATAAGTGGTCATCTGTTTGATTGGGAACATATTTTGGTTTTACACCATGAGCCTAATGAGTTTAAAAGACTTGTGTCTGAAATGTTCTTTATTAAGAGATAAAGCGATAAATGCTTAAATGTATTAACTGACCTTAATAATTTTAGTCCTGTATACAACATTATATTAGATTCATTAATCGAAGATCTAATGTTTTTAAACTCTTTTTTTATTAATAATTCATCACTATTGGTATAATTTTTGTACATCACAATTTATAAACATTTTTTATATTACTAATAATTGTTACCTGGTTTCTATACAATCTGTATCATTTTGAATTTAAGGAACCTTATATCTTTGACTGCTACTACGACACTGTTCTTTTAAGTATCAGTTAATTCATGTTCTTACCTCTCTCATTCGAAGTTAGCCTTTAATATGAAGCAGAACGTACGTTCTGTTTCCTTTTTCAAATTTAAATTTAAAAGTGTGGTTAACTATGTTAGAATTTGAACCAATTTATTGATGATCACCTTTATTTTAAATATATGATTAAAATGCTAATATCAGTAACACAGGTAAAAATTCGGGTTACAAAGTTAACAGTTTTATTTTACTTCTGATTTTCGTATATGATTCGTTTTGTATTTGATATTGACACTGTATTTGATATTGACACTGGATTGCTGTTTTTGCTGATGAGAGCAATTGACTTTCGAACGTCGACTATTACAATTGAATAAAGGATCTTCTCAACATCTTTTTGATCTTTTATCTGGTCTGAAATACGTCATATTTTACATCTAACTATATTTATAATTCATGTAACCTAATTATTTAAAACCTAGAAAATTATTTCTATAAATCTAATAAAATTTTTATGAAAGAACGCGATTTGGTAACATCTTCAGCTTTATTGAAACTATAAAAAGTCATTTGCATTTTCGGCGTGACTCAAAAGAGACCTTTTTTTCTAATAAAATAAGCCTTGCTTTAACGCAAAGTTAGTCTTTGGTAATGGCAAATGCTCTGCTTTGTACAAAAACTTTGGATAAAATACTCAGATATTGTTAAAGAATGAGTTTATTTATATGGCTGAATATACATCATTTGAAGAAGACGAGTCTACATTTCCAGTATATCTAGATATCCTCGGAATATCTCGTGGATATCGAAATTTCTGTTCTGACATTCCGCCGATATCCTTTGCTTACGAATTATTGTGTAGAGGAAACCTCCCTACAGTGGATAGCTTCGTACAGTAGATTATTGTTAATAACAGCGGACTGCCTAAAGTATACTTAATATACAGATTCCGTATGCTTCAAACTGACGAAAATTCACCTTAACACATATTGTAATTTCGTATTCTAATTAACTATAACAGCAAAAAAATAGCGTCCTTCCTGGAGTGGATTCCCAGTGAAAAACGGGGTGGCAAGTTGTAGAGATAATTTATACTTATAGGTTCACAGAAAAAACTAAGAATAAAATTTGTTGCATGGAAATTTTTAGAGCGATAAAGTTTTGTTTAGCTAACTTCGCGTATTTCAAAAAATATGTGTTTGTCATGGAAAAACAAAAGAAAGTTTAACCGATATTTGCGTAAAGTTTATCCTGTGAAGTTAATTTCTGTTGCAGAGAATCTTTCGTCGGAAATCGATGTAAAGTTTATCTTCTGTTTTTTCTGTGTTGCTACATGGGTCTAATGGCTAGATTTTTCTCCGATTGTCTACGTTTCAGTCAAGTATTTTTGTCTTGAATAGTTAAATTATAACTGAGGCTTTTGCAATATTTTTTTCCTATTTTGTATTGTTTTAACACCACTCATTATTTTTTTTCAGACAAAAATATCTAAGGGTGTATTTGGCAGGTGCAGTTTAAGAGCTAAAGATAGATTTTACAGTTTTTGCTATCCTCTTTGTAAATGTGGGACCTTTTAATTCTGATACATATTTATCACCATATGGCACTACTAAATACATATGGTTTTCGGGTGGCAAATTTGTTTCACTATACTCATAATCGGTGGTTTTGAACTTTTGGAAACTACTAGCTGTTAACGTTTCGATGCTTTCGCCTATCTTTACCTTTATATAAGCTTTTTTCGGGAGATGCCTACCAGGAAGGAACGTTCGTGGGTCATAGCTCCCATCACGTATGTGGTAGAGCTTTCCTACAATATGGCGCCCTGATTCCGTTTTTATAAAAACGGGCATTTCGAGAAAGCATTTTAATTTTTGGACATTTTCTAGCCACTCAATCTTTCTTGTGTTAAGCTGCATTGGAGTAATTTCTCCAACAAATTTAAAGGGTCCTCCCATATGTACTTCCATGTGGTTCACCTCCATTGTTGGAAAAGTTCCTTTTGCACCTAATTTTGTATAAAAAATATTCTTACAGCTTTTTTATGCTAGTAATTGATTAAAATTAAAGATATTCTTGAGCATTCAAGACAGAGATATACTTATTATCGAAGCCATGGAAAATTATTTTTTGAGGGGAGCAAAGAAAACGTTCACAAAATCTCAATTATTTGTTAACAACAAAATTGAAAAACAGTTCATACAATTTTTTTAACGAAAACATTTTAAAACACTTTTTAATACTTCTTTTTAGAATTATTCGAATTTGCGTGCATTCAATTTAAAATTGAAGCGTCTCAGGGCAGAACCCTTTAAGTGCAAAGAAAATAAATTTTCAGGAGAGCAAAAAAAAATCCACAAAATTTAAATTATTTTTTTTTAACAGCAAAATTAAAAACTTTTTATAGTAATATTTTCATTTATGATATAAATATCAATACTAATTATATGTACTATGTTTTTCCAGTATAAAATATTCTTGAGACCTTGAAAAAATATATTATTTTGTAAAAACTTTTATAAAAAGAGAAGTGAAATCTAACCAAAAAGCATCTACGATGCAAAACATTCCGCCAAATAAAAAGTTATCAGTTCAATCAGCATAGTTGATGTAATCAAACTATGCCATGTAATTTTTAAATGTATATAATTAAAAAAAATAGATTGATAAATCTACAAAAATGTTGAGAATGTATTGAAAGGAGCAAAAATATAAACTTGTTGAGATTTTCCTTTTTTTGAAAATAATATCAATAATAAACTCGCCAATTTTGCATGTTTTCTTCTTTTGATACATCCTCAAAATTTCTGTAATTTTAACCATCTCAAAAAAAATAAAAATTAAGATGTTTTTCAGAATTATTTGGCAAGTTTATATTTCACAAACTATATTGATTGTACAGGTAACTTTTTACTTGACGAAATTTGTTGCATGGTCGATGTTTCTGGTAAGATATTATATTTGTTATCAATATTAATTATAATGCCATATTGCACTTACGTTTAAAATAGACAAGGCCGAAGAAAAGGAGATTAAGAATATGAGTGTAAATCTTCATTTTTTTAAATTAGGCAAAATGCTAGAGGACTCAGCTGCGATTATAAGAATTTCTTGTAAAGAGGGATTTGATAAGTAACTGTGGTATATATATATACTGACTTTTATGACATCTATCCAATGACAATGTATTCTTTCTTTTCAAATAGATGAAGTGGAATAAGGTCTCGAAATTTTCCGTTTTTCTCAGATTTGTTACTCACAGAGTCCACAGAATGAACAAAGATTGTAACCTTCGAAGTGTTACAGATTGTATAGTAGAGGAAGTAAAAGAATAAATATACGAGCGCGAAGCGCGAGGTTCAACAGACGCGCGCCCTAATTTTGGATGAGATTTTTTTTCTTTATTAAAAATGAATGATTTTGACTTAAAAAACTTAATAACAAGCTTTTACATTAATGAATATTGAATTTTTGTTAGTTCTAATGCTTACATACGTCACATTCTTTTTCGGGGCCCTTTAACTGAAACTGAATAATTATTTAAAATATTTGTTTGAATACCTTCGAAATTTTCGTGATATACCTATTTTTTAGAGAAAGATTTTTTTTTTGATAATTCCAAATTCAGTTTGCTAATTAAGGTAAAGCTTGATGTTATTACTGTTATAATCAAAGCAAATTTCATTATTGGTAGTATTGAAGGGTTACTGCTGGGGTTATATCTTTATTTGTGAAAACAGCCAAAATTTAACAAAATAAGTGACAGAAACCTTATATAGTCACTCATTTTGTTAAATTTTCACTGTTTTTATCCCTTCGATCAACTTGATTACGCAACATACATGTTTTATTTATTACTAAACATCTGTCTGAATGTTAATAAACAATTTTTTAATTTTCGGATATTTGAACCTTCAGTTAAATGATTTTTGGATAAGGCACCTCTCGCTCAAACTGTTTTTTTCGGTAAACTGAATCTTCGCAAAATTAGGCCTTCTGAAATTTAGACTTTCAGTAAAATGGACTTTCGGGAAAATGAATCTTTGCTAAAACTATTTTCGAATAATTCGAAATTCGTTTAAATAATTTTCGGTCAATTAATTATTTCTTGAAATAGTTTTCGGTCAATTAATCATTCGGTAAATTAGTTTTCCTTAAAATAAATTTTGGTATCCTAATATTCGCTATTTTAATTTTCGGTCACTTGAACCATAGGAAATTTAACCGGGTGTCCAGCGCGGCGCTAGTTGCCCCATCACTCCCTGTTTTTGCATAGAAAGCAATGGGACTAAATCACTTTTTTAATTTTTGATGAAACAAAATGTTATTTCCATGCAAAAAATTCTTGAAATTAAAACAATTTTATTTATTTAACATTTCAAAATAGTTTTCCCATCGTTTTCTATGAATACTAAAGACAAATTATGATTTTTTTGGTCGTGCAATAATCCTGGAAAAGTGGCATATATATCATAGATTTGAATTTGAATGAAAAGTAAAGTATGATTCTTAAATTTTATTGTCGAAAACAAATCAACAATATTAATAATAAAATGTAAACAAGAATTATGGAGAAAAATTTGAACAGTACTAAGTTTAAACTTACCAAGTGTATACTCTCGCTTTTTAATATATAATAGATATAATGTATTTCTAATTGAAGTTTACTAAATTTATATTTGAAACCATTCTATTTAATAATCAGTAAAAAACATACAAAATATTTTCTCTAATTGCTCTCTTTTATCATTACACCATGGTAAGAGTCTTCAAAACAAAGATTTTAAAACATTGATTCTATTTACATCTTGGACGTTTTATAAAATTATGATTTATATTTGTTTCTCTGAAAAATAGTTTTTTCAACAATTTGACTTATCGATTAAACTATTTTTAATGATCTTTACATATTTTTATGTTTCTAGGTTCACGAATACAAATTTAATTTAATTTAAGTTACATTATAATCATTATATTCAATAGTGTAAGTACTCGCTAAACCCTCAAATATTAAATTAAACTTTTATACTATCAAAACTTTTTTTTACAAAATTATTCATGTATCTTATTGATATAAATATTATGCATTGCTTTTTCAGATACAAAAAGGATTATATTTAACTTTTTATTCATATTTAAATCTTATATTCCGCTTCACCAAGTTTATTGAGTGACATTTTAATTCGTGTTTTCCATTAGCATTTATATACATCATTTGGAAAACCGTTTTGAAAAATAAAATGTATAAAATTCTTGACATTTCAATTTTTTTTTCAAGAAAATAACGTTTTCTTTATTATTAAAAAAGTGGTCTACTCCCATTGCTTACAATGCAAAAACAGGGAGTGATGGGACAACTAGCGCCGTGCTGAAGATACTAGTAACTAACCAACTTAGGGCACTGAAAGAATCGCTATTTTGTTTCCAGACGCACAGGGTTGGTCACGCAGAAAAATTTTAAAAGAGAATAGATTTTTTGTATGCTTCCCAGTGGGCACAGAAGTCCTAAACTTGTCAAACATACGTCTTTCGACCTTTTAAAAACATGAAAAGATCCAAAGGATGTCTTAAAGACGTCAAATCGTATGACAGAGAGGTACATTCTAAGGACGTCTTTAGGACGTCCCGGTGCCCACTGAGTCATGCCAAAGTTTTGTTTGTTTATAAGAATTTAATAATATGTTTATAATCAGGTAACAGTACATGAAAAAATAAAGCTCGTTACAATCACCTGAGCGAGACTCGACTTTTTACAATTATTTTATTATAATTGCTCCAATTAGCTTGAGCACTTTCCAGATTAACCGACAGATTCATAAGTTTTAGCATGATAGGCGGTGAATTAAATATTTTAAAAATACGGCTTATCATTTCGAAAATTGTGACTTGTAGGGGAGCGAATATTTACGAAAAATGTATTGTTTGTAAGGCTGTCGAAATGTCAAAATAAACAAAAAGTTTAATAAAACGAAGCGATGGTATAACATTTTTAACAAGAAAGCCATATTGAGAGATTGTTATAAATTACTTGCTTTGCATAAGCATACTAGTTTGAATAAGTATTAACTACGTAATTAAAAATGTACCGTGGACAAAAGTATTTATTTTGAAATGTGGATTTATATTTTCTAATCAGAAATCTTTGAAGTGTTCAATTTATTAAAGTTTAAATTAAAAATTTCGGAATTAAAATTTTTTAAATCTTCATTTTGAAAGTTTTTGATTTTAAATATTTCGAATTTAAGTGCCTTAATTTTCAGATCAGTTTTTATTAGTTCAATGAAAAACACTTTTCACTTTTAATGATCATGGGAAGTTTTTACGAATCCGGCAAAAATCTTTTTATTTTCTGAAACAAAAAGGCTACTCTGATAAGATTTCTAGCTTCATTCAAATATTATGAAGGTAATGTTGTGAAACTTGTAAAAAGGCCACATCACCTCGAAAAACATGAAGTATTTACAGGCTACTGCCGCTAAGTGGAAGAACAAGAATTATTTTCTAACTTCATCGATTTAACTTTAATTTGTTTACGTTGAAAATGACAATTTTGCAATATCTGTGAAAATAAATAGCAATTTTTGAAGAAATGTGCTTGATAAAGTCAGAAATGTAAACTAATATTATTTAATTTATTATCATGTTTTTAAATTGTAAGGGATTTAAAAAATGTTAGAAAAATAAAATTTATAGCTTTTCGATTCTGTTTTCAATTTTTGGAAGTCTTGTCAAGTCATAATATATCTTTTGCTAACATTTGATTGACATCTTCTTAAGATTTAAATAATTTTGTCTTTTAAAAATTTCTAAAACTTTGAAAATTTGTTTGAAATATCTCAAAGTTTTTTTCAATTCCTTTAATCGAAAAATTGAGACATTTACATTATGAGATTGTAACGTGACGTAGAATGCCAGAATTTATAATCATCGCCTTCTGATTGTGTGAACGAAGATAAGAAAAATACGAATTTTGTATAATCTTTAAATTACAAAGAATGGATCAATGGAATCGAAACTAATTACGCATATTTACGGGTCCTGATGCTTTAATTTTCTACAGAGTTTTGTCCTCAGCATTTCATGCGTAGATTTTGAAGATTTTTAAACATTATTTCTTACTAAATGTATATTTTGTCAGAACAAACATGCATAGTGGAAAGAATTTCAAAAGAACTTAAAAAACACTAGAAAATCTTTACTTTTATGATTTATGTTGGAATATAAAAGATACTCAACGATTTTTATTATTGTTGCAGTAATAGACATACTTTTTACGTTATCCCAGTAATGGTCTGTTTTCCCTTGTGACGGTATTGCAATTTAAACTACATTATTTTCTAAAAAACGTGCTTTACGATACCTAAATTATGTCCAAAGATACCCTCTGAATATTATACAGATTATACATATGGCTTTAATTTTCAAAAAATAATACAGTTGAAAAGTACAGAGAAAAAAAGTTGAGCTGTGGAACTTAAGTTATTCCTTATGGTTCAACGTATTACTGGAAATGAACGAAGGAATTTATAAAGATTCCTGGTTCAGCCAAAGTGAATGTCTTTGAACTTATTTCATAAGTATGACCAGAAGAGATATATAGAATAGCTGTCTGAAGAAATGATCGAAAAAGCACCAGAAATTAATGGGAGTATTAAAATAAGATAGCGGCAGTCTAATCGAGAGTAATGACACATCTTTTCTCGATGAGATTCTGCGACTTGAAGTGTAGAAACTGCCTGATTTGAAATAGATTTTATCACTGAGCTTTATGTTGATATAGTGGAAAAATTTTATTTTTGAAATGCTGCCCCTCAATTTTATTCCTTTTGATTAAAAAATGCTTTCCTACCTTTATTGTACTTTTCCAAAAATGATTAAAGGTCCAGATAATTAGTCATTTTTATTTTCATATCAATGAGAAAGTTTGAATTAAGTAAGACTCGTTTGTAATTTGACTACTCGTTTAGCAAAAATCTAATTTATCTTCTTGAAAAAAACTGTTAAGTGTTTACCAAAATTAAAACTTTCTTTCTAGTTTTTTTAGTGATCTGAAATGATTAGATTTTTTACTCTTTTAAGGGCAAGAAACTTTCCTATGCATCGAATTATACATATATTTAAACTTTATTTTGCATGCATGCAAATGGTAATTATAATAATTGGATAACAGCTTGACGGGAAATAAACTTTTTAGCTATGAAGACAGCTGTCCGTAAGTACTTATTTTCTCGATTTTTTTTGGATTCTGAAAAATATGTATAGTGCTTATATAGGAGCAAAAACTATGGAATATAATCTTTTTAGGTAGGTACGCGAAAAATGAGACGAAAATAGTATAAAATTATCCATCCATTTAAATTCAAAATAAATTAACATTTAGAATATATTACAAAATTGGATTTTAAAAAAATATTGCTAAAGTCAGGGAATTTATATAAGAGGCACTTAAAATAACTGTCAAGTATAATCAATTTTAAGTTTTTACATTTAAGTTTTGAATTGTTTTATTCCGATTATAAAATATTCTAACTTATTTAAAATATTACTGCAGATTAATATTCTGTTTAAAAATTAAGGTTTTTAATTTAAAATTTAAGTTTTCATTGCCACTGTTTGTTAAAAAATTATATCGAAAAAACGAAATTTAAAAAGCGCTTCAGATAAAAATGCTGGGATTAATCTCGCCATACAAAAAAATTGCTAAAATTAAATTGAAAAGTTAGTGATATCTTATTTTACCTTTGTCGAACTTCAGTTTTTGCATGCCTAGATTACACCCACTATTTCACCAGAAACGCTTATTGTCTTTTGTTTTTCCTGTGTGATTCTTTGTAGAAAATACATATGATCGGGCTAAAAATTCAACTGTCGTACAGAAAATTTGTCTTTTGGCTCGTTAGTTCAATAGTTTGGATGGCCTTTTTTTGGCTGAGAATTTTTATTTCTTGAAAATTCATCTGTTTGTTTGCAAAATTTAACTTTTTCGATGAAAATTTAACTATTAATTTGATTTTTTTTATTTCTGGAAGAAAATGTGTTTTTTTTTCGGTTGAAAATTCGTCTTTTTGGTTTTAAAATTGATCTATTTTGGTAGAAATTTGATCCCTTTTGGTTAAAATATCAACTATGAAATTTTTCGTTAAGAATTCATCTTTTTGTTCAAAAATTCAATTTTGTGAATAGAAAATTAAAATGTCTCATAAAAATCTATACTTTTTGAGTTGAATATTAAACTATTTGTTGAAAATTCATCTTTTCTATTGAAAATGCAACTATTGGGTTAAAAGTTGAACAATTTTGTTACAAATTAGAATGTCTTGCTTTAAATTTCAACTCAAAATGTAACTCTTTTGTTAAAATTTTATTTTTTTGTTATTGAATATTTAAAAATGTTGTAAATAAAATATCTGTTATCGATCATTCAACTGATTTTTGTCCAAAAATTTTCTTTTTGAACATAAAATTCGTCCGTCTTGATTAAAAATTTATCTTTTTTCATAGAAAAGTTCTTGGTTGAAAATTCATCTTTCTCAGTTGAAAATTTGACTATCTTCTAATTCTAAAAAGTTTGCCTTCTGGACTGAATAATACGCTAACTGTTTAAAAACGAAACTGTTTGTGGTTGCAAGTTCTGTTTTACAGAAAACTCATCTTTTAACTTCAAGCTTTTTCTCCTGACTAAAAAATTTTTATTTCTTAAGAATTCTTCTGTTTGGTGAATAAATTAGTAATTTTTGTTCAAAATTCATTTCCTTGTTTGAAGATTGGATTATTTTATTGAATTTATTTTTTATTTTTGAGAATCAATTTTTTTACTGAAAATTTAACTTTTCCATTTTTATTTGAACTTTTTTAGTTAAAAATTTAACTGCTAGTTTGAAAATGTATGTGATTCATATAAAACTAGTCTTTCTAGGTTTCAAATTCATCTCCTTTGTTAGAAACATCAACCATTACCATTGTCGTTCAGAATTCATTTTTTTGTTGGAAAATTAACTTTTTGGGTTACAGATTTACCCGTCGTCTAAAAAAATCGCTTTTTGGCATTAAAAGTTGAAGTATCTGGTAAAAATTTCAACTTTTTTAGTTGCATTTTACTCTTTTTAAACTAAAAATTCGACATCTATTTGGTTAGAAATACAATGTTTTCTTTTAAGTTTAATTAGTTGGTTATAAATGCAACTGTTTGGTTACAAATTAATTTTTTTTGTTGAAAATGCAACTGGTTTCGGTTAAAGTATCATTTATTTTGTTTGAAAATTTATCTTTGTAGGTAAAAATATTCAAGTGTTTGCTTAAAAATTCAACAAGTTTTTTTGTTAAAAATTCAGCTATTTCGTTGAATATTCGTCTGCTTGGATTAAAAACTCTTTTTTCAGACAAGACTAAAATTATAGTTTCTGAATATTAATATCAGGAAAAATAAAGAATTGTTCAGGGAAAAGCTAGGGAATTATCAATAATAAGTTTCGCGGCCACCCTGAAAAGTAATTACACTTATGCTCATAATTTTCGTATGCGTAGTTATAGTTTTAAAAACGTGATGCTGTCTTTCGAAATCATTCCATTCTAGATAGCATCATGCATACACTGAGAAAAAATATTACTTGAATTAAAGAAATATAGTATTCTGTACTATATTTCTTTAATTCAAGTAATCTTTTTTCAGAGTGTATAGGTACCAGAATTTACATTGAAGTGACATATTTTACAGTTCTACGTGAAATGATTGCTTTACGATTACCAAGGCGAAGAGACAGAGAAATGTTTCGCTGGGGCATGTGTGTATTAGAATATAAAATAGGAAATATACATAGTTCAGTCGTGTTACCTGATTGAGATACACTCAGAAGAAAGTTTCTTCATTCAAACAAAATTTCTTTTAATCACAGAATTTCGTGCATTCCGACACGACCAAAGAAAAGTGTCTTTAATTTGAAAAAATGTCTTGGTTATATTTTTTAAATTGATTTAATAAAATAATTTGTTCTTCTCATAGAAATCTATATTTTAAATACAAAAATGTTTTGCTATATTTTACTAAAAATGTATTGAAATTGAAGATAAATCTCTTTGTGTTCTAATGATTATATTAATTAATTTAAAAAAAATAAGGAACTGAAATATACTAAGCTTTTGTTTATTGTAACTCAAGCATTTATTATGAATAGCAATTTGTATTATCGCAGTCAAAAATGTATTTTAGTTAAATGTAAGGATAATTTAAAATATGTATATTTGCTGAAACTAAATGAAGTTGGATAAATTATACCTATATCTACTTTTCGGAACGACAATCTAAACAAATTTGTGACTGCAGCCTTAATAAAAAGTATATTTTAAAATACCACAATAGTAGGAAAAATCGAACGCTTAAAAGTTTAATTTGCACAATAAACTAAAGTAAGGTTTTATTGGCTAGGTTTTAACTTTATTTTAAAAATCTTTTTTTCTAAAGAAATCATTTTCTTGATTTAAAATAATGTGATGAAATAAATTATCTCTTATTTTTTTCTTTCAATGCCTCATTTGAATGAAAATAATATTTTTTTAAATCAAAGAAATAGTATGAAGCGAATATTTTTTTAATTTAAAGAAGCAAAATTTAATTATTAAAAATGAAACAAATTTTTTATTTGTTTTAAAGTAAAAAAGTTTTAAACAAATTTTGTACATTAATTAACACATTTTTTCCTATTGTAAACTTCTTTTGTCTGCATGTAAATTTGTTCACAAAATATAAAAAGTTTTGAGATTGAGTCATCCGCAAGAACGAAATAACTGAAATTCATGAAAAATAGAAAATAAATATAACGAAATATTAGTGTAAAAAATGTATAAAAATATTGACTTTTGGTACAGCACCCTGTAACTTTTTCGAAATAAGTCCAAAAAGAATTTGCTGATTGAACTTAAGATTTTTTGTTCTTGGCTCGCTAATCAGCGTCAAATCTGGGTCAGACCAGACCTTCCAGACCGTACTTACAATTTTTCATCGTGGCTAGCTGATCATGTGCATTTATTTTTTTTTAATCATTTCACAGAAAAAACGAAGGATAAACTTTACATTCATTCCGAGATAAAAATTACCTGAGTCTAAAATTAACTTCACCGCATAAACTTTACCCGAATATTGGGTAAAGTTTCTTATGACAAGAAATGACAACAAATTTATTTTGAAAGACGTAAAGTTTTATGAATAAACCCTTATCCCTCTAAACAATTACATGCAACAAATTTTGTCCTTAGTTTTCTCTGCGTTTAAACACCTAGTAGCTTTATTAAAATATGTCAAAGAAATTGGCTGGTCTAATTTAGAACTTTTTTTACCTTGGCTCGCAGATCGGCGTCAGTCCTGGGACGGGTCAGATATTCCAGACTAGACAGTCTAGAAAAATCCAGACCTGTGCCAGGTGTGTTACCAGACTGCTAGGACATTTTTCCACACGGGCAAGAGAATTCATATGAAGTCAAGGGAGTTAACAAAATGAAGAGATTCAGGAGAATTCTTACGTAACAATTTATTAGTACAATTAAAATAGTTTATGAAAACAAGAGAGATTATTATATGTTAGAATTTTATCGTAGTTTTTTTGCATTTTAGATGTTTCTGATGAGATATCATATTTATTATAAATATTAATTATGTTACCGTATTGTACTTATCTAAAATGGACGAGACCCATGAATGTAAGAAGTAGCTATTATAGAAGCAGATATTATAACAGGAGGCTACCAAAATTATGTTCAACTAAACACAATTTTTACAGTGTTTCTTATCCACTGTCGGACATTTTTATCTGCTAATTCTGATACATATTTAGGGCCATTTGGCACAAATAAATATATGCGGTTGCTGCGTGGCAAATTTATATCATTATACTGATATTCTTCGTCTTTGAACTTACGGAATTTACTAGCCTTAAACTTTTCGACGCTGTCGCCTATCTTTACGCTTATATAAGCTGTTTTTGGTTTACTCGTATTAGGGTTAAAATGGACGCGGCTATAACCCTCGTCAAGTGGGTGGTAGATTCTTCCTTCAATATGAAGCCCTAGTGTCGTTCTTATAAAAACGGGCATTCCGAGAAGGGATCTAGAACTTCGGGCATTGGCCAGCCAGTCGGGAAACTTTCTTGTGGAAGGTTTTGGAGCAATAAATCCAACAAATTTAAAGCCATCTGTCATTCGTACTTCCATATTGTCTGGCAGAAGATCTGGAAAAACTCCTTCAGCGCCTAATTTTGTATAAAAAAAATATTTTTTAAGGTTTTGTATACTGGTAATTTAAATTCTTGAGAATTTGAAGCAATCGGTGGTAAACAAAGAATGACACATGTATTCGTAAAATTAAAAATGTCTTTTCTGAAATAGTTTTTAGATTAACTCTGAAGATTAAAGCGAATTCAAACAAACTTAAGATAACTTATAGGAAGTTAAGTGGATTTAAAACAAAATTGAAGATATTCTTGAGAATTCAAGAGAGAGAAAGACTTATTTTCAAAGCCACGGAAAACAATTTTCATGAGAGCAAAAAACATTTTAAAAATTTGAATTATTTTTTTCCCCTATTAAAACATTTTTAAAGCAGTTAAAAAATGTTGTAAAAAAATGTAATAACAGTTTTTTACATTTTTTTAGAATTATTATATTAACGTGCATTTAACTTAAAATTTTAACGTCTCACGGCAGAACCTTTTAAGTGCTAGGTGAAAAGAAATTTTTAGGAGAGCAAAAAAACATGAACAAAATCCAAAATATTTTTTAAAAACAAAATAAAAACTGCTTATAGTTATATTTTATTTTATGGTATGAATATCATTACTAATTATATGTGCTATGTTTTGTTCAATATTAAATATTCTTCACAGAAAAAATTAAAGTAATATTTTGTTTCATGTAAAATTCTCCGCGTTTAGAGTTTATATGCTAGTTGGCGAACGTTTATCATACGATGAAATAAAAGCTGTCGTCTGCAACGCCCTTAGCAGAAATAAGAAATCGGCTAAATATGAGTGAATTCGTTCTATATATCAGGACACGATATATAAAACAATTTTTTGTTTGCTTAAATATTATTTTTAATATAATTATACTGAGCAAGAACGAATTAAAACTTAGTTTTTGTGAATGAAAAGAAAGAACTTGACACAACTATCTTTATGTTTTCGAACAAAACGAAAAATAGGAAACAAATTAATTTTAAGGTTGAAGCATTAATGGGTTTTATAATACGATAAATAAGTTGTTTCTTTAATTTATTTAAGAACAAAATTGAGTTTAAATATTAATAAATAAAAAACAATCCTAGTATAAAAGTATGTTTCAAATTTTAGTTTAAAAAAGTTTCATGAATAAAATTTCAGGATGGAAATTCCTATCTCACAACTTTTGAACTATAGTTAAAAACATAGTGAATGTGGCGACTTTTCAGCTTGGTGTCAAATTATTTATTTTTAGTCACGAAAAATGTATTTTCTTGTTTCCGAGATATCGATGATATGAAAAATTCCACCAAATAAAAAGTTATCAGTACAATTAACATAGTTTATGAAATCAAAATATACCAAGTAATTCTTAAAGATAAATCTATTTAACAAAATGTAGATTGATAAATTTACAGAAATTTTGAGAATATATTAAAAGGAGAATGAAATATAAACTTGGTGAGATTTTAACTCTTCCGAAAATAATATAAATAATAGGCACGCCACCCTCATAGGATGAGATATCGGTGGGATATCCCGTATCACCTAGGTCCTAGGATATCCTTGGCATGTCCCAGGAGATCCTAAGGTTATCGCAAATAATATCGTACAGGGCGGAAATCTCGATATCCTTGGAATGTCCCAAAGATATCTCAGAATATCTTCAGGATATCCCATCAATGTCCTAATTTTATATGTCGAGGATGTTCACAGAATAAAGTCATGATAACATTTGTGGCAGGAAATTTTTCAGAGGGGTAAAGTTTTATTCAGACAACTTTTCGTTTTTTAAAAACACATGTGTTCTCATGGAAAAAGGAAAGAAAGTTTAACCGATATTTGTTTAAAGTTTATCCTGTAAAGTTAATTCTTGTTGAAGCGAATCTTTCACTGTAAATCGATGTAAAGTTTATCTTTTGTTTTTTCTGTGTTCCCAAGATATCCTATTTCTATAATTTAGCATATATCAAATAATATTCTAAAAAATAAAATAAGAAATAATTGAGCAATATTAGGTATTTTTTAGGAGATTTTATACAAATTACAACATCATAAAATACAATAATGTTACTTTCGGGTAAATTCCATCATGACTGTCAGTGTCCGAAAACTGTCGAGAAGTAATAAGTGTCACTTTAACAAGAGTCAAGAGTTTCTGGAATATTCGTGCCAAATTATAACCAATTGTCATTCATATTTTACAAACCAATGCAGTAAATATTAGTTTGATTTTTTTACCAAAAAACTGTTTTTGCCGTTCGAAAGTGCGCTCTCTAAACTGCGCAATTTAGATTTCATAGATACAATAATAACAGTCAACCTTAAAGTTTTTAGAAAGTGACTTTTTTTTTATTGGAAGTAGTATGTTATTGGTTATGAAAATTATTCGCGGTTATAATTTTCTGCTAATTATACTGAGATAGGATCTTAAAAGAAACCGAATATTCGAGATTTGTACAAAGTTGTTTTTTGTCAAATGTATGTTTGTGAATCTTGATATTTTCAGACATTCTACACAAATCAATAAATATGCATTTTAGAAATATTGCATTTCATTTACAAAATTGAGTATATCCCGCACAGGGCATTGAGTGGATATCGTGCGTGGCGGAAATCTCGATAATCTTTGGAATATGTCACGGATATCCCGGTAGATTTTTGGAAATTTTTTCAGGATATCCCATATCCTGCCAAGATATCCCAGGGATATGCCAAGGATATTATTTTGTTGTGAGGGCAAGTTTTCATTTTTTTCTTGTTTTAATATATGCTAAAAATTCCTGTAATTTTACCTACCTGGAAAAATGTAAATATTAATATGTCTTTTAGTATTACTTGGTAAACTTTTACTTCACAAACTATGTTGATTGTACAGTAATTTATTGATTGCCGAAATTTATTGTATCGTAGATGTTTCTTTTGAGATATCATATTTGTTTTGAATATTAATTTCATAACATATTCCACTTACTTTTAAAATGTAAGAGACCCAAGAATATGAGAACTAGAATATTAGTGCAAATCTTCATTTTTTGAATTATTCAAAATGCTAGAGAACTGAATTGCGATTATAAGAATTTCGTGTGAAGAGGAATTTGATAAGTAAATGCGTTATATATACTGATTTTTATGACATCTATCCAATGACATTGTGTTATTTCTATTTAAATAGATAAAGTTTAAAGAGGTTTCGAAATTTTTCTTATTTCCTTGACTGATTACTCACAGAATCCTCAGAATGATCGAAGGTTATAACCTTCGATCTTTGATGTAGATTGTATGATAGAAGAATTAGAAAAAAAATTAGAATTACTTACGTTATCTTTTAAGTGTGCGGTGCATGTATGAAAATGGAAGCACAGACAGCAAAACTCAATCCGCCACAATATGGGCGGATTTGTTCAACTTTGTATTAAAATCGTATTCATTTTGATAGGAATGACCTAGAGGGATACATTTTTTTTAAATTGAAAATAAATCCTTAGCGACTATAAGAAAAATATAGAAAAAATGTAAAAAAAAAAAAATTTTTACCATGCAAATCTATGTTGAAGTTAGAAATTTTTGTAAACAAAAATTGGCTGCGTCTGATCGTCCCGAAAAATTGGAAGAGTTGGAAAAGGGGATAGACTAGTCCTCTTGAAAATTCGGGACGACAAGCCAAGCTTATGAAAAATATTCGACTAGTCTTCCCCAATTTCGGACTGATGAGACCCAAAATTAAATTTTTAAATTTTGTTTATGGCTAGAGAAAATCTTTTTCTACACATCCAAATGAGTCATGCTTTTTCCAGGTTTGTAAAATGATATCTTCAGTCAACACAAATTTGTTAAAATGTTGAAACTTTTCAAACAGTGATTTTGTGGATATATTTCAACGTGTTTGGTCACCATTTCTTCATCGACTGTTTCGAAGATAATAAAAAATGATAAAAAATCATTTATTTTTTATTATCCTTCTGAGTTATCTTTTAGGACCTACA
>NC_046658.1:104489373-104491078 GCF_010883055.1 Belonocnema kinseyi
TGTTGACAATTTCTGTACTTTTGTTTCCTTTCATTTTTCTATAAAGTAGTTTCCTGCTTCCTTCAAAGTCGTTTTGTATTTTTAT
The DNA here is from genome assembly GCF_010883055.1 of Belonocnema kinseyi. NCBI lineage: Eukaryota > Metazoa > Arthropoda > Insecta > Hymenoptera > Cynipidae > Belonocnema > Belonocnema kinseyi. The sequence goes on from NC_046658.1 coordinate 104,489,459, forward strand.
CTCTTCTTCTGCTCTAAGTGTATCTTTACTTTCTTTGACTAATCGTTTAAGTATCTTGTTTTCGCGTCTATAATCATTTCTACGTCTATTTCTTTCCTCATTGCTAAGACCTGCGATGTTCATATTTCTCTTGTACGCTTCTCTTTTTGCTTTTTGGGCAGCTTGAATTTGATCATTCCACCACGCATCACCAGAAATTCTTCCTACAACTGCGGTACCACACACTTCGTTCGTGCATCTAACAAGGATATCCAGTAACATTGTCCAGGCGCCCTCTATATCTTTGTTTTTTATATGGTCCTCTCATGTTGCCCTATCTATGCTTTCGATTATCTTATTTTGGAAATCTATTCGCACATCCGGTTTCTGTAGGTTCTCAATTTTTATTCGCGTTTGTTTTGCTTTCTTGGTTCTCTTTTTTCTCCATCCCCGACCTAAGTTAATTTTTGAGATCAGAAGGTAATGATCAGTATTGCATTCAGGACCCCTCATGACTCTTGTATCTTTGACTAACTTCCTTAGTCTTTCATTCGCAACAACAAAGTCAATTATACTGCGGCTATTTCCTTTGGACCAGGTGTACATGTGGATCTTTTTATGACTAAACCAAGTATTTGTATTAAACAGACCCTTTTCTAAGCATAGACTAACTAATTTATCTCCGTTATAGTTTGTTCTTGGATCCCCAAAATTACCTAATACTCTTTCTGTATCCTGATTTTGGATGCCCACCCAACCGTTCATGTCTCCTAGTAGAATTATTCTTTCACCATATTCGCAAATGTTTATTGTGTCAATTAAAATGTCCCAGAAGGCGTCTTTTACTTCTCTAGGATCACTATCAACCGGCGCGTAGCATGCTACGGTAAATAGTCTTCTGATTTCTACTTTCATTCTAGCCCACAGCAGTCTGGGAGACATGAAACCATGGTCTCCGAGATGCTGCTTTGCTCTTTCATTCAAAATCAGACCTACTCCTTGTTTACCATGTAATTCACAGTCTACTCCTGACCATATTTCAAATCCGCCTTTCAACATGCCGTTTTTTATGTCTTTGGTTTCGCGTCCCTTTTTCTTTGATTCAGACACACATGCATGTCTAGTTTCTTCACGTCCATAGTTTCACGCAATTCTTTTACCTTGAGATCATTTACTCCCCTAGCATTCCAAACAGCCAGTCTCCATTCGTCGCCTGAAATATGACCTTTAGATTTTCCGTGTGCATGCCTTTTGTCATTAAAAGTTCCAGTCCTTTCCGAGGCTATTTTGTAGTTTGTATTATTCATTGTTTAGATTATACGCCCAACTAACACCTTTATGCGATAAGTTTATTTTCTGAGTCGAAATCATGTCAAAGTTAAGTATCAAATCGTCATATGGTGGAGATTGTAGTTCTAACGTCAGTCCCACCAAAAACTTCAGTTAATAAGGAAGGATTGGGAGAGGGGGGAAGTAGAACTGGAACCGAGAGAGTCATCTAGGGTTTGTGGTTTTAAATAAATAAATATGTTTCCAGCTTTTAAAAAAGCTGATATTTCGTATTAACTTGAAGATTATTTCAATTTTACTCAAGTTTGAAGCTCTTTGATTACTTTTAAAGTAATATACAACTTTTCTTTT
>NC_046658.1:104491178-104546095 GCF_010883055.1 Belonocnema kinseyi
TAGACGGTATTAACGCTGAAATGCTTAAACACGGTGGCGCGTGCATACCACATAGACTGCGCGAATTGATAAATTTATGTTTCGAGATGGGAGACGTCCCAGACGATTGAAAAAAAAGCAATTATCATACCAATCTACAAGAGAAAGGGAGATAAAAGAGAGTGCAATAATTACAGAGGGATTAGCTTATTAAGCACCGTAAGTAAAATATATTCAAAAATACTTATTCGTAGGGTAATGAAAATAACAGAAGCAAAGATTTGGGAAGTCTAAAGTCGGTTTATTCCAGGAAGGTCATGTACGGATCAAGTATTTAGCTTAAGGCAAATAACAGAAAAAAGTTTGAGAGTAGGAAAAAAAGTTTTCTGTGCATTTGTTGACCTAGAAAAAGCTTTTGACAAGGTATATAGAAGTAAACTTTGGGAAGTCCTGAAAGAGTATGGAGTCAATGGATGGATCCTACAAGCTATAAAAATAATATATACAGGTAGCAAAGCGAGTGTAAGAGTGAATGGGAAACTGAGTGACTGTTTCGATATTATTCAAGAAGTTAGACAAGGATGCGTTATATCTTCATGGTTATTTATATTATTCATGGACAAGTGTTTAAGAATGGATCTGTTAGACGAAGAGGGTATGGATCTCGAAACACTAAGGGTACGTGGGTTAGAGTTCGCAGATGATAAGGTTGTTATGGCAGAGTCTATCGAAGACTTACAAAGAATGTTGAATAAACTAGATGCAAGCATGAAGAGCACGGGGCTCAAAATTAAAGCAAATAAAATAAAAACGATGGTGTTCGAAGGAAAGAGTGAAAAAAAACTATGCAATATTTTATTAAATGATGAGAGAATTGAACAAGTTGATAAGTTTGTATACCTTGGTAGCTTATTTACTAGGGACGGGAAGATAGATGAGGAATTAGATAGACGAATAAACGAAGGTAAGAAGGTTATTGTTAGAGCAGGTCCCCTTATCAGAAGTAAAAATATATCAAATAAAGCTAAAATGGCAATACATAATTCTATATTTGTACTGACTGTACTATACGGTAGCGAGACATGGACTTATCAAGAATAAGATAAGAGTAAAATTAACGCAATTGACATGAGATTCATGCGCATAATAAGCGGGAAAACTCTAATGGACAAAGTAAGTAACGAGATAATTCTAAAAGAATGTGGTGCAGAAGAGACGCTAGTAGACAGATGGGAAAGAAATCGGTTAAGATGGTTCGGACATGTTGAGAGAATGCCAAATGAACGACTAACGAAACAAGTGTATCAAGGTAAACTAAATGGCACCGTGCCCAGAGGTAGACCGTGGAAAGAATGGTTAGAATTTGTGAATGAGACCCTAGTTAGAAGAGACATAAGATGTCACAGAAACACGAGAGCCTGCATGAAAAATAGCATGGACATAAAAGAAGCTAGAGAAGTATGCTAGGACAGGAAAGTATGCCGGTAAATAGTTAATAAAAAGAGTGACAGTACAGTGAATGACGCCTGAAACAAAAGACCTTGGCTACTAATGGACCCAAGTGGGGAACCTTACATAACGACTTCGTGAACTTCTTCGCTTGGGGTGATTGCTAGAGATATTGATCAGCAACCTGGGTCGGAGCAGTGTTGCGGAACGAACGTGTCATTTACTTAAATAGCACGAGAATTCTGGATCAATCTGAAAAATCTCTATCCCTTCCACATACTACTTCTTTCCCCTACCGAGTGAGTCACGCCTACCCCGAAAGGGAAATGGCATTAATGGAGTAATAATAATTATATGCTGAAATCGCAATTATAATTAATTTGATTTTTCCTTCTCAACTTATATGTATTTTTATGTCCTAAAAGAATTTATGATCTTCTACTATTTTTGATTATCTTAGAAAATTCGATTTTGAAATAAAAATTAAATTCTACGCAACTATATTCATTAACAGAATTTTTTTACAATAAAATTGTTTGAAAATCTTTTGTTAAATTAAAATAAATGAATTCGTGCTGTTAAAACTAGTTCAATGACAGAGAATAAACTTGATTTCGATTTCCGGTGAAAGATTCGCTGCAACAAAAATTAATTAAAAATTAATTAAATTAAATTAATCATTACTTTATTCTGTAGAAATTAAAAAAATTTTTTTGACCCACACCAGGACACTTCGAAAAAAATTCGTTTTTCAAATACCATGGGTATATAGAATGTCGATTAAAATTTGGTTAAATTCATAACAATTTTATACATTTTTCTAAAATTTTGTTTAATTCACTATGATTCTTTTCAATTTCCTAGGATTTGATACATTTTTTAGAATTCTGATAATTTCACTGAAAACTTCTCTAATTCAGTAGAGTTTCGTTAAATTGGCTACAGCCAATTTGAATTTATAGAATATGGAATGTAAAATATAGTTATAGAATACTGATTTCTATAGAATTCAGAATTTGCAGGCTATAACAGAGGTCGGATTTGAGAGTTGCCTCAAATGTGAAAAAGCAGTGAAAGTCAGGAAATTTTTATTTTCAACGATCTGGACATGTGTAAATGCGATTGAAAATAAAATCGCTAGGTCATAGATATCTTTCTTTTTTTATATCAGTAGGTAAAAAGGTAGAAAATCGGGAAATTTGTTTTTTATAGCACTTTGCTGGAAGATTATCTTTTTGTCCTTGTCAATAATTGCAAATGCCTTAATTTGTACAAAATCTTCGGAAAAATATACTCTGATATTGTTAATCGTTGAGTTTAATTATTTATATGAGTGGATATATATCATTCGCAGAAGATAAGTTTACATGCCAGTATATCTAGATATCGACTGGAAAACTGCATTTAAATTTAATTTTTTTTAAAAAGTTAAGATTCCTGACGTTTTTACACTGGTAACAAAAATGCCTTATAATTCTAAACAATCAGTAGTAAAAAGAATGTCTTAAGCGTATTCTTTAAATTAAACATGTATTTTCCGAAATAGTTTTTAGATGCGTTCTTAAACTCTGAATTGATCAGGAAGCTTATTTTTGCAATAACTCAAATGATACACAAAATAATTACAAAAAACTCTGCAATCTTGAACCCTGTGGGTATTAGAAGGAGAAATGAAAATTTGGCGAGATTATTATTTATTGAAATTTTATTGGAGTTTTTGACATTGTAGATGTTTCTGGTGAGATATCATAATTATTATAAATATTAATTATCACACCGTATTACACTTACTTAAAGTGGACGAGACTCAGGAATATAAGAAGTAGAATATTATTGTAAATGTTAATTTTTTTTTAAATCAGTCAAAATGCTAAGGAATTGAATTGTTAGAATACTTATGATATTAGGTCTCGACATTTGCCACACTCAAAAAAATGTGTGGTTAAATCAACCAGCATTCTGGTTAATTTAACCAGACATTTTTTTGAGTGTATATTTGCTAGACTTACTATCTACAGAATTCTCAGATTTTTCAAAACTTACAATATTTGTTATAGATAGTATGGTAGAGGAAGTAAACATTGAAAATATTTTTTTTATCTTTTAAGTTTCTGTCTCACGTATAGGCGTGGAAACAAATGTATCAAAATTTAATACGCCATTAAAATAATTTTATCTTTCAAGTTTCTATATCACGCGTGTAGAAATGGAATCAAAAATATATCAATTTTGAATACGCCATTAAAAGGAATAATACATTAAATTTATTACGACCTTTTAATCAATGTAAATTATATAATTAATTTTAATCAATAATAATTATATTTGATCAATATTAATAATATAATTTATAATATAATTGATTAAAGTTGTAATCCAAACATATTTGAAACCAGTTTAAAGTTATTAAATTGTTTTTAAATATCGCAATTTTTTTTTGCACTTTAAAAGTGATTAAAAATAAAAAGTTGAACTATAAGAATAATTAAAACCGATTGCACAATTATTTTTTATAAACGTCTTCTAGCGAAACAAAGTAAATTATTTTGTAGTTTTAAAAAGGAATATTAATGTTTATATTTCAGTTCAATTAAATTATTTATTATTTTATTTTTTATTTATGTTATTTAACATTAAATTGAATAAACTATTTGCAAAGTTTACAATATTTACATATATATCGACGCTAAAAACTCGGTGAAAAGTGTATTTGTATATATATAATCAATAAAATCATGTTTTCTTCACTTGGCATTAGTATTTATTAATTTATTGGATATTTAATATACTACCAAATATTTTGCCGAGATAAATATCCACAAGAAACGTATTTTAACAGTAAAAATAAATAAAATTGATATTTTTCCCATAAATTTGAATAATTTTCGGCCTAAAAGTACAGCTAGCGCCACCACTCGGCGACTGTCAAATCTCACGTCACATTTATTCTGCAGGCCTTTGTAGGAGAGCCAACCCCCTGATATATACAATTAAGAAATTTCCCTTTTGGAGTAGGCATGACTCACTCGGTGAGGAAGGAAGTAATGTGGGGAGGGGTGTAGATTTTCAGATTGATCTGAAATTTTCGTACCTAATATCTACTTTACCTTACTTTACTTACTCAAAAGAATTAACTCATGCTTCTGTACTCACAGAAAGATTTGACGAATTCTAAAAAAAAGAGATTCTCGTTGGATTAAAAAACAGTATCTTTAAATTAATTTTTAAAAAAATAACAACAAGGGAACATCTTTTCTAATAAAATAAACCTTTCTTTGGCGCATAGTTAGTCTTTTGTAATAATGGGAAATGCTATACTTTGTACGAAATCTTTGGAAAAAGTACTCAGATATTGTTAAAGATTGAGTTTATTTATATGGTTGAATATACATCATTTGAAGAAAACGAGTCTACATTTCCAGTATATTGAGATATCCTCGGAATATCTCGTGGATATCGAAATTTCTGGTCTGATATTCCACAGATATCCTTTGCTTACGAATTGTTGTGTACGGGAAACCTTACTACAGTGGATAGCTTCGTACAATGGATAATTGTAAATAACAGCGGACTACCTAAAGTAATCTTAATTTACAGATTGCGTATGCTTAATCTACTTTTGAGATCATAATGATCTGATTCCGGATTATGTGTGAAGTCAAACCAAGATAGCTGAAGTTCTTAGAGTATTTTTTCTCATATGCAAGCTTTTTATGGTTTCTGATCGTGCAGTCTACTTGAAAAATTGAAAAAATAACGAAATCTGATATTTGAAAATATCACCTGTTAAGTGTAGTTGTCATTTCCGTGTGGTTAAATACTATTTTTAGGTTATGCCGTTATGGCACCGACGCCAAGAATTGGCGGCCATTTTTTTTAGTCTGAAAAATGAACCAAAAAATAAGATCAAATTGATCCGAATGGACTGATCATTATGATCTCGAGAGTCAAAAGATCGTTGGAGCAAAATGCTCTGCAACAAAATTGATCCTTTTTTTTTACTGTGAAGACATAATTTTGTGTTATAAATAACTATAATAACAAAAAGAAACAGCGTCCTTCCTGCAGTGTATTTTTAGTGAAAAACGAGGCGAAAAGTTTTATAGATCATTTATACTCATAGGTTCGTTCATGCTTCTAATGGCTGGTTTGCTGTACATATTGATACAGTCCTCCAAAAATGTAGTTACGGGTGACTCTGTTCTAATACCCATTTATTTTGATGCCTCTAGACGACGTTTTAATAAAAAAATTTTTCGATAAGAACAGGATCGTTTGATATTATAACGGAAGCTAAAAAAATGATGCTCAATTAACCTTTGAACCGCACCGGGGTGCCTGCCACCCCACGGCCTTTCCGATTTTTCTTTTTTTTTCTCGAATAGTTAAATTATCATTGGAAGGATTTGGAGATATTTTTTCCTATTTTGTATTGTTTCAACAGCACTCCACAGAATAAAGTAATGCTAAAATTTTTTGCATGACATTTTTTAGAGGGATCAAGTTTTATTCAGATAACTTCGCGTTTTTCAAAGCACATGTGTTTTTTCATGGAGAAACAAAAGAAAGTTTAAACGATATTTGGTTCAAGTTTATCCTGTAAAGTTTCTCCTCTGTTCTTTTCTGTGTCATTATTTTTTTCAGCCAAAAATATCTGAAGGCGTATTTGGAAGAGTGCAGTTTAAGGGATATAGATCGTTTTTATATTGTTTTTTAGCCACTGTTTGAATGATCTTTTCTCTGCAAGTTATGATACATATTTAGCACCACCTGGCACTGCTACATATATGCAGTTGTTGGGTGGCAAATTTGTTTCATTATATCCATAATCGGCGTCTTCGAACGGTCGGAAACTACCAGCTATTAATTTTTCGGTTCTTTCTCCTATCTTTAACTTTATATAAGCTGTTTCTGGGATATTCATATGAGGATTGAACCCTAGTTGGTTATAGCGCCCAAAACGGGGATGGAAGAGATTTGCGTCAATATGGCGTCCTGATGCCGTTCTTATAAAAACAGCCATTTCGATAAAGCATTTAAATCTTCGGGCATTTGCCAGCCAGTCTGCAATCTTTCTTGTGTGTTCAGGCATTATAGTAATAAATCCAACAAATTTATAGGTTCCTACTGTATGTACTTCCATATGGTTTGTCTGAATCTTTGGAAAAAATCCTGCTGCACCTAATTTTATATAACAAAATGGTACAGATCTTTAAAAGGTTGATTGTTTTCGAAATTCTGTTTAAAATAAGCCTATTGTGAAGCCCAGTTGTCTACTTTTTAAGTAAATATTGCAAAAATAGTATAAATTTGAATGTTTTCTTACATTTGGAATAGCTTCTGAAATAGTCAACGTTTTTCAATGTTCTTGACCTCATTTTGAAGCTTCTTTTTCCCCGTATCAGAACAGCTTACGAGTATGAATCGTAAAAAATTGCTTTTCGAATTGTAAGAACTTGAATTTGTAACAAAAAAGTTGGAAAAATTAAAATATTATTTTTAGTAACAAAAATATTTTTGTAAAATCTATGAAACTAATTATCATGAATTTTCTATGTAATTTCCCAAAAATATATATTCATTTAACTTTTATTCTGATTTCCCTACAGATAAGATGTTTTCAAAATTTTCCAACTTTGTTGGTACAAATTCAAGTTCTTGCAATTTGAAAAGAATTTTTTTACTATTCATACTCATAAGCTGTTGTGACACGGTGAAAAAAGCTTCAAAATGAGCCCAAGAACATTGAAAAACGTTAAATATTTCGGAAGTTATTGAAAATTTAAGAAAACATTGAAATTTACACTACTTTAACAACCTTTTAAAGAGGCATTTTTTTAGCTCTGGTATAATTATAGCGATAAATACAAAAAATCCGATTTTTCTAAGTGTGTCCAAATTTTTGCAGGACAGTGTATATATATATAATTAAAAAATTTGTCATAAGGACAACCGTAGGATTTCACCGGGAGCGGGTGCTAATCTGGAAAATTGCACCCGCTTCCAGCGAAATCGCGGTAAAATTTCAGCCACAACCACGTCTCACGACCGTGAGATTGTAATCAATTAGTAATTGATTAAAATTGAAGATATTCCTGAGAATTCAATACAATGAAATTTTTGTAAAAAAAACTTTTGAGTACACTTTTTAACACTTTTGTCTAGAATTATTAGGGTTTACGTTCATACAATTTAAAATTGAAGCGTCTTACGACAGAACCATTTAAGTGCCACGAAAATAAATTTTCGGGACAGAAATAAAAACATTCATAAAATTCGAAGTATTTTTGTAGAAAAAGGTTAAAAACTGTTATAGTCATGTACTCATGTTTTAGTTAATGATACGAATATCAATACTAATTATATGCACTATATTTCGTTCAGTATCAAATATTCTTAATGCCTTGAAAAAATATATTATTTAGTACAAATTGTTATTAAAATAAAAGTGAAATCTAACCAAAAACATCTACAATGCCAAACATTCCGCCAAATAAAAAGTTACGATTTCAATAGAAATAGTTTACAAAAACAAACTATGCCATGCAATTCTCAAAGATATCTGAAAGAAAAAAAATATAGATTGATAAATTTACAAAAATGTTGAGAATGTATTAAAAGGAGAAAAAATATAAACTTGGTAAGATTTTCACTTTTTTAAAGTAATATCAATCATAATTTCGCCAGTTTTTTATTTTTTCTCCTCTTAATACATCCGTAAAATTTCTGCAATATTTACAATCTAATAAATGTAAAAATTAAGATCTCTTTTAGAATGACTTGGCAAAATTTGATCTCGCAAACTATGTTGATTATACAGATAGCTTTTTACTAGCCGAAATGTATTGCATTGTAGATGTTTCTTGTGAGATATCATATTTGTTGTAAATAATAATGATAAGACCATACTGCACTTACGTTTAAAATGGACGAGACCGAAGTATATGAGAACTAGAATATCAGTGTAAATCTTCATGTTCTTTAAATTAGTCAAAATTCTGGAGAACTGAACTGCGATTCTAAGAATATTGCATGAAGAGGGATTTGATAAGAAACTGTAATATATATATATATCCAACGACAATGTGTTATATCTTTTCAAATAGATAAAGTGGAAAGAGGTCTCGAAATTGTCCGTATTTCTCAGATTGATTACTCACAGAATCGGCAGAATAAACTAATTAGAATTACTTACGTTATTTCTTAAGTGTGCATCTCATGTATGAAAATGGAAACAAAGACAGCAAAAATGAATACACCACACTGTGGACGGATTTGTTGAATTTTGTTTCAAATTCTTATTGCTTCTGATAGGAATGACTTAGAGGGATAAATTGTTTATTGAATTGAAAAAAAAACTTCTTAGCTACTACAGGAAAAATGTAGAAAAAATTAAACTTTTTTTCCTCAATAATTCGTCCTTATGATATAAAAGCTCAACATTTTGGATGAAAATTTAACAATTTTGTTGAAAATTCCCTTTTTCTGAGTTTAAAATGAATTATTTTGCCTAAAGATGTAATAATAAGCTATTAAAATAATGAGTCTTAAATTTTGGTTAGTTCTGCTATTATGAATACATATATGTCACATTCTTTGTCATGGCCCTTCAACGGAAACTGAATAATGGTTTACAATATTTGTAAAATACTTTCGAAATTTTCGTGAAATACCTATTTTTTGGAAAAAGATGTTCGTTTGCTGATTATATATTTATCCTGTTAATTAATGTAAACCTTGATGATTTTGAGAGATAGCAATGAAAGTTGCTATTTTAGTTCTTAAAGAAATGCATTATATAGTTATCGAAGCAAATTTAATCATTCGTAGTATTTAAGGGTCACTGCTGAGGTCCCAAATCTGTTATTAAAGAACAAAGAAATATTAATTGAAAGCAAAAATGTACATTAAAAAAAAGTCATTGTTCCAAATGAATGAGAAATTAATATTTCTTTGAACTGAAGAAATAAGAATTGATGGAAAGAAATGTATTTCAAATTCAAGTATAATATTTTCCACATTAAGTTCTTGAATATTTGAAGCAAAGCAATATCCCACTGATGTAAATAATTTTTTCTTGGCCTAAACTTTACGCGAGTGCAATAGACTAGTTCATAGTTCATTTGTAATACATATTTTTTTCTACATGAACCTCTGAATTCTTTTTGCTTAAATTATGATTAAAATTGTTATTATTATACAAATTTAATTTAAACATTTTCGCGTTTAACACTAGAATATAAATGACAACGAAATATTTCTTCAAATGATCGAGTAGGCATTAACTCTTCTGTATGTCCTAATAGGTCCCCGAGATGCCTTTTGTGCGAAAAGTCAGAAAAAGTTCCCGGATTCAGAATATCTTGTTTAATTTTTCGTAATCTTAGTCATCTTTTGTTTAAATTATTTTATTTACTCTGAGCAAAATTAAACTTTCTTGCCTCTTGCAGTTTTTTCGTAGCATAAACCGTTGCATATATTTGCGCAGTTGTACCACAGAATCTAGTGCTCAGAAAAATATAAAACATGTACATTATCTATATTAAGGCTTATAAAAAATTCCATAATTTGGTCATAGAAATTTTAAAAATAAAACTCGTTGCAATTACCTAAGCGAAACTCGACTTTTCACGATTGTTATATTATCATTACTCCAGTAAACTTGATATGCACTTTTCAGATTTAACGTGATATTCATAAGTTTTAGCACAATAGGCAGTGAATTAAATATTTTAAAAACACGGCTTATCATTGTGAAAATTGTGACTTGTAGAGAAAATGTCATGAGTGAAGAAATTCATGATGTGCCAGGGCTTAATGAAAATGTAAAATAATTGTGTTTACTGAAGTATGTTTTACTTTTTAAGCTTTTTTGCTCTGTGAATCAAAATTGGTAAAATTTAACTAATTATTATGGATATTTTTGAGATTCGGTTAGCAAAAGGTGAGCGACTAAAGATAATAAATAAATAAATTCGTAATTGAATAGTGAAAAACTAATTGCTTTGGAAAAAAAAAATATTCTTAGAAGATCATTTTTTTCAATTGATGAACCTCGAAAAAAAAATATAATAAAAGGAAGCGATTGTGTCACATTTTTTACTCTATTAAAACAATAAGAAGGCCATATTCAAACATTATTATAAATTACTTGCCTTGAATAAGCACCAGTTTGAATAAGTATTGACTATGTGTATGTGATTTAAAATCTACTTTAAACAAAAGAATCTTACTTTGAAGTGTAGATTTATATATTCCAACCAGAAATCTTTGAACTATTCCATTGATTAAAGTTTAAAATAAAAAAGGTCTGAATTAAATATATTTTAAGCTTTATTTAGAAAAGTTTTTGATTTGAAAGAATTCGAATGTGTGTGCCTTCAGTTTCAGTTCAGTTTTAATTACTTCAAATGTAAAAACTTTTCAGTTTCAATGAGCATAGAAAATTTCTACGAATCCGGAAAAAATCTTTTTCTTTCCTAAATCAAGACGGCTCCCCTGATAAGATTTCCAGCTTCATTGGCATACTAAGAAGGTAATGTTGTAAAAAGGCGACATCACTTCGAAGAACATGAATTATTACCGAGCTTCTGTCGCTAAATGGAAAAACAAGAATTATTTGCTAAATTTATCAATTTAACTTTACTTTATTTACGTTGAAAACAAAGTTTTTGAATTTTACAGAATTTGACAAAATTTTATAAAACAAAATTTAGAGCTTTTAAACTGTTGTCAATTTATTGAAACATTCTCTAATTTTAATTACCTTTAAAAATGTTTTAAATACTTTTACATATTTTTTTAATGGTGAGAGTTTTTCCTAAAAATTTGTGCAAATCTTTCAAAATTAAAAAAATTGCCTTAAAATCTTCCAGATTGTTTGTCTCGATATTTGTAGATATCTTTTGAAATGTTTCCGCATCCTTTCAAATTCTCTTCAGGAATTAATTTTTCAAAATAAAAGATCATTTGACCTGATCACAGGAGTCTGAAAAAATTGTTTTATTCTTTTGAAATCTTTTAAAATTCTTATAAAGGTTCTACATTTTTTGTTAGAGATTAAAAAAAAATATATGCTTCTAATATTTTTTTTATCTTCTTAAGATTTAAATAATTTCGTCTTTTAAAAATTTCTGAAACTTTAAAAAATCTTTTGAGGTAAATCCAGTTTTTCCTCAAATTTTCTAATTGAAATATTAAGACGTTTAAATTATGAAATTTTAATGTGACGTTGCATGCCAGAATTCAAAATCATTGACTTCTGCTTGTTTGAACGAAGATAAGAAAAATAAGAATTTTCTAAACTCTTAAAATTACAATAGATTAATGAAATCGAAATTAATTATACATATTACGGCTCCTGATTCTTTAATTTGCGACAGAGTTCTATTTTCAATTTTCAAAACTTTTTCCAGTTGTATATTTACCTTATTTTCCATGGAAAATAGCCATTATTTAGCAAACTTAGTTAAACAAATATATTACATGCACGCTAACGTTGTATTTTTATATAAAATTAATATGTAAACACCTCTAAGAGGGTTTTAAACAATAAATAATTAAACAAAATTTGATTAACAGTTTGTTCACTTCTTACAACATTTTCCAAACTGTTCCATACATACGTTGCTATTGCAGACTCGGTAGCAGAATAATTGACTCCAAACTTTCAAAGTGACAAATTGTAATTAATTTTTAATCAACTAAGGGTCTTATCGAAAACCGGAAAACCGTTTTACGTCCACTTAGAAAATATCCAGGTGCTACTTTGTTGCTTTTTTAAAACTATTTTTTAAACAGTTACATTATTTTTCAAGTTTTATAGTTGGCATTAACAAATATATTAGTTGCACACCAACTTTGATTTGATTTATTTATAAAAGTTCCAGTATTAAAAAAAAGATATAATTATTTTAAAAATTGTAAAAAAGCATACCTACAGATATTTCGGAAACGAATCCAAAGTTATTTTCGGGTTTTCGATCAGACTCCTAGTTTTTTTTATAATTACATAGTACCCTCACACTTATCGCGAAAGGCTGGGACGTGGATTCGCGTTAGGTGAGTTCCCCCACCACATAAAAAATCTTTTTCTGCTTGAGTTTTAACCTCATATCTGATTTGTTTAGAAAACCGAATCTATTCAAAAAAAGGTAATATGAAAATTTGACAGTTGATGAAACAAGTAGCAGAGCATATTAAGAGGTTATTATGTTAATTTCATATATACTTATCCTAAAATCTTTATAGTTTATTACAAGTTTTATTTAGAACAACAATTTGAGAACTCTGAACTGGATAGGCATGTAAGTGTTTCCATAAGGTTCATATCATGTCACATGCGGCAATTCTCTTTGCGGCAAATCCTACCTGCGGCATGTCACATCTGAGACATGCCACATCTGCGGCATGTCTTTTCTGCGGCATGTCACATCTGCGGTATGTCACAACTGCGGCATGTCACATCTGTGGCATGTCACCTCTGCGGCATGTCACATCTACGGCATGCCTCATATGCGGCATATCATAACTGCGGCATTTCTACCCAGTGGCTTCTCTCCCGCGCGGAATTTCTCATTGTGAAATTGACATTTTTGCGGCATCTCTCACCAGTAAGTATTCTTCTAGTGGCATTTCTCCCTTCCAAAAAATGTTTAATGTCCAATTAAAAATGACTGAACTGAGGCAAGTCTCCCTCGACTAATGTTCTTCTTGGTGGCATCTCTCCCACGGAAAAAACTCTCGGGTTCATATAAAAATATTAAAACTGCGGCAAGCCTCCCGGGACTAATTGTCACATGTGCGGCATCTCTTACCAGAGAAATGTCTCCCCAGTGGCATCTCTCGTCCGTGGAAAAATTTTCAAGTCCACATCAACGTGGAAAAAGTGTGGCAAGTCTCTCACGGCTGATTGTCGTACCTGCGGCATCTCTGGCCCGCGGCTAGACTCCCCAGCAGCATCTTCTATTCGGGAAAAATTTTGCAATCCACATCAAACTGGCAAAATGCGGAAAGTCTCCCAGGATTAATTGTCACATTCGCAGCATCTCTCATCAGCGGCAAGTCTCCCCAGCGGCATCTCTCCAACAAGAAATATTTTAAAGCACTTCCAAAGATGACGTAACTGCGGCAAGCAACCCCAGCGGCATCTCTCTCCCGAAAAAACTTGATAAGTACTTTCAAAGGTGGAACAACTGCAGCAAGTCTCCCCAGCCGCATCTCTCCCCCCAGAAAATTTTGTAAGAACTTCTAAAAATGGCAAAACTGCGGCAAGTCTCCCCAGCGACAACTCTCTCTTAAGAAAATTTGTTAAATACTTCCAAAGATGGCAAAAATGCGGCAAGTCTCCCAAGCGTCATTCTCTCCCAACAAATTTTCTAAGTAACTTCAAAGATGGCAAAACTACGGCAAGTCGGCCCAGCGGCATCTCTCCCCAAAGATAATTTTGTGAGGACTTATAAAAATGGCAAAAGTGCGGCAAGTATCTCCAGCGGCAAGTCTCTCCAGCGGCATCTCTATCCCTATAAAATGTTTTAACTACTTCCAAAGATGAAAAAACTACGGCAAGTCTCCCCAGTGGCATTTCACCCCCAAGAAAATTTTGTAAGGACTTCTAAAAATGGTAAAAGTGCGGCAAGTCTCGCCAGCAGCATCTCCCGCCGCAACAAATTTTCTAAGCAGTTTTAAAGATGGAAAAATGCATAGACTTGCCGCACTTTTGCCATCTTTGGAAGTACTTAACAAGTATTTTCGGGAGAGAGAGTTGTCGCTGGGGAGACTTGCCGCAGTTTTGCCATTTTTAGAGGTTCTTATAAAATTTTCTTGGGGGAGATATGTCGCTGGGGAAACTTGCTGCAGTTATTCTACCTTTGGAATTACTTAACAAGCATTTTCGGGAATGAAATGGCGCTGGAGAGGCTTGCCGCAGTTACGTCATCTTCGGAAGTGCTTAAAAATATTTCTTGCGGGAGAGATGCCGCTGATAATAGATGCCGGGAATGTGACAACTAATCCTGGGAGACTTGTCGCAATTTTGCAAGTTTGATGTGGATTGCAAAATTTTTCCCGAATAGGAGATGCCACTGGGAAGTCTTGCCGCGGGCGAGAGATGCCGCAGATGTGACATTTAGTCCCGGGAGGCTCGCAGCAGTTAAAATATTTTAATATGAACCCGAAAATTTTTTCTGGGGGAGAGATGTCACCGGGAATAACATTAGTCGAGGGAGACTTGCCTCAGTCCAGTCATTTTTAATTGGACATTAAACATTTTTGGAATTGAGAGATGCCACTGGGAGAATATTTACTGGTGAGAAATAACGCAAAAATGTCAATTTCACAGTGAGAAATGCCGCGCTAGAGAGAAGCCGCTGGGAAGAGGTGCCGCAGTTGTGACATGCCGCAGATAAGGCATGCCGTAGATGTAACATGCCGAACATGCGACATGCCGCAGATGTGACATGCCGAAGATGTGACATGCCGCAGGTGTGACTTGCCGCATGTGACTGGATATGGACCCGTTTCCATATAAAACAATTTTGGTTGAATTTGTATTGCTCTAGAATTTATAGCCATTCATAAATTTAAAATAACTTATTAAATAGGTTATATTGAATGTCAACATTTTTTGAAGTCGGTAGTGAGATTTAAGCGAGTAGGGGAATTGGCGATAAGTGGTAGTGCGATAAGTGGGAGGGTACTGTAATTACAAAAGTTTGCAATCCATAGATTTCTAGGAAACTTCAGGGTGGTCATTTATTGGAGCTGTTAGCAAACCGTGAGCCTTAAGCATGGTTCTTTCAGTCATTTTCTATATATAATATCTAATATGACCGTATTGCAATTTAAACTGCATTATTATTTAAAAACGTGCTGTAAGCCAATACAGGAAAAAAATTTTCACCAATCGTTGCAAATTAAAAATTTGGAAGTGAAATACTTCCCAACATTTTTACCATCCTAAGTTTGAATTCCGTACTTTACTGTAATATTTTAGGATGAAAGTTGAACTGTGGAACTTAAGTTATTCCTTATGGTTCAACGTATTGCTGGTAAAGTACAAAGGAAATTAGAAAAATCCCTGGTTCAGCCAAATCGAATATCTTTGAACTTATTAAGTATGGCCGAGATAGATATTTAGAATAGCTGTCTGAAATCCACGCTAATGTAAATACATATTACATAGAGTTTGTTTCTGGGTAATAACAATTTACAGGTATTTTTATTGCAGGCGGTAATTACATTAAAATATCGTAAAATGCGAGGGAAAAACATACTGACTTCCAAATGCAATTTGCCGAATTTAAGTATATTCATTTGTCCAAAACCTAAACCAAAAAGACAACTTTTTAATCTTAAAATATCGGACAAAATGAGCAATTTCTCAATCGTTAACGTAAGCGTTAAAAAATAGCATTTTTTCCACTAGTGAGGAAAGTCTCCTAACAAGTGGGAAAAAGTACGTATAACAGTGGAATTTGTGTGGTTGAATATGCCTTCACGTGGCGCCATCTACAACACAGGCGGGCGCTTCGCAACAGAGTCAATGTATATCCTTGACTCGTCACCGCATTGCTGTTTCATAATGTGTTCCACTATTTTCAGACGAAAAAAGTCGTATTTTTCTCATAGATGTTGGATAACATAGTATGTGACACTCGTGGAGAATGGCTGATTGTGAAAATTAAAAATTAAAATTAATCTTTTTTAGATCAAGATTCAACCATTTGGTTAAAAATGCATGTATTTGGTAGAAAATTAATGTTCTTAGTCTATTTGATTTTTGGTTTAAAAATTATATTTTTTGGTTGAAAATTCAACTATTGGATTGAAAATTAATGTATTTTGTCAAAAGTAAATTTTTTTTGTAGAAAATTAAACTTCGTGGTTGAAAAGTCATCTTTTTAATTAAAAATTCGCATTTTTGTTGGTAGACAATTAATCTTCGTGGCTGAAAATTGATCTTTTTGGTAAGAAATTCAACTTTTTAGTTTAAAGTTTCATATTTTGGTCAAAAATTTATTTTGTTCTGTGAAAGATTCAGCATTTTCCTTGAAAATTTATTCTTCTGACTGAAACTTTATTTATTTTGTTGGAAATTCGTCTTATTGACAAAGTTGAAATTCATCTTAATGGACAGCAATACAACTATTTGGTTTAAAATTAATGTTTTGGGGGAAAGATTCATAATTTTCGTTAAAAATTAATCTTTTTGGTTGAAAATTTATATATTTTGTTGAAGATTCGACTTTTGGGCTAGAAAATTAATATCTTTGATTCTAATTTTAGTTTTTTGTTAGAGGTTGAACTATTTAGTTAAAAAATCAAGTTTTTGGGATAAAGATTTATAATTTTCATTGAAAATGTGTCTTTTTGGTAGAAAATTCATAAATTTTGTTGAAGATTCGACTTTTTTGGTAAAAAAATCATCTTTTTGGTTAGAAGTTCAACCATCTGGTTAAGAATTCATCTTTACTTGATAAATCATCTATTGCGTTACAAATTAATTTTTTTCTGGGAGATTTGTTATTTCAGTAGTATTTTGATATTTATATTTTTTAGTTTAAATTTCAACTATTTCTTTGAAAATTCGTTTGAAAATTCGTTTTTTTACTGAACATTTACTAATTCACCTTTCTTTTAAAATATAAAATTCACCTTATTCTTAGTTGAAAATTTGACTTTCTTAGTAGAAAAGTAAACTTTTTGGATGAAGATTCATCATTTTATCAGAACATTAATTTTTTCGTTAAAAATCAATTTTTTCGTTGAACATTAATTTTCCTTACTGAAAATTTAACGATTCCATTTTTTGTTGAAAGTCTATCTTTTTAGGTTAAAAATTCATGTATTTTGTTGAAAAATCGTATTTTTTTTGTTAAAAAATCATGTTCTTGGTTGAAAACTCCCCTATTTCGTTAAAAGTAATTTTTCTAACGAAGATTCATCATTTTAATTAAAAGTTCAGTTTTTAGCTTGAAAACTGATCTAATTTGATTTAAAAAATTGTTGTTGAAAATAATCATTCTTTTAACTGAAAATTTAACTATTCGATTTTTTTGAAAGTTTCGTGGAATGGAACATCTGTTAGGAAAGCAGATTTTCAAATTTTATATACCCGTAACATCTAGAATCGTTAAGTTTTAGGAGAAATATCATATTTGCAGTCGCGATCGGTGCTAATATGTCTGGCCTGATACACGATATTTACGTTTTATACAAAATTTTGCAAGGTTGATACAAAATGAAAATGACGGGTGAAAATGGCAGATAGGAATAAATGGATTCCTTGATGTAGCTGGGATGTCAGTTTTAGTCTCATCATGAAACTGTCACGCCTAGCAAGAGTTTTTGACTTTTATCTGATATATACCAAAATCCATTCCCCAGTGACTCAACGCAATTGCACACAACGCTCACTTTTCTTTTTCTTTTTGTCCCTCTGTTTTGCTTTTATTCTTTTCTCTTATGCTTTACTCACACGGCGCCTGACATTGACAGTGAAAAATTGCGCCTCGAATCTAATTTTGTATAAATATTCAGTAGCTGGGTGTACTCGTAATTTTTCATATGATTATGTCTACATCGCTGAAAAATTATCCAAAAGGAGAAGAGGGTTTTACCTGTAGATTATTTAAGAGGAACAATGTAATTTATATCAGATTTAGTAAGGTGGTTAGAGCGATCGACTTCCGGAAGTTTTTTTTTCGAAAGTCAGTATCCCAACTGATGTAGTTGGTTTCGAAAAAAGCTATTTTAGCTTCTCTAAACTATTTCCCATTGTTTATTTTGTTTAACTATTTTCCCTATGTTTTAAATAATTTTGTTATATTTGAACTTTTGTGTCTGATATTTATTTTCTCTCAATAATGAATCCTTAAAAGTATCAGGTAAAATTGACTTACTTTTAGATACACTTAACAAGGAAACCAAAAGTAAGATAATTCAAGCAAGAATTTTTACATTCCCATTCATGAGAGTGTTATGGAAACGTCCAAAGTTTCGATCTCTTCTATTAGTGGATCATTAAGTTTGGACACTCACAGAGTCTGAAAGTTATAACATTTGATCAATAGTGGAAGAATTTTTTTGGGCACTCAAAAATTTTTTAGTGACAAAAATGCATCCGGAAAAAATGACAATACGATGCAGGAATCGAAATTCGAAATACAGCGAATTTGGAACATTTTTATTTTTGTATTTAAGGTATTATACGGATATAATTATTTTCTCAGTTTTTTCTCAAATTGGGACCGCAGATTTGTTAGAGTATTATCTAAAGTTTGGTGCATTTAGAAAAGTCCTGACCATTTAGAAATTGAGATATATAAGTTAAATAAACTAGCTGTAAATTCAATCCACTTGTGATTTTTTAAATAATAGACAAACTAAAGTTTTCATTTTAATCAATTTAGGAGAAGAAATATACAAAATTAACAAATAATATAAAAAATCCTAAAATACAATAACAAATCAGACAAATCAAATTTTCTATTTCAAATTGTAATTTTTTAAGATTGAAAAAGGAAGAGGGAAATTCTGTCACACACTGTCCTTTTCCCAGCTTTATGCTAAGTCATTTTAAGTTAAGATTAAGTTTTCAATTAAAAAAACTAATACTAAAATTTTAGAAATTTAAAGCACATTTAGAAACAATCCCTATCAGTCTCTGTCAGAATTATTTTATTTAAAAATTTATAGTCAAAACGTCTCATATTCATACATCAAATTCGATTTATGTCGACGAAAAAAGTTTTTCTGTTTAAAACAGATGTTTCAAATATTACGGATGAGCATAACTTCCTTACTCTTCAATAAAGTGTATTAATATTATAGGTCAATCGATTCTTCCCTAAAAAAGACTCTTTTCTATTCTCATATCAACCTTAAAGTTTGAGAATGAAAAAATGGATGTTTATGTGAATTCATCCCTATATTACCTTCATGAAATTATCCTTATAAATTGCACTTTACAAAATTTTCGAAGCAAGCATGTGCTTCTTTAGCACAGACATACACCAGAACAAAAATCGACAACTAGAAACAATCGAAATATAAAAATTAATTATAATTGTGCAAGAAAATTTTCCAAAATGAGCGCTCTTAGAGCTGAGAAGCTTTGAAAGGCAAATAGTGAAGTGGAAAGGAATAAGACGAAAATGCTTTCAAAAGGTAGATTATATATTCTAATTACCTGCACTTTAGTTTATAGCGCAAGTTTACTTAGCATATGTGCATTGTTAATTGTTTTTATACGCGCTCTGAGATTGCTCTTCTTATATTTTGCTTTAGAAATATATAGATGAAAATTTAAAAAAATTAAGTATATCGATTTTGAATTGAATAGAAAAAAATATTGCGTCTAATCACGTACTCGTTGAATTTTAGGATGACGGAACGCACCAAAGTTTTTGCATTAAATTTGGACAAAAAATTGGTCATTCATGTTCGGAAACCAGCTTTAAACCATCGTTAAACCATCGCCAAAATACCTCAAAATGTAAAACGAGTGCGAATGTTATTTAATAAAAATCTATGATTAACAGTGAGAAATATAGAGAAAGGCTTCCTGATTCCTAAAACTATTGTTTCGGATGTTTTGATCCAAGCAAGGGTTTTCGGAATTGGGATTGGTGACTAGGTCTTTCACCGCGACAATGCACCTGTTTATTCATCGCAGCTTATTTCGCAATCTTTAATGAAAAACGGCCTCACACAAATTTGGCAGCCTTCGTAGAGTCCTGAAATGACTCCTTATGATTTCTGTCTGTTTTCCAAGTCGAAGTATCCTCTGAAAGGAAAACGATTTCTTGGCAGTAAGGAAATAAAACAGAATGCAACGAAGCAGCTGTTAGCTATTCCGAAAGGTGACTTTAAGGAGTTCTTCCGAAAGTGGGAGGATCGATGAAAGAAAGTTGTGGCTTCGAAAGGGGAGTACTTTGTAGATGAAATCATCGCCATGAATCAGAATTAACTTTTACTCCTGGTATACCACAAGGTCGGACACTTTCCGGGCAGACATTGTACGCTTTGTGCTATAATTATGACTCAATTATCATTATAATTATCATCACTTCTTAGTTAATTTCTTAACACAGTGTCACTATAGTAAATTTTTTTTAATGAATAGATCACTTCAGTTACTCTTTTTGAAGAGGTTATTATTATTATTATTACATCTTGATCTGAATTGATCTTCTTGAGAGACTATAATTCCTCAATGTTAAGCTGATTTATGTCTGTTTTATTAGAATTATAATCTCATGGAAAATAAATGAGCTGATTTAAATAATTTTTTAAGAGCTTTCTCTATTTTTTAAATAACCAGAACATAATCCATAGGTCTTAAAAAATAAAATAATATATTCTGCTCATGATATTATATATAAACAAGCATGCAGGAATTGACGCAAGCTATTAGATTTAGGACTGGCAATTCCATGCCTGTGCTGATAGAATTATGAGGAGCGATTCAATTGGATCAGACAACAGTCACAGTTCTATTCTGTAAGCCTCTAAGCCATCAAACTTAATTAATTTGACTAAAAGAAGGTTATCAATTGTTCTAATTCAAAATGTATTAAAAATAACTAGTTGCTGAATATTTTAATAATTTTAATTGAATAGATAGATATTTATCATTCCTGTATTATTTTCTAACCCTATATTTTCTTCAATAACACAGGCCAACATGGTTTTGTTGTTGGAAAGTGAAGGGTCATTTCCGAAGTAATTTTTTGCGTAGAATCCGAATCCGGGGTCAGAATTGGCCCATCATTTTCAGGATTTTAAGATATTTGAGGTCATGTACACAAAAAAAGGCGTTTTTGGCTACTTTTGAGGTTATGTACAGAAGGCAACAATTTCTTGGGGATTTTTTCTTTAGCTGTATCATATGTTACTGCTATTTCTCTTTAATTTGAGAGTCGCAGAGTTCAATGAACATTTTTCATTACCAAGTTCGGACAATTTGAAATTACCAGATATGTCCCATTATGTCTTGAGCATTTGCTTTAAATACCACAGGTCAATATGGTTTTGTTGTTTGAAAGAGGAGGGTCATTTCCGAAGTAATTTTTTATGCAGAATCCGAATCCGGGGTCAGATTTTAAGATATTTGAGGTAACTTGGTAAAGAAAAATGGTAATTGAACTCTGTGACTCTCAAATTAAAGAGAAAGAGTATTACTAAATTTTGTGTCTTCTGTACATAACCTCAAAAGTAGTCAAAAACGCCATTTTTTGTATACATAACTTCAAATATCTTAAAATCCTAACGTGATCGGCCAATTCTGACCCCGGATTCGAATTCTACGCAAAAAATTACTTCGGAAATGACCGGCCACTTTACAACAACAGAACCATGTTGGCCTGTGTTATTGAAGAAAATATAGGGTTAGAAAATAATACAGGAATGATAAATATCTATCTATTCAATTAAAATTATTAAAATATTCAGCAACTGGTTATTTTTAATACATTTTGAATTAGAACAATTGATAACCTTCTTTTAGTCAAATTAATTAAGTTTGATGGCTTAGAGGCTTACAGAATAGAACTGTGACACTGTTGTCTGATCCAATTGAATCACTCCTCATAATTCTATCAGCACAGGCATTGAATTGCCAGTCCTAAATCTAATAGCTTGCGTCAATTCCTGCAGGCTTGTTTATATAAAATATCATGAGCAGAATTTATTATTTTATTTTTTAAGACCTATGGATTATGTTCTGGTTATTTAAAAAATAGAGAAAGCTCTTAAAAAATTATTTAAATCAGCTCATTTATTTTCCAAGAGATTATAATTCTAATAAAACAGACATAAATCAGCCACGGAAAAGAAATGAAAGATAAATTTCTCTTTGAAGTAGTTCTCTAAGTGCCAAGAGTTCAATTTATTAACTCAACTAGTGAATTATCTGAGTTTACATGAAGTGGTCTTAACATGATTAATGTTTTGTACTTGCTCTGAAGTTTAACATTGAGGAATTATAGTCTCTCAAGAAGATCAATTCAGATCAAGAGGTATCCCAATTAGAATGCCTATGTAAGTTTGGGAGTCAATAATTTGCATTTGAATGATCGTATTAGTGGGCCTTATATCCATGTGTTAAATTTAATCAATCAAACTTTATTCAATTCGGAAGCTTGAGTTAAATAAAGTAGTTTTTGTTTTTGAAGCAGCCAATTGCAATCTCAATTCAAGGACTTTTATATCTTTTAATGAGCTATGATACGTCATGAGTTTCACATGTCATACAAAATCAAAACTTCGAATAAAAATTGGTAGTTATTAAGAAAAATGAATAAATGGAACTAGTTTTAAACCAAGTTTTGAAAAATTACATAAGTTTAAAACCCAGTTTTGCTATTGATTCCACTTATTTTCATTTCAAATAGGCCCTTATAATCTATGATAAATTATTGCCATATTCAGTGTGCCAACATTCTCAATTAAGATATATAATATCCTTGTTTTAGCGAGCTATTTATGTCGTATCCTAATAACATACTTACAATAAATTAAGCTGTAAATACCTGCTTTAGTAATTTTACCCATACCCTTGGTTAGCTATAAATTTGTCCGTGCAGAGAATTCGTATGGATATAATATACGGAAAAGGGTTATAAACTATTTGGCATCATTCAACTAAGAAGTCGTATACGGAATGGCGAGGAAAATGCAAATTGTCTTCTAAGTATGCTTTTACCTTATTAACATACATCTTTTTATACATTATCGAGCGAACAATTTTTGGAGAGAGACTTTATGTTTGAAATGTTGACATAAAATCAGCAGTCGGTCGTTGTCTCGAGCGGATAGTCGATTTTAGTATTTCTTTTCCATTCGGTTGATTTGACAGTATTTGCTTTTCAGATCTTATTAAGAACTGATTTTTATTTGTAAATCTGCCATTCACGATTCAAGAAATCGATAAATGAATATTGAAAAAAATCGATATTTTTCACCGCCTGTTGCCTTTAAACCCATTACAGAATTAAGAATTATTCACCTCTTCCCCTGCCCCCTTTTTTTAAATGCCTCTTTTTTCCCTGTTTCAAGAAAATTTTTCTTAGATTAGAAATTCTACTACTTGGTTAAAAATATAATTATTTTGTTGAAAATTCAACTGTCTTGAAGAGAAAATTCTTCCTCTTGTACTGAAAATTAATCTTTTTTGTAGAAAAGTCATTTTTCATGGTTACAATGAAAGTTTTTTTTTTTAAATGCAATTGTCTTACAAATTCGTATTTATGGCTTGCGAATTTTTTAAGTAGTGTTATTGTACTTTTAGTCTTCTGTTTTTGAAAATTTGTCGTTTTTGGTTGAACTTCACTGTTTTTAATTTAAATTTAAATATTTCTTAGTTGAAATATCAACTATTGTATTTTTCAATTAAGAATTCATTTTTCTAGGTTAAAAGATAATCTTTTTGTTGAAAACTCAATTGTATTTTGAAAATTCGTCTTTCTAGCATTTTTTTGGTTAAAAATTTAACTATTTTAATTGTTGATTTGTGTCTTTGAAATAAAATTTCATTTTTGTCTCTTTCAGTTCATTTGAACTGTTTCTAAATAGAAAAAAGTTTATTTAGTTAAAATATTAATTATTATATTTCTCATCAAGAATTCATTTTTCTTAATTGAAAATTTAACTGTCTGGTTAAAAGTTGAACTTATTTGTTAAAATTCTATTTTTGGGCTGAAGTTTTATCTCTTCGATTGAAAATGTAATTACTTCGTTGAAAATTCTTTTTATTGTTATTAAAAATTCAGCTATTTTAGAAAAAATTTATTTTCTTTGGTTAAAATTGCGACTGTTTCGCAAAAAATTATTTTCTGCTTTGGTTGAGGATTCCAGTATTATGTTAAAAATTCATAACTTTTAGTTCAAAATTAACTTTGGTGGTAAAAATTTAACTTTTCTGGTTGAAAATTCCACTGCTTTCTAAATAATTCCTTTTTTTGGCGTAAAAATCCAACTACAGTGAAACCCTCCAATAGCCATCCCTTCTATAGCTCTTCCAAAAATTGACGCCGCGCCGTAGATAGGTATAATAGGAACTGCGCGGGGGCCGCGGGGTTTGCGGTTGTCACTCAGGCGAGCAGTCAAGCGTGAACAAACAAAAGCGGAGCGGGCTACAATGAGTCAGTTCCCACCCACCACCAGCCCCAAAATCGGTGCTATAAAAGAGTTTCACTGTATGTGGTTAAGAACGCTACAGCTTATAGTTAAGGTTTATTCCTTTTTGCTTGATAATAAATTCGATTAAAAATGTATATTTTTATGTTAAAAATTCAACTGTTTTCTTATAAATGCAATATATTTAGACTTGAAATTTTAAGAATTTAAAGTGTCTTGTATTGAACTCATATTACATTTTTTCCTCTATTTCCTTATTTTCATAAAAAATTACCTTATTTTCCTCTGGTTTGAAACCTTTTGGGCTCTGAAGTCTGAAAATGTAAAAAAACAAGCATTTTGTTGCATAAGTCTACAAGTTAAGTCAATTGATAATTTATTGAGTTTGAATAATTCGTCAGTAAAATAACTACTCATATCTTCAATTAAACCCATTGCTTGGCTTAAAGCAAGACTCTTTGTATGCTTGGTTTTTTCTCTAAAAATTTTACGCTCATTTACTGTAGCTATTCACCTCAGACTTCCAGGTTGGGCCCATAAATTTAGTTTATAATTAAAAATGCCTGCGTTAGTAAATTTGTTTCTCGCCTGCAGCATGAAAACATATTTGATTTTCTTTTTGCTATACCTTTCCGCGCAATTAAACTAGTTGTACAAAATACAGAACCCGGGTAGACTATGTATCTCACCTTTAACTCCTTCCGGCGTGGATGAGGGATAAACCGGAAAGAAATAGTTTGCTGAGAGTAGGAAGGCTCTGAGAAACAAGTTAAAGCTTTGCATGAGCTTTGAGCTTACGAGCACAAGAAATTCTTCCACGTGCTCGATGCCCATGGCCGAAGCCATTTATGACATTCGCTTTCCTAAGGCTTCCGAGTGATTCTCGTCGACAGAGTGTACTGAGAATTTCGAAGGGTTCAATAACGATTTTATCTTGTTATGTCGATTGCTTTATTGATCTCACTTCCATTTTAACAGAAAGTATGTTCCTAAAAATATATTGTTTTCAAGGTGGCCGTTAGTCAGGCAAAAGCTGGAAAGCAGGGAAAAGTCGGGGATTTGGAAACAAATCTTGAAAAAGTCAAGGATAATAAATTAAAAATATCTCAATTTTCATTTGATATTGCTTAATTCGTTTTTTAAAAGATTATATGTTTAAAATATAACAAGATTATAATTCTGGCCTTTGAATTATAATGATTAGCGAGATTCAAAAATTGGTCTGCGAAAAATTTCTTGTTTTTTTTTAATAAAAAATAAAAAAGAGTTACGTAATTCTTTGCGTGTCTATATTTTCGTTTTTGGGAAAGCACCGTACAATTGATAAGGAATTTTCTCAGAGGAGGCTGCTTCTTTCAAGATGTTCCTTTCGTGGTTTGATAGAGTAAAGTAATATCTCGAAAGTACTTTAATGTTTTTTTGTTAGATTGAAAAATGAAAAAGTTATGCAGGTTTTTCTGTGTTGATTCTGGCGTGTCTTAGAACGTGCCGTTCTTGGAGAAAGGCTGAACAAGGTCCGTAAAGGCTCGAAAGTAATGAAATTAAAAAAAAATATTATGCAATTGTTTTTGAATCTGAGTAATAGCACGAAAATACTTTTTTCTTTAAAAAATCAAATTTATTGAACTTAGACGGTTTTTATTTTCTTCTGTAAAATCCGAGTTTCGACAATAACGCCGTTATGCGCCCCGGACCCTTAATAAAAATATAACTGTTTAGTTTTGGGTTGCAAGTTCAACTGTTTTACAGAAATTTTGTTTTTTGACCTAAAAGCTCAATAATTTGGATCAGCTTTCTTTTTATTTGAGGACTGAAAAATATTTATTTGTAGAAAATTCAAAATTCATCTTTTTAGTTGAAAATCTGACTATTTCTTTCAAAAATCGTTTATTAATCAAAAATTAAGTACAAAAAATGTAATTTTTTCATTTTTAGTTGAAAATTATTCTTTTTTAGTCGAAAATTCATCTATTTGTTTATAAATTCATCTACTTTCTTAAAAATATGTTAATTTAAATTGAAAATTTAATCGCCTGGTTAAAAATTGAATTATTTTGTCGGCGATTTATTTCATTGGTTTAAAATTCAACTAGTTATTTGAAAAGTTAACTATTTTGTTAAAACTTCGTATTTTCTTTTTGTTGAAATTTCAACTGCATTTTTCGTTCAGGATTGATTTTTTTGTTGAAAATTCATCTATCTTCTTAAAAACTCGTCTTTTCTAATTGACAATTTCATTATTTGGTTAAAAATTGCATCGTTTTTATTTGAAGTTTATTATATATTGTTTGAAAACTTTAGCATTTGGTTAAATTTTTTAAAAAATTCAACTTCTCGGTTAAAAATTCAACTACATACCTATTTTGTTAAAAATTTAACTACTTTCTTAAAAATTCAATTTTTTATTTTACCAATCTTTTTTTGATCGAAAAATCAACTGTTTTTCTTTGCCGTTTAATCATTTTTAGTTAAAAGTTCAAATTTGGGATATTTTTCCGTGTATGAAAGATTATTTGATAAAAGTATTGAGACCTACTAAAATACTGTTCTTTGAATATTACTTGTCAGGAATAATGAAAAATTGCTCAGAGAAAAGTCAAGGAATTTTAGAAATCAAGTCGTATGAACACCCTGATTTTTTATATAATCTGATTTTTATTTATTTTTTCAGACGATGGACCATGCGATTGAATCGTGATGCAGAAATTTTTGCAAAGGATGCAGTTTTTGAGGGAACGAATGGACCAATATCGTTTGACATGACCAATTCCTATAGCGGTACCCTTAATGGTGAGTACAATATTTAAAATTGAAATAGAATCCCCGCAGATTCAATTTATTTTCACGCATTAAAAAGTACTTTTTATCAATTTATTTTCTAAGAGTCACAATCTAAGGTGAATTATAAAATGGCACTACAAGTTAGTGAAGAGTCCGTTGTGATGTCCACCAACATAGGCATTCTCAGAAGTAATAAACTACTTTTAAGGTTCCAAGAGGTATTCATTACACTTTATTTGAAAAAAAAGAATTGTTTAAAAAAGTTAGTCTAACTATCTTTAAATAGATTATAAAGGCGCTCAAGATCAAGAGTCTCACCACCTTCAGCTCAAAAAGATTAAACTCGGTACAGACCTTGACGGTGTCAATGTGTTCTATACAAATCGATCTTGAACCAAAATTAAATATTTTTGCTTCATTGGAGGAAAACTAATATTATGCTAAAAGTCAGAAGGCATTTAATGCACAAGAAATAATTACTTGTTTTTTAACATTATTTGTTTTTAGAGGCTAGTTACAAAATACGTGATACATTTTTCATTCATTATAATCACTAACCCGCCTGCATGATGTTTTTTCCATTGTTCTTAACATGGAGAATGATACTTGTACAGACTCCCCTTCGCTCTTTACGTATCCCGTATTTTGCAAATGACCCACTAAGGTTATCTCTATACTCTATAAATAAAATTTTCCTAAGATTGTTGAGAAAACTTAAAAATAGCTTTGAAGGTTTTAGATCAAAATCTTTTTCGACAAGAAAAATCAATTGTACAAAATATTGTATTATTAAAAACTATTGCTTAAATATTAAGTAAATTTTAAAAGACTCGTTTCAAATTAAATGTCTATTTTTACTTCTTCACGTGGCTTGAAAATGAAAGAAGGCGAACTGTATTTAGAACTACTATTTACTTAATCCAAGAACATTTACTTGACGCGAAGTATATGTTTTTGGGTTAAGTAACTACTGATTCTAAATGCTGATAAGTAAACGCGTTTTTTTTTATTCAACCATAAATCTTTTTCCGCGTACATCAAGGGCGTAAAAAGTTAAAAAACTGAGTAAATAAGTTTTAAATTACATGACTTTACTTTTAAATGCTTGACAGCCCCCTTGGTATGCTTCATTATCCTCTTTTGAAACGGGTAAAAAATGGCCGATCCACACTTCGTGTATAACGGGGAGTGGGGGGTAAACACCAAAACTGTGCAAAATTTAATTACGGTAGAATGGCAGCTGGGGTTGCAGCTCTGAGGGTAGAAAATAGGGTTTGAAATATTTGGCTCGGGTTGCTTCATTAGCCTGGAATTACAGGGATATGTTGTAATGTAAAGACTCCAACTTCATTCACACGACACGTGCTCTTTCTAAGGTTCTTGTAGCGCTTCTTCATTTGATTTAAATTACGTACATTATAGCTCAACGAGTTTTCAGTTACATAAAGTAATAAATATTATGGCAATTTCAAAGTTCATGCAGGAAACTACAACAGAATTTTCGTTTGGTTTTTCATTGTTAGCTATGTATCGTCAAATGACAATTGCTTTCCACCCCTCAAAACTATAAACTAATCAAGTTTTATTAATAAAACAAAAAGTAGCATTATCAATTGCGCGCTACGCTCCGCACTGCGAACCGGATGCGGTATAAATGTTAAATTAACGGAAAAATGATGGTGTTAAATTTGTTGCAGCTCAAATGGCAACGGTCTCAAAATGAGAATTTTTAGTCTCATATTTGCAACTTTGAACTACGGTGCTCATCTAAGGAAAATTAATCATTTTTAGACCGAATTTTGGCTCATTTCAAGAGTCGTAGAGTATTGAACCGAACCCAACACACCTGATCATGTGTAAAAACAACTTGTTCTCTGAGCGCTATTTGAGTTAGCACGCACAAATACATTTTCATTTAAAAAATCAATAAATATAAATTGTTATAATTAATTTCAAGAGGATTCATAAGTAACAAGCAGGGGTGTGCATAATTTGTAAAACCCGGAACCCAACGGGTTCGTATTCTTTTGAAATCGAACGAGCCAGGCCGGGTTTCAGGCACGCCACTCCTGCCTGAATACCCGAACTTTACATAATTTTCAGCAAATTTTGCAGTAATTTATATTAAATTACCATCAATTATCGAAATGTTCTAGAAAATTAAAAAAATTCAAATTTAAACCGATCCGAGGTCATTTTGCAGATCACTAGTAACAAGTACTATTAATTATATCTTACTGATCAACAATATTCAAAAACGTAATATTTTTATAAAATGCTATTGAACGCAAGCTCTAAACTCTAAATTTAATTACCTGATTTCAAGAAATAAATATTAGAACGATATACTTTTCATATACTAAGCGGTACTCGGTTTGCAAAGAAAAATGTGTATGCAGTGGGAAAAGCTACTTAATATAACCATTTTTGTGTTTAATAAAATTTTCGACTGGTAAACTCAACGAACCTAAACATTCGAAGAGTTTATCTCACACAAAAATTAATAAACAATTTTTCCCTCTGTACATATATTTTTATTTAAAAAAGGAGTTCCGCTTCGGGTTCAAAACATACTTAATGCTAACTTGGGACGTTTTTGAGACGGTAATTGTCCGATCTTGACAACTTGATAATTGTGGCTTATAAGATAGTGCAGATTTATGAAAAATATATTCTTTACAAGGCTGTAAATAAATAATGGTTCGCCGTACGAGAAAATCTCATGAGAATAAAAAGTCTTATTTGTGTTAGAGCTTGATAACAATTTTTCCAAAATAATCTATTTTCTAATATGGCCCGAGAGGAACAAGTATCAACTTGTGTGCTTGAAGAAGTATATTTTATTTTTTATAATTGTTTACTCTGGATTAAAATTGGTAAAATATAACTCATTGCTAATGAAATTTTACAGACTCGATGAGCGAAAATTGAGCCACTAAAAATTAGTAGAAAATCACTAATTTCAGTAATTGAGATAAAAAACTAATTCAGTAATAGTGAAATATTTGCTTGGTAAAAGGAAAATTATTACTACTGTATATAATAATTTAAAAAAAAATGCAAAATCTTGTTAAACAAATCAAGAATCCAACGACCAAATTTGACCACAACGAATAAACGAAAACCAAAAATCATATTGTAATCTGAAAAAAAACAAAAAAATAAAATAAAAATTTCGGACAAAAATAAAAAAAGAGGAAAGACAAATGAGAAGGCAGCCAACCACATCCCCTTCCTTCTCTTTTTCTTTCTTTCGTCTTTTTTATTTTAAGTATCATCAAATTACAATAAAATAAAAATAAAAAACATAAATAAATAAATTTGCATTACCAACGTTTCGGTACTCTAACAGTACCCTTATCAAGGCAAGAAAAATGTAAGTGGTAGAAATTGACAGCACCCACGAACAGGTGCTCTCTGTTTGATACCTGAGAATCGAATGAGGGTCAGTAGGCCAATCTGTTTTAAACAAAATATAAATATCTGTTTGTTCAACCCATCCAAATCGGTTTTTAAATTAATAGATAACTTTTTTTGTTTCTTAATATAAAGCATTTCCATGAATTCCCTCTTTCTCTCATTACTTTTGCGATGCAAAATTTGAACATTATCTCAGTCAAACTCATGGTCAACATCAACAAATGCCTTTGTATGTCTGGCAAGAACACTTTTATAACAACGTCCTAAACGAACATCACTTTTGTGTTCCTCTATCCTAGTATTAAGAAGTCTGCCAGTTTGTCCCACGTAATTCATCTTACAGATCCTGCAAGTGATCTTATAGACAACACCACCCTTTTCAAAATTATCTAAAGGATCTTTGCAAAAATTTATCACCGAATCCAATTTAAATGGAATGCGGAAAATTGTATGAATTAAAAATTTTTTTAACATAAGTTCAACAGTTTTAGAAATTTGACCAAAAAATGGAACTATATTCCTTCAACTCTTTCTGATTATCTACAAGCAAATTATTAATCTCTTTGTTTTTGATTTGTTGAACTCTAATTCATACTATTTTCCGCATTCTATTTAAAATAGATTCGGTGATAAATTTTTGCAATGATCCTTCACTTAATTTTGAAAAGGGTGGTGTTGTCTATAAGATCACTTGCAGGATCTGTACAGAGGAACACAAAAGTGAGGTTCGTTTAGGACGCTGTTATAAAAGTGTTCTTGCCAGACATACAAAGGCATTTGTTGATGTTGACCATGAGTTTGACTGGGATAATGTTCAAATTTTGCATAGTGAAAGTAATGAGAGAAAGAGGGAATTCATAGAAATTCTTTACATTAAAAAACAAAAAAAGTTATCTATTAATTTAAAAACCGATTTGGATGGGTTGAACAAAAGTTATGCTAATATGATTAATTACATGTGACATAGCTGTTTCATGAATTCTGTTTTTCTTTTACTTTCTCTATTTCTGATGTCAATGTGACAGATATTTATATTGTGTTTACAACAGATTGGCCCACTGACCCTCATTTGATTTTCTGGTATCAAAGAGAGTGCACCTGTTCGTGGGTGCTGTCAATTTCTACCACTTAAATTTTTCTTGCCTTGATAAGGGTACTGTACGAGTACCGAAACGTTGGTAATACAAATTTATATATTTATGTTTTTTATTTTTATTTTATTGTAATTTGATGATGATAAAAATAAAAAAGACGAAAGAAAGGAAAAGAGAAGGAAGGGGATGTGGTTGGCTGCCTTTTCATTTTTCTTTCTTCTTTTTTATTTTTGTCTGAAAATGTTATTTTATTTTTTTGTTTTTTTCAGATTACAATAGGATTTTTGGTTTTCGTTTATTCGTTGTGGCCCGAATTAGGCCGTTGGATTCTTGTTTTGTTTCACAGGATTTTGCATCAATTTAATTGTTGGACGTTAAATGGGTTTTTTAATTTGGATTTTGGTCTAATTTAAATTTCGTAAATTTTGAATTAGAAAGTTTATAAAAATGGAAAATGAGAAATAGAAACGTTTAATAAGACGAGACTATACCGAGTGATCATTAACTCTATTAATAGAAACAATAAGGTCATATTTTGAACTTGTAAACGTGATTTAGCCTGTATACAATTTAAAAAGATTGCTTTTTGATTGTTTCAAGAAAGTTTAGAGAAAAAATAATCGTTTACAATGTTCAAGTGGAAAAAATGAGCTCCAAATCAATTATAAAAATTCAGGGTCTTCAAGCTCTACTTTTCAATAGAATTCTGTTTTAGATTTTTAAATTTTGTTTTTATTAAACATTTTAATAATTTTTCATAGAAAATTACAGTTATATAGCAAATTGAAAAAAATGCGTTGCGTTCAGTAGGGATGACCTTAAGTGTTCCAATAAGTCTATTTTGAATTTATAGCTTCTTTTACGCGAAGGACACTTTATTGCCCATTTAAACCAAAATTGTTAAACCTTAACTAATTAATCGTAAAAGTTTACAAATTTGATTTGCGAAACGTGGGCCAGTAAAGATTAGTAAAACATTTCTAATTCGGTTAGTTAAGATATTTTCTGATTTAATAGTCGAAAAAAATTAATTGCTTAGTAAAACTAAATAAACGTATTCAGGACTGTATATAATAATTTTAAAAAAAGTTATAAGCATGAAAAACGTGAAAAATAGATAATTTTAATAAAAAAAGAAGCGATTGTCTAGCCCTTTCCACTCTACTGAAATAATAAGAAGGACATATTGAGAAATTTGTGACGTGACCTAGTCTGTTTTCATGATCAAATTATCTCCTGATTGTCTGCACAAAGTTAAGAAAAATAAGAATTTTCTTACATGCAATGGATCAATGTGCTGTAAATTAGCTATGAATATTCAAGGCCCTCATGCGTTACTTCTTAACAAAATTCTGCTTTCGTTTTTTAATATTTTTGACAGTTCTACATTTTTCTAATTTCCTATATAAAATTGAAACTATTCAAGGAAGCGTGGGTTTATAAAAAATATATTGCCTAAAAAGATGTGAATAAATAATGTCTTGTCGTACGAAAAAATGTCCCGAAAGTCAAAAGTTTTATCTTGTATTAACGATTAGTACAAAAATAGTTAAAAATCGGTTCTAGTCATCAAGGGGTTTCGATAATAAAAATGGTTATAAGCTATGAAGGAAGAAAGTTTATAAAGAATAAACCATGTTGATAACGATAGGAATAGGCTTTGTAACAGTTTTAGGAAAAATTATGACACTTTTCGGCCTGGATGATTTTTGATTACCAGGTGACAATTTTTAGACGCTATTTCCTCTTGAAAATAGCAATTTTTTAACAACAATTCATGGAGAGAATTTTTTATTCTATCGGAAGGTCTATTTTTTCTTTCAAGAGACCTAACCTTGAAATAAATAATTTAAAATTTTAATTTTTACTGGGCAATAAATTCTGCGTTATAATTGTGAAAATATTACCATTTTGTTGAAAAACTAATTGGTTTGCAAAGCTGTAAATGACAAATGGTTTATACGAAAAAAACTGCAAGAGGCAAAGAAGTTGTATCTTTGCTTGGAGATACTATGAAAGATTTTATTAATTATTTTTAAAAATAAATAATGAATTTTTACAAAAATGGTTTATACAAAAAATGACTTTTTATATCTTTAATTCTTAACTACAAAAAAGTAACGAATTTTTAATAAAATTAGTAATTTTCTAACAAAAACAAAATTTCAACAAAAGATGTGAATTTGTAAGTAAGTAGTTAAAATTTCATCTAAAAAAGATCATTCTTAAATAAAAATATCAATTGTGAGACCAAAAGTGGAATTTTTTCATTTTCAGTTAAGATAACGTATCCTCAACAAAACCACAACGCATTTGCAACAAAAAATTTAAGTTTTTAACCTAATAGATGAATTTTTGTCGTTGTGTGTGCAGGTCAATTTTCAACTAAAAGATATGCATTTTGAATTAAAGTGCTGAATTTTTAACAAACAAAAATTTTGATCAGTAGAGTTGAATATTTAAAAAACTATTTTTTTGCAACTAAATAATAGAATTTAGAACCCGACGAGATGATGTTCCGTACTAAAAAGTAATAGCTTGTATTAATTCAATTCGTTCTTAAGCGAAAAAAACATGAAAAGGGAGAAGTTTCTTG
The DNA here is from genome assembly GCF_010883055.1 of Belonocnema kinseyi. Classification (NCBI taxonomy): domain Eukaryota; kingdom Metazoa; phylum Arthropoda; class Insecta; order Hymenoptera; family Cynipidae; genus Belonocnema; species Belonocnema kinseyi. The sequence goes on from NC_046658.1 coordinate 104,525,637, forward strand.
AAAAGAGGGAAAAAGGAAGAATTCCTTAAAAAGGGGAATAGGAGAAATAGTGTGAAGTCTGAAATATGAAAGTGATTATTAAAATCTTGACAAGTGTGGCTGTCAATTCAATCAAATACTTGGCGATACTCGAAATGAAAAAGAAACAGTTTCAAAATAATGAATTTCTTCTAGATTCTCAACATGAGTCTGCGAAGATCATTTTTGTTGCAATTCAAAACTAAATCAATTTCGGTTTCGGCGTACTTTTGAGGATCGGCGTTTTTCTATGAATGACTTATAATCAACTTAGGAATATGAATTTGGAGAATGCTTAATTATTTGTAAAATTACGTATGTATTCCGAAGTTTGAAGTCTTTTTTGTACATTCTAATAGTTACCAAAGTATCTAGAAGTGCGAACTTATATTTCTTTGATTCTAAATTAAAGGGGAATTAACATACGTTTTGTCCAATTTGCATTAACCTCAGTATAGGTGTTTTATATTGCGTCACTGATTTTATAATTGTTGTCAAATAGTAAAGAGTCGCTCATGATATAAAATAAACAATTTATAATTAACATTAAAGGACAATCACGATTTTTATTTTAAATGGAAGGAAATTTTTAAAATATTTTTGAAGACTTTCAAATTTTTTAATATTTCCCGAAAACCTTGGGAGCCAACATAATTGACAAATATCAAAAGTCTCATCGAATAGAATTCACGCGATTTGGTATGGAAAATTTTCATTTTTGTCATTAAAAGTTTATATAGACACTAGAATCTAAAATTGTTTGTCTCCTTGCACGTTTAAGACGCGTGAAAGAGAACAAATAGAAACTCAATTGACAACGAGGTTTATTTGGTTGTATTTAAGGTTTGAAGAATAGTTTGTGATAAAATGATATTTCATTCTGGATTTGTACACATAACGATATTCAAATATCAAATCGAGAAGTTAAATATTTTTGAAATATGTTTTAAAATATGTTTAAATCCCTTAAAATGTTATAATTTCTGTTGAAATCATGTGAATCCCCTAAACAATGTGAAATCCCTTGAAATATCTTAAATCCGTAGAAATGCTAAAAAGTCTCTTGAAATTTAATTTCGTTTATTGTCTAAAGTTCTCTATAAATCTGGTGGAATCTCTTGAAATCTTTTAATACCATTGATCTCCGGAATACCTATTTAAAATTTTATATTGGAAAGCTTTGAATTCCTTGGGAACTCTCCAATTTTTTAAATGCTTTGAAATAAATTGTCCTTAGGGATCCTTTAAAATCGCGTATGTCTGATAAAATCCCTGCAAATCTTTGAAAATTCTGTAAATTATCTTGAAATTTTTCATCTCTCTTAGAATTTCTTCTAAAATTTAAAACTATTTGAAATCCTCTGAAAGCAAATTAAACTTCTCAGATCCCTTGCAATCATGTGAAATCTTATAAAATAATCTAAAAACCTTCACACCTATAAGATCATTTAAAATTATTTAAAATTTTAAAATCTTTGAAATTTTGATTGTGGGTAGAATATTGCATAGAAGAAATAGAAGATAAACTTTGCATCGATTGACGACGAAAGATTCGCTGCAACAAAGATTAACTTTACAGGATAAACTTTAACGAAATATCGGTTAAACTTTCTTTTGTTTTTCCATGACAACACATGTGTTTTGAAAAACACATGTGTTTCGATTTTGATTTATGAAAAATCTCAGACTTTACAGAGTTGAAAGGCAATTTTTATTTAAATTTCAAACTTGTTTAAAATAACGAGAGTAATAAATTTGGAAAAGCTTGACAACTACGTTTAAAAACGTATGAAAATTAGTGAACTGGGAACTACGACTGCAGTAAAAGAATTACATAAAAATTAAATTTTCTGTCCCTAATTTTTCTTTGTAATGACGAACTAAATATTTTTTCTCTTTTCTAAGTGAATCTCATGAGTTATTATTTTACACATATTTTCTTTTTTTCCAAAAGGCCGACTTTTCCCGCAGTAATTAATACGCCTCTTTAATTACATACATTTACACTGAAGGAGTGAATATTTCTGGTGAATATTTTTCAACGTATTTTTTTTTATTCAGAACGAGTCTATTATCCCTCCCCAAGGTGAATTCTGTCTCTCATCACAGTCGAATGAACTTTATTTCGATATGTCTTCTCTTCCTTTAGGTTCCTAACTTAAAAAAAGTAATAAGAGAACGCTTGCCGGAAATAAATGGTGCTATCAGAGAGAATTCAAATTATTATTAAAATACCAACAACGAAACCATTAAGAATAAATGTTTCAGTGAGCGTACTTCCTTTCAAAAATGCTGTCATATGAACATGTTCAGTCATATCGTTAGTTTGTACTTTAATTTTTATCATTTTTATCATTTCAGCCTTAAAAGAGAGAATATTAAAATAATGTGTCATAATTGTAGACTGGGGTGGTAAAAAAATTCGACTTTCAAATTAACGTGGCGTTTTTAAATGGGAAAAGTTCAGTATTCAAAAAAAATGGAAAAAAGTAGTACCTGTTATTAACTTGTTATGAATTAAAGTTGTCACCTTTCAAGGAATATTCATTGAATAATTTTCATACCATGTATTTTTATGTTACCCCTCCTCCTGTATTTTTTTCCGGAAATACCCCAGAATATGTAAAATACTAGTTTTATTCATGCTGGAGATGATATTTTTTTTAATGTTTACAATATTATTTTTTTTTTTGATGATTGACAAATTCACACGTATTTTAAAACTAATTTTCAATTACCTTAACATTGATTATTTGTTCAAACACTTTTTTTACCAGTAAGTCGTGAAATCAAATTTTTCGGTGTAAATGATGCAGTTGACAAACCAAATAGTTATATTTTTATGCTTAACATATTTGGCAATTGTTTAGAGAATTCCCATTTGTATACTTTTGTTCCAACAAATCGTGATAAGTTAGTTCTTTTTGTAATTAATCACGCAATTAACAAATGTTTATTTGTTTAGGCATTTTGGGTTTTCTGTACTTCGTGGAAGGTTATTCTTTTCTTACATTAATCAAGCATTTATTGAATGTTATCACTGATATTTCTTGTGAAAAACAACCGCCTATTTTGGAAAATCTGTTCTGGCTCAAGGCTGGCACTGCTTAGTTATCCAAAAAAATGACAGAATTATAAATCTGGTTTGTCCCAGGTTAGGCGCTGATCAGCTAAATACACTTATAGTGATAAATGATTTTTTTCATGTAATTCAAAAAATAAAGGAAGTCGAGCCAGCGAATGACCAGAATCTAACTACTGGCTAATCAGCGATTAACTAGTGGCTGTCCAGAACTTGCAGAAAAAAAACGTTTCACTTTTGGCCAGGCCCAGGACAGACCATCTAGTCAACATCAACACCGAAGTCCAGACGACCCAGAAGTTAGCTATGCATATAGATTTGAAACTTCGGCCTTGAATAAAAAATGGAATAATAGTCGTAGCAAAAAGTAAAAAGACCATCGGAATCGTCTTAGCAATATCTCTAGGTGTTTTTTTACTTTTTGGCTACGACTATTATTCCATTTTGTATTCATGGTCGAAATTTCCAATCTATATGCATAGCTAACTTCAGGGTCTTAAATCCAGACGGTCTGGGCCGGACCAGTGCTGGAAAATTTTTCGACAAGGGACTTAGTAGAATCGTAGTTTCTTCAGTAAAGAAAATTTCCCTCAATTTGAACTAAGTATAATCTTTTATGGTGAAATATCTCATTTGCATTATCAGAAAATTAAATCTCGGCTTAATTGTGTCACATATTACAAGCAGCAATATCGTTATTTTTTAATATTTAGTATTTATGATATATTCATATTCCTGTTAACATGAAAATGACCGAAAAAGTAATTAGGAACTTTTCGCACGTTGCCTGTCATTTTTATTAAAAACTCACTCTACGGAGAAAAAAAGTGTAGCCCCGCGTCATTTCCTTTATTTAAATGCGCATCGCTGATAAACAAAGAGGTCATTTTAAAAATCAAACGTGCAATTTCTGCTTACACTTGGGATTCTATTACATATTAAGAAAAAACTCGAGAGGGAAAATATTTTACGAGTTTCATTTCGGTTTATGTTTTTCATTTGCAGTAAAATTGTTCTCAGGCAAATGTGGAAAGTACTTTGGACCATGTATTCTTCCAACTGGAAACTCTCCAATAACTTGATAGCTAAAAGGTCCTTGCTAACTGAATGCGATTGAAATCCGCAAAGGCAACTATTGCACGATCGTATATAAATTACCCAGGAACTTCCCGGGCATATTTAAAGCATTAAACTAACATATATTGCTTAAAAACTGCAAAGAACTTCCCCAATTTGAATCTCATTTCAAAATTTAATAGATCTGGATATTACTGCTGTAATTGGAGCTTCTAATGCTTTTTTCGGCCAACCTGATGCTCCTGATATTGAGTTATAGGTAATTTTTTAGAGACATACATAGTAGGGCGGATCGAATTTACTCCCTTTTTTAAGTTGTTCCGAGCTCTTGCATAAATTGTTTTCAAACCCATCATTTATTACTACACTGCTTAAAGATGACATTCAATGACTGTTTTCAGTTTGTTCTTTGCTGGAACTGTTACCATTCTGTAAATAATAATTGATGTATCACGAAAATCTCGAAAGCATTGTTTTCGCTTTTCGGCAATGCTAACTGGGTAATTTGCAAAATTCTAAAAGAAGAATGTTACCAAATTTACACAGATAATGAAGAATTTCACTTTTATATTTTAGTTGAAGGGTAGTGACAAAGAACGTCACATTTGTGTGCATAATAAAACTGACGAAAATATAAGACATAATAATGTAAAATGTCATTATTTAATCAAATCCAGACATATTTAACAGAATTAAAATTTGTATTTGAGATGAGCAAAAGTAATTTTATCCTAAAATATAAATCTAAAGTTGTATTTTTGAAACAGATGATAAATTATCATCTTGAAATATTTTCATCATATTATTTATAATAAAATAATTATTTTTCGAAGCGAAAACTTTCTCAAAAAGATCAATTTTAATTTAAAAAATTAACTTTCAACTAACAAAATATAATATTTAAGAAAATAGTACAATTTTAAAGCAAGGAAACCTGTTTTCAAAGTAAATATTGAATTTTTAACCAAAAATAAATTTTGGGCCTGATGGATGCATTTTTTAAAACCAAAAGATGAAATTTTTGATAAAAAAGACCAATTTTTATGAAACTAGATGAAATAGCAACAAAGTTGTTAAATTCTCAACAAGAAATAAAAATAGTTACATTTTTAGTTATGTAAATTAATTTTCGATAAAGAAAAATAATTTTTAATGCAAGAAACAAATTTTCAATAAAAAAGAATCATTTTTAACAAAATACATAATTTTTAACAAAGTTTTGTTTTTCTAAAGGTAATTTCAAACTAATAGTTAAATTTTCAACCAGAAAAATTAATTTTTATTCAAATAACTGAATTTTCAACCAAAGAAGATAAATGTTAAATTTTCAGATAAAAAATTAATATTTAACAAAAAAACTAATTTCCGACAAAATAATTAAATTTTTTAACAAAGAAATTTAGTTTAAACTGAAATAATGAATCTTCAACCAAAAAATGATTTCATAATTCTGCAGTTGAATTTTCAACCCAAAAGATTATTTTTCATTAAAAAAATCTGCCCGCCTCGCGGGAACATTCTCATCGCGCGCTACGCGCGTGGCTCGCAGCTTTGAGCGCGCCTAGCTCGTGCGACGGTTGAATCTCGCGCTTCGCGCTCGGATATTTATTCTTTGCATTTGGAATGCTTGAAAAAAAAACGTTATCAAAAAGATCTCTCTTAGATGGCAGTATTTATATCCGTCTTCATATTTTGAATTGTCTACTTAATTATGTATAGTCAGAGATTAAGTTTCTCAAAGCTCTGTAGGCTTTCAGGTACAGATTCTCATCGTGACACTTGCGCTGCGCGCTCGATTTCCGACAGACATTTGTAAACGGGTTTTGTTGGATTTCTTTTCTCTTAACTTTCGTCGTTTTTCCACACATTTTTTTTATTTTACTTTTTTCACGAATAAAACAAAAGTACGCATCCTATCAAGAAGTGAATCTTAACGAAATTGTAGATCTTTTTTGGGATAACCATTTTTGTTAATTCATCTTTTTTTGTATCCCACATAGTTTGTCCACTAAATGGAATTTTTTATTTTCCATTATTTTTTGTGCAATCAAAATTTCAATTTTAGATTTTTGAAGAAAATCAAAAAATTGGTTATGATAATCTTGTAGGGATTTCAAAAAGAAATGTTTTTCTTCTCTTGACTATTTTTTTTATCGTGCGTTTTTCGGCTTCAAATTTTGATTTTCGGTTGATTAAAAACATTTTGAAAACGCTATAACTGTGAGAATTTTCTTTTTATCGAAAAAAGTCATAAAGATAAATTGTTTGTTGTTTTCAATATTATAAATATCCGTACATAGAATTTTCAAATTCAGAAAAAAGTGGTCTCAAAAATTTTCAAAATGCGCTCACTTTTTGAATTTTTATCAAAAATGCCTGGTTAACGAACTCGTCCTTTCTTTTAGGACCTAGAAAAAGTGTGTCAAAGGTGGATTTGATTCGTTCATTTTTTCGAGAGTTATCGTGTTTACGGACGGACAGACAGACAGACAGACGCCATCGTGAAAACCTGATTATCGGATTCAGGGGGTCTCGAAACGTGGAGATCCGTTGAAAAAGTGTGATGTCAAATTTCCGACAATTCTAATACTTTCTCAATCATAAATGATGAGAATGTAAAAATGACAAAAATAGATAAATTTTCTACTGAATAGGTGAAATTTCAATTTAGAAGATTAAATATTTCTATCAAAGTAGATACATTTTTTCGGTTTCATCATGCGCATAAATGTTTAATTTTTTTTACTCTTGAAATATGAAAATAAAATGTTGATATAAAAATACAATAATTTTATACATCTACGTGATAAATATGTTCAGGAAACCTGGAAAATAAATAATGAATAATGTGTAATTCATATTGCATTTACTGAAAAAAAACGGATTTAGTGCACATGAGTTACACTACAATATCCTATATTTTTATTTAAACCAAATGTTGCTAAAGTAGATATAAAATCTTAAACATGTTTGAAATTTGTATCATGTCGTATGTACCTGACTAGATTCGTAACTATTCTAACGCAACTTTCTAAAGAATGCACTGAGAAAAATAGCCTCTAGTTCTCATGTCTAGCTAAAATATAGTTGAGAAAAAAGAGCTTTAAGCACAAGAAAATCTGGTTGTTTTAACTAGAATCTTCGATACTATAACGCGACTAGTAGTCACGTGTTTCCGATTTTGAGTTTCTGGTTTCAGTAACTAGTAAACCTAGTTAAACATATCCCTAACTTTATTACCGCGTTGTGGGTCCAAGGGACTCGAGGTTCCTACTACTAGATTCTAGAATGATGTAGTTGATGCCACTAGGAAAAAAGAAAGCTTGTGTCAGCTGTTAGGTATGCTCGCGTCAACTTGGGTTGGATGTTTTCTTCCTTCAACGTATTCAACGTAATGTATGGCTGGTAAGTATATTAAAATCGTGTTTGAGTCTAAGTTTTTATTCCTCTCAATACTCTTCTTCATACAAAAATAAAAAAGCATAAATGATTTTTCACTAATTGACTTAGCAAAATATAGTACTTAAAGAGATTCGCCGATGCAGCGTTCGAAATCTGGTTATTGTAACCACTAACCATGCAACCCAGTCGCAACAATCAACGCATAGTCGCTGTGACTAGATTTTCTCTTTCCAATCGTCACTTTTCGTGGATTCCGTAACTGGTAAGCCATTTGTCGATCTAATCGGTCTAATCGGGAACGCTTTTTACCACTTGAAATGTGCGCGAATGTTAATATTAAATAGAGTTTGTGTTGCGGTAATAATAATTTACAAGTTTTTCGATTGTAAGCGGTAACTATATTAAAGTATTAAGAAACACCAGAAAAACAACAAACTTGACTTTCAAATGCACTATACGGATTTCAGGAAAATTCATTTTCTCGATACCAGACGAAAAATTGACTACTGTAAGTTAATATACTTCTATAAGAACTAAATGTTTTTCCAAACTAAAGATAATAAAATTATACTTAATCTGTCGAAAATAATAAAATGTCGAACGTAGCAACTTTGTTCAAATTACTAATTACGAGACAAATTTATGTAAAGGAACTAAATGTTTAACTCAAACTAACTAAACGTTTTACCTAATCTAAGCGGACACTTTCTTTGAGTTTAATATATTCTGGTTTCACTCGTTCGCCTCAAGAATTTTTTATGAATTTAATAGTTTATAGTCCGTACCCTGTAGGTTAAACCACATATCAAATAAATATGAGCTCGAATTTTGCAATGTTAATGAATTTCGAAATTCATAAATTTCCAATGTCTTTGCAATGTCTTTTAGTCCCGCGTTTTTCCCGGATGGGTAGAATTTTTATAACATTTGTTTAGTGTGAAAATATTGACTGCAGGAACTGATTCTTTGCTTCAAATTCAGAGACGTAAAGAATGTTTAGGAATCCATGTCCTATCATTGATCTTCAACTCACCCTTTGCGTGGGACGAAGCGGAATCTTTCGAATGGTAGAAGTCAAGTGGCTTCCGTCAAGTGGAAGAAAGTGCGTGTAAAGCCGGAACATTCAATAGGTAGCTAGGGAAGTAGCTTAGTTCGATTTAACTTGGTTGGGCTGCAACAGCGTTTTATTGTCGATGCCTTTTTTTCGAAGTTTTGGCACAATGTCCGTAAGGGTGTATGAAAAAACCGAAATATTTTTCTTTTGCTTTGTAGAAAAAATAAAAAGTTTCTAGCTGTTATTAGGAAAACGGCCTGAAAAATTAGGGAAGTTGGAAAAGGGGATGGATTAGTCATAATGTATCATTACAAGAAGCGAATTTTCTGGATGAGCGAAAATTCATCATAAGGATATAGACAAAATTATAAAAAATAATGGATTTTTCACCAATGTAGAGAATTTGGTTTTTATTATGCTGCATGATAAAAAGAAGGATATTAGAGCATGTTTCCAGAATCGAAAAATCTTACCAACTTTTGAAACGAAATCTTCAGTCAAATCAGAAGTTACTACATTTAAAAGGAAAGCTGGTTTCCAGTTTTCCATACATACTCAATCTATTATAAAGTACTTAAGAAGCTAAGAAGTCGATAAAATTGCCAAACGGATATAGAAGAATAGTTTCGAGTAATAATTGTTATCGTTTTACAAGTTTCAAATTAAAATTTGTGAGCACAAGATTTTTGCTTGGATCTAAACTGTGTCTGGTGGTATTAGGAAAAATTCTAAGTTCATTCAAATCAAGAAACGAAATCATTTTTTCTTGAACAATTAAGAAATAATTTACTATTTATACTTTTTAACAATACTGATTATTACTTATTATAACATTAATGATATTATAGTAATAATAATTTCATTAATAACATAAGATAATGTTTTATTGGGTTTATAATGCACAGGAAAATGTATATCGATGAAGCATACAACTTCTGATATGTATCCTGACCATAAAAAAACATCTCCGACCTTAAAATTCTAACAATAACCGAATTTTCCTTATTTTCACGGCTAACATCGTTGCGAAAACTGAAGAGATGTTTTTTTTGCAAATTTGAATCCCTTATTCAAAGTCAAAGAAAAATTTCAGGGTGACATTTTTTCATGGAAACTTTAAGAGAAGATGGCATAAAAGTTCCATGTGAAGCTAATTAGAGGGTCGTTGCTCGTTTATAAGTTAGGGAAGATTAAGTTTGTGAATCACATAGAATAGTTGAAAAATGAATCACTTTTTAATAGAAAAAGCTTTTTTAGAGAAGTTCTAATTTTTTATTCTTGTAATACTTAACATTTATCTAATGGTTAAAAGACTGAAAAAAATGTTCTTTTTGGTTTATAGGAAAATTTTGGTGTCAAGATGAAACTTTAAATTCAAGTGTTTCTCCTACTTTCGCACTCTACTTCTTCATAAAGAAGTATATTCCTTTAATATTTGAAGCTCACATATTCTCTTTTTTTCGTAATTACTGAAATAATTATAACTCAAATTAAATACGAAAAGTCACTTTTACATAACCTAGAAATGTCTAGAAAAGCCAGTTGTACTTTTATCAGAATTAATTTCTCAGTTTCTGTACGCATGTTCTTCACGTTATGAGAGAATGAAATCTTAGAAGAAATCAGAAAACTTTACACAGAACACCTAATGGGTATCCCCGTGCGTAATATGCACTTGGCAGCCGTCTTAAGATTATTATTAATTTGACTGGCGAGAAAGTTGAAATGTGGGGTAGTTCATTGAACATGTTGAAGTTAATTTTAGAGGGGCACATATATTTCATTAAGAATGATTACTCACCACACTGTATTGTTAATTTAATTATTTTGAAATGAAAAATTGAAATGTTTGGTATATGATAAACAAGAATAGTACCCAAACCTTAAGAACAAGTTTTTAGAAAAAGAAGAATAGTAATCCAATTTCAAACTACGAGACCATATTACCAGTGGACGACACCTATATTTATTTTTAATTTAGAAGAAATGATTACTTATAAATTTTATATAATTCAGTTAATTTAGAAAATAAAGAGTCTAATTCTATAAAACTGTCGGTGTTTTTCCAAGAAAAGAGGAAGTTTTCATCGAAAAGCGATAACTTCGATATTGTGTGTTATGTTCAGCTGTTAATTTCAGGATTCTCCTAAATTCATTATGAGTATCGGTGATTGATTTGTGAGATTCAAATATCCGAAAGCTATTGAACACCTACTAAACTTTTAATATTTATAGAAAACGATTTTCCAGGAACTGAGTAAAGAAACATCAAAGACAAGAACATGCGGATACCAATATTAATAGTGCGTATAATTCAATGAAAACTTTTTCTTGTATGTGTTGGTCACGGGTTTTGAAGTTACGATAAAAATAATGTTAAATTTACTTGAGTTTTAGAATAATATTTGTTTAATTCACAGGACTTTAAAATTAACTACATCACTAATTTTTAAAGTATCAATATGTCCTTCTGTAGGTGATAATGAAGAATATTATTTATTTAATATAAATTAATTTATTTTGTACCGAGAAAAAATATAAACATAACTTAGTTTTAGATTATACTAAAGAATAACTAGATTTTTCGAGTGAACTAATGAGGATGACGAAAATGAAGATAGGTTACCAGTGACTTTAAGGTTTCTTATAAAAGTGATGTTTATTTTGACAATAAATGGTCAAAAATTCGAATCTTGAATTTATCTATAGGCAATCAGTGGATCTAATATTAGTAGAAGAGACAGAGAAATAATGTGAAACGATATCTAAAAAATAAAATGACTTACGTAAGAACGGATGATTCCTTGAACTAAAAATAGAATAAAGGTTGATGATCATACAACATTTCAGCTACTTTTTTACTCTTAAAGAGCTGATTAGATTGATACGTGAAGTGGATGTGTATCTTAGCATGTATCTTAGGTATAGCAGGTATCTTAGCCCTGTAGTTTGACATCAAGTTCAAAGGGCGTAGATACTAATTTAATTCAAAGGGACTGATCTAAGCTTATCCTCTTAATTTTAAGTGATAGAATAACTTAACATTAGCAGTTGCAAAGCTGACGTTTTGATGCTACTTAGACAGGAATGACTGCCAAGGATTATGTCTTTCATCTCAGAAACATTAACGGATAGTTTAAAAAAATTTTAGATCGTCAGCATAAAAGATGCATGTAACAAACTTGAAGAGAAACTTAACATCAGTGTCGTTCACTAGAAGAATTTTGGCAGTACCCGTTTTTACCCTAGTTATACGGCATAGGCGTTTCTGGGATTACGGCTCATTTTTAATCTATAATACTAAATGAATTGGAACACATTGTAACAAAATTGGTTTGCCGTTTCCAAGGATAATTCCACTGCTGCAGTATGTTCGTTATAATCCGTACGAGAACTTCAGAAAAGCTCTGACAGTTTTACGAACTTGTGAAAGTTTGGCCAACACGTTAATTTCCAGAGCTGGCACGGTGCTCTCAAAAGACGCAACGGCGTCTTCACCACCGGAATTACTTTCCGGAACCAGCGGAAACTTGTAGGAAGTACTCTTCGCAATGAACACAGACAGAACTCTAAAACAAAAACTCGAACATTTATATTTGAAATGTTCGAGTAGGGGTGCTAACTTGAGAAGAAGTAGGGAGAATAGAAGTGGTGTTTCTTAGATATTCGTACGCTACGTGATATTTTCAAGAGATTATGGTACACCACGTCTCGTGAAGAACATAAGACGTAATTGCAAGATAATGCCGTATTAAATTTTTACGACTGTGTACTGTCTCCGAGTTAGAAACTGGGTGGATCTAGGCGAGTACCGAATCATTTTGGCTGGAATTGCCACACGCTAAGTTATTAATTTATGACCCGTCGCCGTGCATACACATTGTGAATATAATCTGGGATTTCGTAAGTCGGCGCCGCATAATTGAGAGTGCACTTCACAGCAGGCCCGGGAGATAGTACGCGATTTATTCGGCTTACCGGGTATATAGGACGCGGAAACGATCGATGTTTCTGCTAATTCTCAGATTCGCTTTACACGACACTCTCTAAAAATACACCGATAACAATTTTTCAGGGTGGCAACAGGTCAGAAAAAACTTTGAAATCAGTGAAATGGACATTTTCATTTGAGATTGTTTTTTTTTCGTTTATAAAAGATTTTATGTCAAAAATTTTACAGGATTAAGATTCTGGTATTTGACCATTATTGTTTGATGTTTCAGCTATTCTCAGCTTTGCTTTACACGATACTCTCCAAAAAGCAAACGACAAAAATTTTTCAGGGTGGTAATAGGTCAGTTGAAACTTTGAAATCAGTGAAATTGAAATTTTACTTTTTAATTGTTTTATTCCGTTATTTGACTATTAATGTTCAGGGAAAATGAAAAGATATAATATTCTTGTCAGTAATTAATTTGTTTGCCATTTTTAATACTATTATTTGTTTGTAGTTGATTCCTCTGAAGATTATATTTTTAGTTACAACTCTTATAATTTAATTGAAAATTAACTTTGATCAAATTTCACTGTTTCTTTTAGAAGTTCGTCTTTTTGGTTTATAATTTCATTTCATTTGGTAGAAATTTCATATTTTTTGGTTAAAAAGTCAACTGTTTTGTTGAAAATTAATCTTCTTTGGTTGAGGTTACAACTATTTTGTTTGAAAATTCGACTTTTTTTGGTTCAAATATCTACTCTTATAGCTGATTCATTGAGAATTAATCTTGTTTGGTTAAAAATTCAATTACTTTGTTTACTTTCATCAATGATTTTGGTTGTTGTTGAAAATTTAATATTTTGGTTGCTAATTCATTTTTTCTTCGATGAAAATTAATTTTTCAAAAGAAAAACCAACTATTCCAGTAGAAGTTTCATAATTTCAGTTGAAAGTTTATCTCTGTGATTGAAAGTTAGTGGAAATCTCTATCTTAGTTGAAAACAGATATTTCATTTTTTGGCTTGCAAGTTTAACAATCTAGATAAACTTTTTTTTGCTTTCTGGACATAAAAATCTTTAATTGTTAAAAGTTTGTCTTTTTGGTTGGAAAATTTAATTTTTGTCTGAAAATTAAACTGCTTTGTTGAAAATACACTGTTCTTGGTTGAATATCATTTAAGTTGAAAATTCATTTCTTTGATAGCAAATTATTATTTGCAGGTTTTAAATTCAACTATTTATTTAAACCATTTTTTTTAAGATTATTCTATTTTCGTCTTAAAATCCTTTTTAGTGGAAAAATCAATTAGCACATAATCTTATAAAAAATAAATGGTTATTTGTAACTTATAATTTTAGTAACATTTAAATAATGTGAGCAAAGTGTCAGAAGAAAAAGTCGTGTATATTTCGGTCATTATCAATTTAAATAATGAGCAAGATGTAAAAATGTTAATAGTGTTAGAAGAATTACGTAATGTTGAAACCACACTGAACTCGGTGCGTTCCTTATTACACCTTGTACTTATTGTCCTTTGATTACGAGATATTCGAATTCGTTTCACTCTGCAATCTTTGCTTGATGGGGATTATTTTATTAATTATTCTCTCTCTTTCCAGAATGAAGCTCTGCAAGGACATGATTTTGCGAGACCATCGTGCCAGATTAATTTATTTTGAATTTTCTCACGTCCGCAAGCATGGAAGTGCATGAATGAGCAACAGAATCCCTTAGTGAGGTACCGGGTTTCATCGTGTGTCAATTAAATTTTACTTTTATTGCTACTCTCCATTGTTCGCGCTCCAATAGTGCCATTAGAAAAGCCGTAAGCTCTAATCCCACAGCCAGGAAAGAAATTTTCGCGTCCATTATAAAGTTTCGAGAACCGACATTTCGAATGAAATAACAATTTCAACGGAACGCCACTCCACTCAGAGGTGGAAAAATTTTTCCATGAGTACCTTACCTGGTACATTTTTTATTCAGCTTGTTCATCTATTTATACCAGCTTTGCTGTTACTTAAGGTCTGCCTGGAAAGCATCTAACTCTAACTTTAAAACTCTAAAACTCTAAAAACTCTAACTTGTTACCAAGTTGTGCTATTGTGAAAATCAGGTATGTGCCATTTAAGGACGACCTCGGTGGGATCCTTTACTATAAGTAACGCTTATCTGCGAATTTCAGGTAAACTAGTGTACGCAGTTGCGTAACTGTCTAACCACGTTCGCGTCGAATTTCAGGATGACGGGACGCACTGAACAATTTGCATTAAATTTTTCCAAAAGCTTGGTCATTCATTTCGGAAGTAATCGATATGATTTGGAAAGTGTATGGTAATTTCTGGTGCAACATTGGAATCCCCATGCAGACCTGACCGAACTCTTGCTTATTTCTGGTTGTTTCAAAAACTGAAGTATCCTCCAAAAGAAATACGATTTTAAGATTTAGAGGAAATAAAACAGAATGCGACGAAGAATCTGTTAGCTATTTCGAAAAGTGACTTTAAAGAGTTCTTCCGAAAGTGGGAGGGTTGCTGAAAAAAGGTTTTGCTTCCAAAAGGCAGTACTTTATGCGGGATACCATTGCCAGTGACCAGAATTAATTCATTACTCCTAGTACACCACAAGTTATACTAGGGTTGTTACAGAACCTAGAAAACCGTAAAAAGTCTGAATTAAAAAAAACTGAAAAAGTCCTGGAATTTAAAAAATGCTGACATTTTTTATTCCTATTTCTGTTGGAAATTTTACTCATTATTTTAGTACTTTTCTGCTTATTTTAAAAATTCAGATTAATAGGAATTAACTAAGTTCTACTGATTCGAATGAGCGCGGGAAGTGTATTAACTGTTTCTTATTTTACTATAGCATAATTAGAATTTTTTATGTAAAACATGGCTAATTTTTCCATTTTATTGTACATCACTTAAACACTGAACGCATTTTTCATAGAATTTAGTCAATTTTACTATTTTGCATTGCATCATGTGCAAGGATTATAGTAAACGCTACTATTATAAGTTACGATATTGACAAAATTCAAGGAAAAATGCGTTCCAAGTCCAAATTATGCACGATAAAATGGAAAATTTAGCCATTCACTTATTTTGGTGTTGTTTAGAAGGAAATAATAGTCGAAAGGAATTTCAAAGTTTTCATTAATTAATAATTTTATGTATGTACAAGAACTTTCTGGAAATAAGGTTGCAAACGGTACATTGCCTTGAAATTCCTGGGATATTTTAAGTATCTGAATACAAACAAACGAAGTTTAATGTCAAAAAGTTGGCCAATGTCTAGAAAATTTACAGGGAATTTTACCATGGACAACGACTAAAAATGGAATCTTTAATTTTTTTTCAAAAATAAAACTCGCAATCTCACAATACGACAGAAATTTGTAACTAAAAATCCGAAAAAATAAGTAAATATTTTTTTGTTCATTGAACGATAATAATTTGTGATTTTAATGCTAAAACACTTTAAATAATATTACTGCGTTAAAATCGTATTGAAGTTTTAAAAAAAGGATCATATCAAAAGACCTGGTTTTGAAGAAATCTTTTTTCCACAAAATGTATTTGATTTTTGAAGAATTTTTCTTACTATAAACCCAATCTCGATAAAAATTTTGGTTATCTAGTTCCGTATAGCCACCCTGCAACTACAATGTTCAAGTACAAGTTAGATCAATGTTAGATCAATGTTAGACGCAAACTTTATCAATTAAAAAAAATGCGATTTTACTTCAAATTTTTCCATAATATGCCTACTTAAATTACAAATTCAAACCTGGAAAGATAGTCTTATGTTTCAGGCCTAGAAAATCATTTTGTATTACACAATTTTGAACATTGATCGGTCGGAAATAAAGCAATTTTCAACTAAAGCCCTTTAAAATGCGATTAATTTAAATTTGATTAAGCCTTTGAAATTCTCAGTCTATTATCTACAAATGAGAATTATATAAAATTGTACATTTCTAAAGTTAAAGTCTTTAATTTCATTTTATGGTCCACTTGGACACATGGAATTGTTTGAGACTTCTCGTTCGATCATTAAAATTAAGCAGCATTGGTCTTGATTATATTTGGGTGGGGGCTGCCGTACTAGACGAAGAGTGTATTTCATTAACTTTGAATCTACCCTCGAAACTGCTCTTAATAATAACTAACAATATTTTATTATTTACTTAATTTCCTCCTTACCTTAGTTTCAGTCTCAACGGAGTTGAAAGAAAATGTCAACCTTTGGTAGTGTATAGATATTTTTAAAGAGATTTATAAGCTATGTAATCATTCTGTTTTATTATGAGATCTACAAAAGCAAATAATGTCAAAACGGACAATTTAAAGCTGAAAATGATTGATTTTCTGAATTTACAAATTGATCTTTTTCATAGCCAAAACATTGAACGTTGTATAATTTTTCTCTGAAAGTGCTTAAAAATCTATAATATCGAGTTAGAAGCATTTTATATTGAAAAACTTAAAATCAGAGACTCTGACAGCCTAAAAATAAAACAGTTTTAAATGTAAGTTGTAAAATTGAAACAAATTTATATTGAGGACAATAAAAATTCGATAAATTCAAAAAGAAATTTCAAAGATTGTAGACATTCAAAATGAAAACGTATAAAAGTGGAAAATTCGAAATTGAGGCATTAACAAAATGCTCTCTGACTTTAACAAATGAAAAATTAAGAGTCTTAAGAAATTAGTTTCTGAATTTCACGCCTTCAGAATAAAGCATTGGAAATTAAACAGAGTGCCTACTCACCTAGAAACACTGATAATGTCAGGGAATTTTGTTGATCAGGAAAGAGACAGTGCACTAATTTTAAAGTCAGTGAATTTTTTCGGGGATGATTAAATTTGTATTAAAAATGGAAGTATTAAATTAAATAATGATGTTTTTTAGTTTTTATAAAGGTAAATTTATATTAAAAATACCATTTTAATACAGTTAGATATTTATAAGGATTGAAATAAACAGGATTTATAAGTATAATATAATACTAAAAAGGAGTACAGGGTCAGAATTGATTAAAAAAATTAAATCCTTACTACTTTCGTATTAAGAAAAATTATGCCCCGAAAAATATATTATATCTATATGTATATACTTAATTCAAACCTAATATCTTACTAAAGTAATATTAGATTTCTATCTTGAATGTTCTTCAAAAATTATTATTGTACTAAACACTAAATTATACTTTTATTTATTGTAATGCGAAAAAAAATTCCCTTTTTACCCTTAAAAAAGGGAATTTTTGTTATTTTTGTAAAAATATTAATAAATTCGATTATAATTGTATTTCTTTAAACAATGAATTTTCATAATATTTAGTCAAAGTAATGTAATCTGTAATTAGAGTCAACTTTATTCATATTTTGGGAAAACATTGCTCTTTTGACTTTTTTAGTATTTCATCTTGTTAATGCAACGAAATCCGAATTTTCATTTTTCATTAAAAAAAGCTCAGTTTCCCTTTCTTTCAGATTCGGAAATACGATAAAATCTTTTTGGATCAAAGCACTATATTAGTACAGGGTGTCCGCTCGACAGGGAAATGGAAGGGAATTTTATGAGACCGGGAAAACCCGGGAAATGCCAGTTATTTTATTTTTGTCCGGGAGTTTTTAAAACTCTTAGAAAAAAAGTCTTTAAGTTTGATTTCAACAGTTTTTTAAATAATCAGTTAAAGTTTCATCTTTTTCAATTATGGTATCTTTCAGTGTGCAATGTTTAACTTAAAAGTCTTTCACGTAAAAATTTTACATGGTGGATTTTAAGTTTCAAGTGTACATTTTTCATTTAAATAATTTAAAAATTAAGTTTTAAAGACCTAAAACATAAAAAATTAGTAGCGTCCAGCATCGGAAATTTGTGGATTAAACACTTTTTAGTTGATCAAAAAAATATAAATTATAATGATTTTAAAAATTAAACTATACATGGAAGATTAAAATTGAATATAACATTTAAGAAATTTAAATATTAAAATCAAATTTAAAATACTCTTTAACGTCAAATAATCCAGTTAATGTGAAGAATTCCTAAAAATAAAACCAAGAGTCTAACGACCAAATTTGAACAAACACCACAAAATGTTCCCATTGAAATCTCAAAAAAATTTCCCTTTTTTATGGGTAAAAAGGGAACATATTTTTTTTTGCAATGGAAACTTTTTCTGGCGGTTGTTTAAATTTGGTCATCAGAATCTTGCTTTTATTTTCAGGAATTCTTCACGTTAACAAGTGAATAATAATTTATTTTACAAGACGATTCGGAATCAGTTCAAAATTTCAGAATTTCTAGATTTTAGCGTTAAAAATTGAATTGACTCACAAGGAACCCTTACAAGGTGTCCGCCTCCAATTTTCTTGAAATTTCAATATGTTGTAGGGTACGAAAAAGTAAGTAATAAGCAATTTTTTTTATCGGCGGAAAAACGATTCTAAGGGGTGAAATCGACCCTCGAAGTTCACCCTCAAAAATCGAATTTTTTTTATATCTCAACAAAAAATTTGAATATTGATATCATTTCAACGGCGAAATATTCGGCATCAAATTCCCATTCTTTGACAATTATTTTTGATTAAGGGTTTGCTACCCTCAATTTTGTTTTTAAGAAAAATTCCTTTTTTTTGTTGATTTTCTGGTATAAAAATTTGTTTCAGGTCCATTGGAAACTACGTTTCTTTATTTAACTATAAAATAAAAAATTAGTGTTGGCGTGTTACGTGATTCTCATTTGTAGAACTGATTGTAAGTTTAAGGGTATTTCACCCTTAAACTCCGGCAATTGCAAAGTTAACTAAAAAAATTATTTCTCCGTATATTTTGTGTATGATTTGGATATAAAGTAGAAAATAAAAAAATATCAATTTAAATAGCGAAAAATACGTTTTCAGGAGGAAAAACATCCCCCAAATTTCACCATCGGAAACTGAATCCTTTCTATCTCGTCGTAAAATATAAGTATTGATATAGTTCCAATGCCAAACTATTTGGCATGGAATCTCAATACTATGACAATTGTTTCAAAGTTGAGGGGTTGCAAATGACCCTGATTTCTTAAGAAGAAATAAAGTTTTTCCTTCGAAAGTTTTCATCACTGAAATTTTAAATTTATTTAATTTGATTTTTTCGTACCATTTTGTAGAGCAAATGTGTCCACTGAATCTGATGCATGTCGTGGTTTTCATCATAATCCTGATCTTAAGGGGTGCTTATTCTCAAATTGACACTTTTTCAGGGTTCATTATGAAATATATTGCTTCGTATGTTTGGTTTTGTAATTCCGATATAATGTAGAAATTACACATTGACAATGAAAAGCACCTCATTGATAAGCCGTAAGTGCGAGATTCCCGCTATCGTTTCTCTGCAAGGCCATATGTTATCGCGCTTCTTGTCAAAATTAGTCGGCCGGTGCAGAGATTATTGTTAGAGTTCCACTGGTAAACACTGGATTTTTAGTCGATTGTGAATATTTAAGTGTACTTCATTCACTGCATATTTATTGCATTCATTTCACTAATTAAACAAGTTACGAACTCTTGATAGTTTTACAAACGAAGTGTGGACGAAAAAAATACAATTTAATGAGGAGCAAATAAAAATACTTTTCAGAATATTTCAATTGGCTAAGGTACAATATTTAATTATAGTCAACTAATGTTTAATGAATCGTAATAAATATACCCTTTGTAAAATTATTTCAACTAATGAAATAAGAAAACATGTTCTCTTGCTAAAATATTATTTTACGCATTTTAGTACTATAATACTTTTGGATTGACTGATAAGCAGCCTACAATAACAATGAGAATTAATCCAGTAAATGTTATTAACCTTCTATTGGCAACATTTCAAACTA